>NW_020665069.1:158005-163480 GCF_002925995.2 Terrapene triunguis
GGGGGCTTCCCAGACCGGCCCTGTGTGTCCAGGGAGGTTTTAACACTGAGCGACACGGGCTGGGATGCTGGGACACCCCCTCGCCACACCCTGAGAGCAGTTTGCTCTTTCCTGGCCTGCTCCCCGCTCTACTGTGTCCCCATCCTCCGGCCAGAGCAGGCACCTAATCCCCTGTGGGGGACATGGAGCAGGACTCCTGGGTTCTCTCCCTGGCTCTGGGATGGGAGGAGGGTCTGGTGGGTTAGAGTTGGGGGAGCTGGGAGCCAGGACACCTGGGTTCTCTCCCCGGCTCTGGGAGGGGAGGGTCTAGTGGGTTAGAGTTGGGGGGGCTGGGAGTTAGTGGACCCCAAAGGTATTAAACTCACTTCAGTCGGGTTTGTCTGGCTCCGTCGGGTTTGCCCAGGATACTGTCAGAGGGAAGGACACTGAGGTGCGGGCGCTGCCCCGAGAGGCTAGACCAGGGTGTATCGAACCCTGCGAAGGACGAGCTGCTGCTGGAAATCCCCGGCTGGGCTCGGGAGGGAGGGTCAGACTCGGTCTGCAGGGCCAGCCTGGAGCAATCCCGGGCTCGGCTGCGCTCGGAGGAGCCCCAACCTCTGCACCTCGGTCTGTGCACGTCCGGCCGCACGGGGACCTGCCGCGGCCCGGCTCCCAGCTCCGTGGGTTCACTGCGGCAGGAGGGCGCCACAGCGAGTCCCTGTGGGGCCTCCTCCGAAGGCTGCCGGGGTCCCAGACACCACAGCCGACACTGCGGCCCCCCAGCAGCGGTTCCCCGGAGCCGGTGCATCGCTTCCTCTCAGCTCAGACCCCCCCCAAGCCCTGCCGCTCTGGGCAGGGCGAGTGGCAGACTGTGCGCAGGGCGACCCAGCCATGGATCCGAGCGAGGCGAACCCGCCCGCCACGCTTCAGAGAGCCTGAGCGGGAGGGAACCACTGCTTCTCACCTGGTCGCTGAGCTCGCCTCGCCGAGGCCAGCATGGACCAGCGCTGAGATGTCCGATCGCTCCAGTCCTGAGGAGAGCGGCTGCTGCTCAGAGTCCGCTGCCTCCCACGCACCATGCCTGAGGCTGGGACCCGCGTGAATTTACCGGCTGGAAAATGGGCCAAACCCAACCCTTCCCCTTTCTCACCGGGGTTCTGGCTGCCGGCCGCCTTCCGACGGGAGCTTCGGCGGCTCAGTTCCATCCCCGGACGGTTTGGTTCCAGGAAGAGAGGAATGAGAGTCGCGCTCTCCCTCCCACTGCCCCACCCGATTCCTCTGGGGCAGCTGGCACAGGAGGTGAATGCAGATCGCCTGGGGCGGGTGGACCCCCCTCCCTGCAGTCTGACAAGCGGCGGCCTCACCCCGGGGGAGGCGTTGCTGGGGACGGGACGGGGGCTTTGTCACTCCAGCCTCTAAAAGCCCCATTCTAGCTCAACCATCAGATATGGGCTGGGAGCAGACCCCAGATGTACCCAAGAGCCATCCCACCGCTGCCCCCACTCCAGGGCACTTTGGGCCTGAGCTCTCGGGCCCCCGGAGGCCCCTTTACAGTGCCGGCAGGGTGGAGCGCCCTGGGAGCAGGGTGCATTTACACAGTTATAGGGGCACAAAGGGGAATGGGAGCCGTTCGCTGCAGATCCCCGTGTTAACACGTGTGTCGATAGCACCATCCACTCAGCACCTGATAAACAACGGTTTCGTCCTCCCAGCCCCGAGAGGCGGGGGGAAACTGAGGCACTGGACTGTGACGTGACTAGCCCAAAGTCACACAGGATGACAGTACAGGAGTTGGGGATAGAACCCAGGCATCCTGGATCCCAGCCCCCCCGTTCTAACCCCCAGACCCCACTCCCCTCCCAGAGCCCACTCTGTCCTGGGCTGATGTGGGGAGGGGGGCCTCGTGGACCAGGAAGTCATTGAAGGGAGAAATCACCTGAGGTCGCCCCCCCCCGACCCAGCCTGCCACCCCCCAGGCCTCAGGAGTCGAAGGGAAGGGGCCGACTCTGCCAAGCCACCTCCCCAGCCCATCCTCCGCCTTCCCCGGAGCCAGGAGTTCCCATCAGCTCTGTGTCCTTGGGGAACCGAGGCACGGTACCCAGCCTGTCTGACTCACGAAAGTCGTCCCCCCCCAGCCTCTGCTTGAACCAAAACCCATCAGAGAAGGGCCTTGCAGAGAGCAGTGAAGGGGGGTGGGAGACACACCTAGACCCCTGGGATAAGGGGCACAGGATTAAGGAAACACCCTGAGTGTCATTTGCATTGAAGATGGGACAAGGAGGCATCTCCGTTAGCCTACAGAGTGAACATAAGAACGGCCGTACCGGGTCAGACCAAAGGTCCATATAGCCCAGTCTCCTGTCTACCGACAGTGGCCAATACCAGGTGCCCCAGAGGGAGTGAACCCAACAGGCAATGATCAAGTGATCTCTCTCCTGCCATCCATCTCCATCCTCTGACAGACAGGCTAGGGACACCATTCCTCACCCATCCTGGCTAATAGCCATTAATGGACTTAACCACCATGAATTTATCCAGTTCTCTTTTAAACGCTGTTATAGTCCTAGCCTTCACAACCTCCTCAGGCAAGGAGTTCCACAGGTTGACTGTGCCCTGTGTGAAGAAGAACTTCCTTTTATTTGTTTTAAACCTGCTGCCCATTACTTTCATTTGGTGACCCCTAGTTCTTATATTATGGGAACAAGTAAATAACTTTTCCTTATTCACTTTCTCCACATCACTCATGATTTTATAGACCTCTATCATATCCCCCCTTAGTCTCCTCTTTTCCAAGCTGAAAAGTCCTAGCCTCTTTGATCTCTCCTCATATGGGACCCGTTCCAAACCCCTAATCATTTTAGTTGCCCTTCTCTGAATCTTTTCCAGTGCCAGTATAACTTTTTTGAGATGAGGAGACCACATCTGTACGCAGTATTCGAGATGAGGGCGTACCATCGATTTATATAAGGGCAATAATATAGTCTCAGTCTTATTCTCTATCCCCTTTTTAATGATTCCTAACATCCTGTTCGCTTTTTTGACCGCCTCTGCACACTGCATGGACATTTTCAGAGAACTATCCACGATGAATCCAAGATCTTTTTCCTGACTTGTAGCTAAATTAGCCCCCATCATATTGTATGTATAGTTGGGGTTATTTTTTCCAATGTGCATTACTTTACATTTATCCACATTACATTTCATTTGCCATTTTGTTGCCCAATCACTTAGTTTTGTGAGATCTTTTTGAAGTTCATCACAGTCTACTTTGGTCTTAACTATCTTGAGCAGTTTAGTATCGTCTGCAAACTTTGCCACCTCACCATTTACCCCTTTCTCCAGATCATTTATGAATAAGTTGAATAGGATTGGTCCGAGCACTGACCCTTGGGGATCACCACTAGTTACCCCTCTCCATTCTGAGAATTTACCCTTAATTCCTATCCTTTGTTCCCAGTCTTTTAACCAGTTCTCAATCCATGAAAGGACCTTCCCTTTTATCCCATGACAGCTTAATTTACGTAAGAGCCTTTGGTGAGGGACCTTGTCAAAGGCTTTCTGGAAATCTAAGTACACTATGTCCACTGGATCCCCCTTGTCCACATGTTTGTTGACCCCTTCAAAGAACTCTAATAGATTAGTAAGACGCGATTTCCCTTTACAGAAACCACGTTGACTATTGTTCAACAGTTTATGTTTTTCTATGTGTCTGACAATTTTATTCTTAACTATTGTTTCAACTAATTTGCCCAGTACTGACATTAGACTTACCAGTCTGTAATTGCCGGGATCACCTCTAGAGCCCTTTTTAAATATCGGTGTTATATTAGCTATCTTCCAGTCGTTGGGTACAGAAGCTGATTTAAAAGACAGGCTACAAACCCTAGTTAATAGTTCCGCAACTTCACATTTGAGTTCTTTCAGAACTCTTGGGTGAATGCCATCTGGTCCTGGTGACTTGTTAATGTTAAGTTTATCAATTAATTCCAAAACCTCCTCTAGTGACACTTCAATCTGTGACAGTTCCTCAGATTTGTCACCTACAAAAGCCGGCTCAGGTTTGGGAATCTCCCTAACATCCTCAGCCGTGAAGACTGAAGCAAAGAATCCAATTAGTTTCTCTGCAATGACTTTATCGTCTTTAAGCGCTCCTTTTGTATCTCGATCATCAAGGGGCCCCACTGGTTGTTTAGCAGCTTCCTGCTTCTGATGTACTTAAAAAACATTTTGTTATTACCTTTGGAGTTTTTGGCTAGCCGTTCTTCAAACTCCTCTTTGGCTTTTCTTATTACATTCTTGCACATAATTTGGCAGTGTTTGGAGAACAGAGACTCCAAGGCAAGAACCGCACTGAACTCTGGGACCAGCAAAGCAGGGAAGCATGGCATGATGGGGGAACTCTGCTCCAGATGTCAATGAACCCGCCTGCCCACCCCCAGCTCAGCAGTTATCAGACCGATTTTAGCAATAAATCCTTTATTGGGATCCAAACTAGTGAAGCATTGTGAGCTCCCTGGAAAGAACATCGCCCCTAGCCAGGAATGAGCAGCTCCCATGTCTAGCCTGAACAAAACAACTCTGGGATTCTCCATTATTTACCCCTAAACAAATCGAGTGTTCTCCATTGTTCTTTCCCTACAAAACCCCCGACCCACCACCACGCTCAGGAGAGTGCTCTGATGCCTGGATCCAAACTCTGCATCAGTTCCATGGGACCTTCATCTTCTCCTGACTGACCGTGCTGGGGGCTCCGCCTGGCTCAGCTACCACCATCACTGGGACCCCCGCTCGATTCCAGCTTCACGGCGCGGTGAGAACCCAGCTCTCGCTCTCTCGGTGTAGCCTTCGGACCCTGACTGGTGTGATCAGTGATCGTTTTCTACACCTGACTTTGATAATCAAATGCAAGTTAGAGTTAATATTATCACGGTTTTGTTTGGTTGGCTCCCCTCATTACCTGGCAATAAATAACTTTCATGATTAAGCCGGTTGCTTCTCTCTCTCTCTCCCCCTTGTGGGTGTTTTTTGGTTTCCTCCCCGTCCCTAAGCTAAAGATCCCTGCAGCGCCCAAAAATCCCATGGGGTTTGCTCAAGGGGGTTACGACCAGAACAATTGTAACGTGACAGTGGGGATGGGGACGTGCTGAACCTGGGGCATATAAGGGGTCAGCTTGGGAGTGCAGATTAACCCGGTCCGCTCAGACGTGCTCTGTTAGTGTGTGTGTCTCTGTCTGTCTGGTTCTGGGGCTGGAGGAGCCCAGCCCGGGGGAACCGAGGTCCGGCAGGACAGCTCCATTGGGGGGGACTTGCAGCAGGGAGCAGTCCAGCTCTGTAGGAGAACACACATGACACAAGCAGCACATTGATAGAATTACAGAAACCCCCTCCCAGAAGAGTAACCCGAATAAATGAGCGTACCCCAAAGTAACGGGCAAATCTGGTAACACAGGAGAGACCCTACAATAACACGCCAGGGCACACGGCAGCACCAGGGTT
>NW_020665069.1:163490-166650 GCF_002925995.2 Terrapene triunguis
CAGGGCACACGGCAGCACCAGGGTTTACGAGAGACCCTACAATAACAAACCAGTGCATGCACCAGCAGCAGCAGAGTACATAAGTAGGGCCCTACCAGCTTCACAGCCGTGAAACACGTGTCCCGGACCGTGCAATAGCCCTGATCTCCCCCGTGCTACTGGGAGTGCCCGGCTCCTCGCTGCAAATCCCGCATTGGCTGGGATGGGACAGGACTTGTCCTTCCCCTGCATGGCCACTCTCGGGAAAGATCAGACCCACCTCCGGGTGCCTCTGGCTTGGGACCCCCATGGGTACAACACGTGAAATTTCAGATGTAAACAGCTGAAAACGTGAAACTGACCAATTTTAAAACCTTCTGGCTGTGATCAAAATGGAGTGTGAATTTGGTAGGGCCCAATACCTAAGAGACCCAACGGTAACACTTCAGGGCAAGCAGCAGCTCTGGTGTTTATGAGAGACCCTACAATAACACAGCACTGCATGCAGCACCAGCAGGGTTACAAGAGACCCTACAATAACAAACCAGAGCAAGCAGCAGCTGCAGTGTTTATGAGAGACCCTACAATAACACACCAGTGTGTACAGCTTCAAATCTCAGTATCAAATCTCAGTAAACAACAAGCATCACTTAGTGCGAAGTCAGAAGCCCCCCCTCAAACGTACAACGACCCTAGTGGTTGGCTCTGACCAGTACCCCCCACGTCTCAGACAGGCTGGTGGGAGGGGAGCCAGCCCAGCCCTGCTCCCTGAGTCCTCTGGGTCGCTGTTCTCAGCAGACAACGCAGCCGGAGCGCCGGGGCCGGTTCATCTCCTGCCTCAGGTTCTGCATCTGCTGCTCCAACCGCGCCGCCTCCCCCCGGAACCCCTCGCGCAGCACCCGCTCCTGCTCCTGGGGGACAGAGCCGAGGGTTAGCGCCACCGACACAGAGCTGTGGGGATCTGGAGCGGGGGCCAGGGGTCCTGGCTCCCACCTCCCCTCCCCGCTCTAACCACCAGACCCCACCCTACTCCCCTCCCAGAGCCAGGAGAGAACCCAGAAGTCCTGGCTCCCAGCCCCAATTAATGCCATGATCCCTTTCCCTGGCACCCGCTGGTATTTCTCCACCATCTCCCGCTGGTCGGCCAGGAGGCGCTGGTAGCCCCCGGGCACCGAGTAGCTCCCCTCAGAGACCCATTCAGCTCCCAGAGCTGGGGAGAGAACCAGGGGGCTCCCACCCCCCCGCTCCAAGCAGCCCAGTCCCAGCTCCCCAGGGGCAGGTACCTGCAGTTTCAGGGCCAGGGCTCCCTGCTGCTCGGCCAGCAGCTGCCTCCTGTCCTCCTCCATCTTGGCCGTCAGCTGCCGGACGTGCTCCTGGTGGCTGCGCTCCTGGTCCTGCAGCAGCTGCTCCGTCTTGGCCTGCATCTCCTGGCTCAGCTGGGCCTCCCGCTCGGCCGCCTCGGCCCGCGCCCGCTCCGCTGGGGGGTGGGGGGACACATGGTCAGGACCAGGAGTTTGGGGTGCAGAGCCCTGGCCCGGGGTCACTGGGTCATCGGCACCCAGGAGTCACCAGAGCTATGGAGCCAGAGCCCTGGCCCTGGGGTCACCACGTCCATGGGGCACTGGATGTATGGGGCCCTGGGATCACTGGATCTATGGGGTGCTGGGGTCACCAGATCTATGGGTCACCGGGACTGGGAGGCCACAGAGACTGTACCCTGAGGCACCGGATCTATGGGGCTACAGAGCCCTGGCATCTGTGGGGTCCAGGAGTCACAGGATCTATAGGGCCGGGAGGGCCAGGGGTCACTGGGTCTATGGGGCCATGGTGTTCAGGGGGGTGAGTCTGTGGCCAAGGGATCACCAGATCCATAGGGCCGTGGGGGTCACAGGACTACGGGCCCCAGCTCTGGAGTCACCTTCGATCTCCCTCTGTCTGTCCGTGAGGCTCTGGTCCGTCTGCAGGACGGCCTGGGCCACCGTCTCCTTGGACTTCAGAAACTCCTGCAGCACCTCGGCCGCCTGGGGGCACCGGGGAGAAAGGGGGTGAGCCCGGGCCCTCAGCCCTTCCCGCCTGACCACCTGTGCCTGCTCCCCCCCCCAGATTGAGGGGCCCACAGCCCGTCCCACCTGCCCCCCCATACATTGAGGGGCAAAGCCCCTCCCCCCTGCACCTGCCTCCCCACAGACACCTAGGGGGCCCCAGACCAGCCAGAGCCTCCGCGCTGCCCTCTCATCCCGTCAGCCAGGGACGAACCTGGACCACAAACCCACAGCAGGATCCTCCCCCGCAGGGCTGTGTGTGCAGCTCAGAGCCACGGCCAGAGACAGAACCCAGGAGTCCTGGCTCCCAGCCTCCCCTGCTCTAACCCACCAGACCCCACTCCCCTCCCAGAGCCAGGGATAGAACCCAGGAGTCCTGGCTCCCAGCCCTAGTTGATGCTATTCAGTCAATTCACCATGATCCCTTTCCCTGGCACCAGCTGGTATTTCTCCACCATCTCCCGCTGGTCGGCCAGGAGGCGCTGGTAGCCCCCGGGCACCGAGTAGCTCCCCTCGCAGACCCGCTCCTCCAGCTCCTGCGACAGCTCCATGAGCGCGGCCGTGCACCGGTCCGACGATGCCACCTCGTTCCGGCGGCAGAGCTCAGCACGCTTGGAGTCCAGCTTGTCCTGCGGAGAGAGGGGACATCGGAGCTGGAGGGGAAAGGCCTCGTGCCCCATTCCCTGCCCCAGAGAGCCAGACAGTTCCCTGCCCTGGGGCCAGAGCGGGGCCAATGGCCCCTAGAGGGAAAAGACCTTGTGTCCCATTCCCTGGCACATGGAGCCAGCCAGTCCCCACCCTGGGGCCAGAGCGGGGCCAGCGCCCCCTGGAGCGGAAATGCCCCGTGCCCTGTTCCCCTGTGGGTCGCTGCAGGCTGGGGCAGGAGGGGCTGTGCCCCCATCGCAGGGTCCCTGGTACCTTCAGCTGCCGCTGGTATTGCTGCTCGTCGTCCTTGAAGGCGCGCGCCATGAACGCCCGCAGCGCCTCCCGCTCGCACTGGGCGTGCAGCTCCAGCAGCGCCTGCACGGTCTCCGTGGGCAGCGCCGCCCGCCGCTCCCGCTGCTCCTCGTAGACAGCCACGGCCTCCTCCACCGCCGCCGAGTTCTCGATCTGCGCCAGGGCCAGCACCGCGCTCTCCA
>NW_020665069.1:166660-177459 GCF_002925995.2 Terrapene triunguis
GGGGCAGCGTCAGCGCCAGGGGGCCCAGCGCGGCCGGAGGGGACAGGGTCAGGGACAGGGGACCCAGCACAGCCCCTCCCACACTCTCCAGGACTCCACCTGCTCCCTGCCCCTCCTTACAGGACAGACACCGAGCCTAGGATGTGCCCCCTTCCCCACCCCAGATGCACCCTAAAACCCCCTCACCATGAGCAATTGGTGCCTCATTTCCCAGTGGGATGCGCCCGGCTCCCTCCCCAGGCGTGGGGCCCTGCTCTGCCTCTCTCTGCAGAGAAATGGCTCAGGGCCCTACCAAATTCACGGTCAATTTCACAGCCATAGGATTTGAAAATTGGTCAATTTCACGTTTTCAGATGATTAAATCTGAAATTTCAGATTTGTCACTGGGGGGTCCTGACCCAAAACGGGACTGTGCGGGGGTCAGAGCTGGACTCTGAAGGCAGCAGCCGCAGGAGGTTCCTGGAGGTGGACGTGGGTCTGATCCCCCCCTCTCCCCCCTTAGCAGCCGTGCAGGGAGATGGACAAGTCCTGTCCCCCCTGCCCTGCCGGAGCGCGGGGGGCTCTTTGCTGGGGTGCTCCTAGGAACAAGGGGACCTCAGATTTCACGGGGAAGGGCTTATTTCACAGTCCGTGGCACATTTTTCATGGTTGTGCAATTGGTAGGGTCCCAGCAATGGCCCTTCGGGACACGGGCGTCCCTCCCCGGGGAGACGCGCCCGCCCTGCTATCTAGGCCTCTCCTCATCCCCCCTGGGATCCACTGACCAGATCTGCTGTCGGGCTTTATTCCACCCCTCGATGATTTTCCAGCAGCCCTTCTAACCGCGCACCCCAGAGCTGGGCGCAGGCTCCAGCGCTGACCCCACCAGTGGTGGCCACAGGGGACCCCCTCCCAGCTCGGTTCATCCCGCCCAGCACCCCATGAGCCACGTTGACCCCAGTGTCCCCCGGCCCAAGGGCTACCGACACTCACTGGCCCCGGTCACCACGTGGCCGCCCGGGATGGTCTTGGGCTTCGACGTCTCCCAGACGTGGCGGCAGAACTGGGTCACCTGCTGCCGGAACTCGGGCTCCAGCTCGTCCTCCCGCAGCTCCTCCAGCCGGGCCAGGTCCCTCCTGCCGGCCGGCTGGACGAAGACGAAGCATTTCCAGGCTGGGAAGAACTGGCGGATGCACTCGCGGGGCAGGTTGAAGAGCTGGGCTTGCCGGCTGCTGCCTGGGGAGGAGACGGGAGATGGACAGCAGCCCTGCGCCGACATGCGGCTGCTTCTGGGGGGCAGCACAGCGACTGTTGTACAGATTCCCCTGGGGGGAAGAGACCCCGATATCCACAGGGGATTGAGGGGAGCCGGGGAACTGTCCAAGTTGCAATGTGGCCAGGACAGCAAACACCCCAACTCCCAGAGACCAGTAACCCCCGCAAGGTGTCAACAGCTTGGGTTTGTGTCTCGAGCAAAAGTCACCCCCTCTGCAAGCACAGCGCCCCCTAGTGCCCCCCTGGGGCCAGCCCTGACAGCCAGGGGAGAGGCCCCACACCCCCTGCATCCCAGTGCCCCTTAGAGCTGCACTGGGGCCAGCACCGCTCCCCTACCTGGCTTTAGTTTCAGGCCATTCTCCAGGTACTCATCCTCGGTGATCTCCCGCCCGTCCAGCTCCAGCTGCAGCGTGAAATCCCGCACGGCCCACACGAAGGCCGGGAAGAACCGCACGAACTCGGCTGAATCTTCCCCGTCCTGCCGGCTGCCCCTGCCCGCCGCCTTCACCTTGATGCGCTCCGTCAGCTCCGTCACATAGCTGGAGGCTGGCTAAGGAACCAGAAGTGTGGCGCCCCCTGAAAGAGGGGGTCCTGTTTCCTAAGAGCCTCCCCTCCCCGCCTGCGACAGGGGCTCAGAACAAACAAGAGGAAGGGAAGGATAGTCCATCACAACCCTCAGAAGCAGGGGTCGAACCCACCACCTCCAGGGTCCAGAGCAGCCCCCTACAGCACTGGAGCTGAAGGAGCAACTCTGCCAGCTGGTGGCAGTAGTGAGTTGTTATCCCATCATGCAGAGCAGCCACTAGAGGGGGCCGTGGTGCACACCCCGCGCTGAGGGTCACGATTTCACTGGGGGTGAAGCGTTTGGAGGGAACCGCGAGGCCCTTCCCTGGGGATATGGGGCCCCCCAAGCCCCCAGACCCGGCTCCCCGGCCCGCAGGCAAGGATACTGCAGCTGGTCCATGGCTTGCTGGTTGATGGTGCCCATGCTGTTATAGACCAGGGTGCTGCTGAGCAGCACGGCCAGCGCGAAGATCCACGTGTCGTTCTTCGCGTCGCCCTGGAACGACACCCACCATCACCGTCCCGAGCGCATCCCAGCCGCAGAGCTCACAGCCCATCACAGAGCATGGCAGGATCGCCAACCCCACGGCACAGATGGGGAAACTGAGGCACGGGGGAGGGTTGCCCAGGGGATCAGCCCCCAGCTCTCCAGAGTCCCAGCCCAGGCCACAGTGAATTCCCATTCCTGGAGCTCGGAGAGTATGACATTATCTGATTATAATAGAACATCTCATTGAAGTGTGGCCCACAGCCAGAACGGGTTACGCATCCCGCAGGCCAACTGACCCAGAGTAACCTGGCGAGGCAGGTGAGGACAGGTTGCAAATGATCATTAGGACCGTTCAATGCTAGTGAGGATAGAACTTGGAAGTGCAAAGGTGGATTGTTAGAAATTGGAGGTAATTACTCGCTAGATACGTTTACTTCTATCTATTAGATGCCAACCCTGTAACCAGCCAGCGCCGGTCTATTCCCCGCGCTACTGCTGCACAGATCAAAAGGGAAGGCTGACTTTTAGGAGAACCTTGAAGTAGTGGCATTGTTCATATGTCTCTTTAAAGTCTGTGGTAAACTGTCTATGAACTGCTGAATGGCCAAATGGCCTTGTGTTAATGACCAGGATATTGGGAAGACAAGGGGTTAGCTCCGAAGTCTATTGTTCACCCAGGACTGAATGGCCAAGAGGCTGCGGGAGCTGGAGCTGATCCTGTTTATCGCAGGTCTGCTTAAGGTTTCATGCAGGGGAAGCCTGAGCTATAAGGATTGAGATCCAGTCACTGGCTGGAGTCACCCTGAATATAGACATGGGACTGTAACCTCTGGACTATTTCTAAAAGGACTTTTGGCAGCTACAGGCTCACCTCTGCTATGTACCTGAACCTCAAGCATTGAATTCAAGTCTGTCTGTATATTGATCTTTTAACCAACACTCTCTCTCTTCTGTTTTTTAATACATTTTAGTTTAGTTCACAAGGATTGGCTCTAAGCGGGATTTTGGGGTAAGATCTAAGTTATACATTGACCTGGGCACGTGGCTGGTCCTTGGGGATTGGTAGAACCTTTTCTTTTATATGATGAAATAAGAGTTTCAGAAATCATCGTGTTTTGACGTGGGTACCTGGATGGGGGCCTGAGGCTGGGCACTTTAAGGGAACTGCGTTGTTCAGACTTCTGAGCAACCAGGGAGGTACTACAGAAGCTGTTTTGGTAAATCTAAATATTGAAATATCCACCAGCGTTTGGGGTTTGTCTGCCCCGTTCTGTTTGCAGTTCACCCTGATTGAGTGACCTCAGCTGGCTCCCACGGGCACCATTGTCACTCTTTGGGGTTGGGGTATTTCCCCACACACACCCTGTGAAATCCCCAGCTCCCGGAGGCACGGGAGGGGGTGGGAGCGCTCGTTGCTCCCCTTTTACTGAAGTAAGTTTCCAACCCATGTGGCTGCATTCAAGCTTTGGGAAGGCGACACCTCCCCGCCCCATGGGGTTCAGCTGCAGCAGCCCCCACTGCAGGGCGCGGGGTTTGCAGCTGCTCTCGTGCATTTTTTGGGTCCCAACTTTATTTTGCCTTTTGGTGGCTGGCGTTACCGGCCCTTCCAGCTTATCGGTTGTGTCTGAGCCCCACCTCCAGAGCGAATGTATTTATCGTCACACTTCCTCTGGCAGGCGGGGTGGGGAAACTGAGTCCCAGCTCAGACCGGGGGTCTGTGGAGCAGGGATATGAACCCGGCTCTCCGGAATGCCAGCCCTGCCCCCATCGCTACAGCGGGTCGGGAAATTGTCACTGGAGAACACTGAATCATTGATACCAAAATCACAAGCAAAACAGGGTCGCTTCAGGCAAATTTCCCAACTTGAAAAATTATTGGGGAAAAAGTTTCAGAATTGTAGAAATGGCCCAACTGACCGTTTGTCTAACCGGAAACTTTCCATTTCTCAAGGTAAAATCATATCTCATTGCCAATGTTTTGGTAAATTTGGACCAAGTTAAGAAAGAAAAAAAAAAGTAGACAACCAAAATGAAATGTCTGAAAATTATCCAAGTTTTTTGCGTGACCTGGACCCAGACACGTTTACGATTTTCAAGCCATGACACTTTTCCCCCCATTTTGACTTTTCATCATGATTCGGGACAGGGAACATTTTCAATATTTCAACAGTTCTCCCTGGGCGGGACAAGCGTTTCCAGCCATGCCCCTGGGCGTCCCGTTCCAGGCCTGCCACGGCATCCCCATCCGTCCCGGCGTTGGCACTGCCCCCCTCAGAGGGCATCAGCCCCACATCAGACAGCCCCTCCTTCCCCTACATGGGGCTCGCTGAGTCTGTCCCTTAGCAGCGGGAGCTCCTTAAATACCCCATCCTCTGTCCCAGCATGCCTTGCCCTGAATTACAATGCCCAGCATCCCCTGGGAACTACAAGTCCCAGAAGCCCCTGGGAACTGCAAGGGGCGTTCCATCCCAAGGGGCGTTCCATCCTGCTCTGCAAATTGGCTGATTCTCATACGCTGCCCCCCACTCACCTTCTCCACGTCGCCCAGCCCCTCGGTGTCCAGCAGCACCAGCGTGTGGCCGGCCCGGCGGGGGTGGGGCAGGCACCACATCCAGATGCCCTTGGTGTGCGACTGGACGGTGGAGCCCAGCGAGAACCCTGGGGAGAGAGGGGCGGAGCTGGGACAGTCACAGAGCAAGGGAACCCAGGAGTCCTGGCTCCCACCCACCCCTGCTCTGACCCACTAGACCCCACTCCCCTCCCAGCATCAGGGAGAGAACCCAGGAGTCCTGGCTCCCAGCCCCTCCCCCGCTCTGACCACTAGACCCCACTCCCCTCCCAGTGCCAGGGAGAGAACCCAGGAGTCCTGCGCCCGGGGGCAGGGCTCACGTCTCTCACCCGTTCTCTTGCTGGCCAGTTTGTTCATGAGGTAGGACTTGCCGGTGCGGTACAGCCCGGCGATGCCCACCACCACCACGGGCTGGGAGATCTCCGCCAGCACCTGCAGCGCCTCCTGCTGCACCCGCAGCTCCCCCGCCGGGCTGTTCTCGATCAGGCAGATGGGGGCCGGCATGGGGATCTCCATCGCGCTGGCGGGGCGGCCTGCGGGACACAGAGCGGGGGGGTGGGGTGAGACATGGGGGGTGTCCCGGAGTCCCCGGGCGATGCTCTGGAACTGCTCCCCACAAAGCCAGGCAGGACTTTGGGGAGCCTCCTCTCCCTCGGAGCAGACTGTCTCCAGGGCAAGGAGCTCACACGGCTTCACCTCCTGGGTCTCTCCTGGGAGCATTCAGCATCTGCCCCTCCGTGCGCTTCCCACAGCGAGTCCGCCCCGGCGGGGTCCTGGGGGAGCCAGAGGGTCCTGCACCCCCACTTCGCAGTCAGACGTGACTCTCAGCCAGCCAGTAAAACAGAGGTTTATTAGACGACAGGAACACGGTCTAAAACAGAGCTTGTAGATCCAGCGAACGGGACCCCTCAGCCGGGTCCATTCTGGGGCCCAGCGAGCCAGACACCCCCATCTCCCTCACTCCCCATCCCCAGCCAGCTCCAAACTGAAACCCCCTCCAGCCCCTCCTCTCTGGCCTTTGTCTCTTTCCCGGGCCAGGAGGTCACTTGACCTCTTTGTTCACCTTTAGCTATTCCCTTGCAGGGGGCAAGGGCTCCAGCCATTAGTTGCCAGGGAGACAAAGTGTCAGTGATTTATGCACACTGGCCTTTATCCCACCACCTAGAGACTTAAGAAATGCATAGGGGAAACTGAGGCACCCACACGGTATTCAGAGGAAACATTAAGAACAGTCCCACTTCGTCACAGGGGGGCAATGAAACAAGGTCCAGGCCCCCCAAACTGTGGGAGACCCTTGCACACGCCCCCCGTGCAGCGTATGGACCCCAGTGTCGCCCACGGCACCTCACCCCGGGGCAGACAAGCCCTGGCGCTCCTGGGCATCGCTGCAGACCCCCAGCTGGGGTTCTGGGGTAGAGTTATGGGGTTAGGGCTAAGGGGTGAGAGTAGAGTTACAGGGACAGCAGGTAGAGTTGTGGGGTTAGGGCTATGGGGCAGGGGTTTAGCTATGGGGCAGGGCTATGGGGTTAGGGGCACAGTGAAGGAGGCCGGGTTAGCATTCAGAGGTTGGGGGGAGGTGTTAGGGCAGCCGGGTCAGACCCTGCTCTCCCCCACCTCCCCCGGTGCCGACCCGGGGTGACCCCGCCGGCTCCCCCAGCCCGCAGCGGTGTAGTTTGATTTCTGTATCTGGGGAGGTGGCTCCAGTCAGACCAATGGGGCCTGCCCACAGTGGGGCTATTTCAGATGGAGAGGGGGCACAACTTTAACCGTGAGTCCGGGGGCTACTTAGGCAACATCGCTGGCGGGAGCCGGTGTCTAATGACCGAACCCTTAGCCCCGCCCGGCTCCAATCCGAATCTGTTCTGACAACCGGGGGCGCGTCACTCGGGGACACGGTTGGGTTACAATCGTCACGTCTGTTCGTACTCAGAGACGCCCCCTGACGTCAGAGGGGCCCATTGTGATCAGTTAATCTGACCCCCGGCACCTTGCAGGCCCCAGAACCTCCCCCTCTCCCCCCGGTACCAGACCCCGACCTCTGGCTGAGTCACCGACGGCCCCAAATCGCAGGTTCCAGACGAGTGACAGAGACTCCACCACGGACACGAGTTCAAACCTGCCAGTGACCCGGGCCCCCTACTGCGGAGGAAGGCGACAAACCCCCAGAGTCTGACCTGGGGGGAAATTAGTGACCAGTCAGCCCCTGAGCGTGTGGGCAAGACCCACCAGCCAGACACCGGGGGAAGAATTCGCTGGGGTAACTCAGAGCCCCCCCAGCTAGCGTCCATCCCCGGCTATTGGGGTGTTTTACTACAGGAGTCGCCGATGGGCCGCGCGCCATTGCCGGCCGTCTTGTCTCTCACTCACTCTCTCTCTCTCTCTCTCTCTCTCTCTCACACACACACACACACACACACACACACACCCCATGCACTTATCATGCTCAGTCGTGAGGCCAGTTCGGGATTTTGCCCCCACTGCTCCAGAGCGTCACTGCTCCAATGGGTCGAACCTTTGCCTCATTTCAAGCTTAAACTTAGCGCTGGCCACTTTCTATCCCTTTGTTCTCTCCCTGCCTGGTGTTTATCCCTCTGGTGTATTCACAGAGCGATCCCAGCTCCTCTCAGCCTGCGGCTCGTCAGGCTGGACAAGCCGAGCTCTTCGCGTCTCCTCTCACAACGGAGGTTTTCCAGCCCTCGGATCATCCTAGTCGCCCTTCTCTGCCCCGTCCCAGGTTGAATTCATCTTCCTTACACAAGGGAGCCCAGAACCGCACCCACCAGTCCAGCTGAGGTCTCCCCAGTGCCTTGTACGAACACCTCCCTGTCTCCCCTGGAAACCCTTCGCCTGGGGCACCCCACGACTGCATTGGCCTGTTCACGGCCGCGTCCCACTGACGGCTCAGAGTCAGCTGCGATCAGCCGATACACCCCGACCGTTCTCCTCCTCGGGCCCCAACCGATACGGCCCCAGCGCAGAGCAAAACAGTCTTGTTAGCAGAGGTGAAAGTAAATCCAAGGAGTCACCGGGCGCCCTGCGCCAGCGTCCTTGGCAAGGGGGGGCGGCTCTGGGCCCTCAGGAGGGGCAGGGCTGGGGGCAGACTCCCCCAGCCAGCCCTTCATGGCCGGAGCCCTGGGGCTCCCGCGGCGATTTGAAGGGCCGAAGGCTCCTGGCCACTGCAGCAGCAGGCGGGAGCCCCAGGCCCTTTGAAATCGCCGGGCCCGGGGGCAGCTGCCCCTTTTGCTCTCCCCCTGCTGGGTCTGCCGGCCTGGCCCGCATCGGCCCACTGTCACCTCCGCTTGTTAGTCCCTAACTGCAGGACCTGGCGCTTCACGCGGTTACATCTCATCCCGTTCCTGTTCCTCCAGTTTACAGGGTCGCCCAGATCATCCTGTGGGCTATGCCGGTCCTCCCCCGCCCTGCCCATCCCTCCCCACGCGGTGTCAGCCGCAAACTCCCCCTTTGGGCGGGGCCAAGGGCAGTAGTGAAAAGGTGAAATACGGTTGGTCCCAAGAGGGATCCATGAGGGGCTCCGCTAGTGACTCCCCAGCCTGGCAGTTCCCCTTTCGGGGTGACCCGGCGTCGTCTCCCCTTCACCACTTCCCGGTCTCACATCGACCCCCATCGTCTCCAGGGTAAGGAACCGTCTCTGGCCTGGAACGGTGTCAAACGCCCTCCTGGCCCCAGGGAGATCCGACCCACCGCGTTTCCTGTGGCTGACACCAGCGCTCGCCTCCGGGAGACTCACAGATATATTGGAGCATGAGCTGTCGTGGGTAAATGCTAGGGCTACCATATGTCCGGATTTCCCCGGACATGTCCGGCTTTTCGGTCTATAAATAGCCGTCCGGGGGGATTTTTAAAAATCTAAAAATGTCCGGGATTTCCCCCCGGTCGGCTATTTATAGATAGAAAAGCGGCGGCCAGGCGCCGCTGGGCACCCAAAGCCCCTTCTCGGCTCCCCTGCAGCCTTACCACGCTGTCCGGCCTGCAGTTGTCTTCCCCCTCTTCCACTCCCCTGAACGCTCCGCCCCCTGCTCCTCCCCCTCCCCTGAACGCTCCGCCCCTGCTCCTCCCCCTCCCCTGAACGCTCCGCCCCCTGCTCCTCCCCCTCCCCTGCTTCCCGCGAATCAGATCTTCGCGGGAAGTCTGAAAAGAAGCAGGGGCAGGTGGGAGGCAGCAGCAGGTAAGCTGGGGCGGGGGGGGGGCGCGAGGAGGAGAGCTCTGGGGAGGCGCGGGCCTGGCCGAGAGGCTCCCTCCAGCCCGGGCCGAGTGGTGCCCGGCTGCCCCAGCGGCTCCAGCCCAGCTTGGGCCCCAGCACCACCAGCCCGGACCCGGCCCGGCTCGGGCCCCAGCAGTGCCAGCCTGGACCCGGCCCGGCTCGGGCCCCAGCACCCCCAGCCCGGACCCGGCCCGTCTCGGGCCCCAGCACCCCCAGCCCGGACCCGGCCCGGCTCAGGCCCCAGCAGTGCTGGCCCAGCTCGGGCCCCAGCACCCCTGGCCCGGCCCCAAGCCCCACAACCCCGGCCGGAGCGCAGCCCGATTCCTGGGCTCTTTAAAGCCGGCCCTGGTCAGGGGACAGGGACGGGGGGTTGGATGAGTCAGGAGTTCTGGGGGTCCTGTCGGGGGCGGGGAGCAGTTGGATAGGGCATGGGAGTCCCCGGGGGTCTGTCTGGGGGCGGGGGTGTGAATATGGGGTGGGGGTGTGGATAAGGGTCGGGGCAGTCAGGGGACAAGGAGCGGGGGGTGTTGGGGGTTCTGAGGGGGGCAATCAGGGGGTGGGAATTGGGAGGGAGTGGATGTGGATGGGGGTGGGGCAGGGGCGGGGCTAGAGCGGGGCTCCTCCCCCGTGTCCTCTTTTTTGCTTGTGGAAATATGGTAACCCTAGGAATGCCCGCTTCATCAGACGCATGTGCCCACGAAAGTCCTGCTCCAATCCGTCGGTTAGTCTGGAAGGTGCCACAGGACCCTCTGTCGCTTTGTGCAGCTTCAGACTAACGCTCCCCCGGGATACCCGCCTGCAGGACAGACACTGGGACTGTGCGCTCCGCGCTCCCCCCTGCAGCCCACGCGTGAACCAGCCACTTTCCCCGCGGGTCCCTTTCTCAGCCCAGCGCCTGGCAACCCCCGGCGCGTCCAGACGCGGCTCCGAGGCCCGGCACCGGGGGGTGTCTCCTGGCCCCTCCTGCGCGGCGCGCTCCGGCTGCCCGAGGCTTGCGGGGGGGGGCAACCCCCGTCCCCCCCCATCCACCCGGAGCCGCCCTGGGCTGGGACCAGCCCCCCCGTTAGCCGCTCCCGTGCCCGGGCGATGCCCCAGCCCCCCCGCTGCCCATGGCTGGCCCCGCCCGGGACCGGCCGCCCCCTGCCCTGACCCCCTGGATCCGAGCCCCGCGGGGCCGGGGAGCAGCCGGGACCCACCTGCCCGGGGCGCGGGGTCCGCTCGGTCTCCCTCCAACGCCGCCGGGCGGCTCCGAGCCGAGCCGGGAAACGGGGCGAGTCAGATGGAAACCGAAAGCGGCGAGTGGAGCCGGTTTAACCGCTTCGGATCCAGGGACCCGGGATCCAGCCCGACCCCCTGGCGGCGCCGCCCCTCGCCCACCCCGGCCCCGGCCCCACAGCACCGGCTACAGACTTCAGATGCCCCCCCCGCCCCACACTCTGCCAATCTGACCTGGGGGAAACCCCCCGCCCTGGGTTCCCAGCCCCCACCCACCAGCCCCCACTCCCCTCCCAGAGCTGGGGAGAGAACCCAGGAGTCCTGGCTCCCAACCCCCCCTGCTCTAACCCACCAACCCCCCTCTGCAACCCTCACAGTCAGGGCTGGCCCCAGTGCAGTCCTCAGGGGCCCGGGCTGCAGGGAGTGGGGCAGAGGGTCAGTAGGGGGCGCCGGGCGGCAGGGAGGGGGGTGGGAGTCAGTAGGGG
>NW_020665069.1:197459-204961 GCF_002925995.2 Terrapene triunguis
AGGGTTCTTGATCCCCCTAAGTGTCCCTGGATCCCCAGAGCCGAAACCCAGCCCTGCCCTCCCATCACCCCCCACTCACCTTCTCCACGTCGCCCAGCCCCTCGGTGTCCAGCAGCACCAGCGTGTGGCCGGCCCGGCGGGGGTGGGGCAGGCACCACATCCAGATGCCCTTGGTGTGCGACTGCACCGTGGCGCCGAGCGAGAACCCTGGGGAGAGAGGGGCGGAGCTGGGACAGACGCAGAGCGAGGGAACCCAGGAGTCCTGGCTCCCACCCCCTCCCCCCTGCTCTAACCACTAGACCCCACTCCCCTCCCAGAGCCAGGGAGAAAACCCAGGAGTCCTGGCTCCCACCCCCCCTGCTCTGACCACCCCACTCCCCTCCCAGAGCTGGGGGCAGAGAGAGGCCAGTGGAACAATTGGCTAGCGCTGACCTGTCACCTCTGTCAACCCTTCCCCACTACCCTGGATCACCCCACGGGCCTGTAAGGATAAGGCCCTTGTCTGCAGCCATTAGCTAAGAAGCAGAAAGTCACATCCTCACATTCCATCAGGCTGGTAAGAAGGAGACCCCGTCCTAATGGCCCCCACTATCACCGGATACACAAACAGATCTTAAGATGGTTACAGAAAACTTAGTTTGGAACATCCTGTCTGGCAAGAAACCACTTATCAGTAGCTCATTACTTTATTGTTTTATCTTTATGGTCCCCACTTCCCTATTGTTTGTCTGTATGATCTCTGCCTGGTTCTTTGCTTGTTTCTGTCTGCTGTATAATTAATTTGGCTAGGTGTAAATTAATTAAGGTGGTGGGGGATGATTGGTTAGAGAATTTTGTTACACTATGTTAGGATTGGTTTGTAACATTTTAGTAAAATGATTGGTTAAGGTACAGCTAGGCAGGACTCAAGTTTCACTATATAAACTGGGGTCCATGAAGGAGACGAGCGGAGAAGAGATAGAAGAAGAAGAAGAAGGAGGAGGAAAGACCAGAAAGAAGAACTCACCTCAAAGACACAGCCTAAGATCAAAGCTGCTAAGAATTCTCTGCACGACCAGAATCCCTACGAGACTGACCTTGCTGGCCAACAGGGAAAGTCCGCTTGCCTGATCAGGATTGGTGACCAGAGCATTGTATGCTTAGTATGTGCATTCTGCTTCTTGGTAATTGTTAATAAATAGAGGTGAAGGATATTACTGTGTAAGGCTCTTTCTCTGGTAAAAGGTCCTGCAGCCTCGCTAAGAGTATGCCCATAGCCCCTGAAATTGGGTAAGGGTGGGTGCCCCCTAGAGTGTGTGAGTTACAGAGAATTTTGTGCGGGTAACAGATTTGGTGGAGAATGCGGGCAGCCTAAGGTCGTGTGGCCCGAACTGATCTAGCCTACACAGTAATAGCAACAGAATACCGGTGATACTCTGTCAAAAAGGGTTGCTACCTGCTCGGCAGATTGTTCACCCTGAAGCAACAGGAGGGAAAGGAAACAAAGCAAAGGGACCAGGAGGGGTGGGGGTTAGCTGAAGAGCCCCCCCCCTTGCTAAATGGGTAGCGGAACGGGGTCCATGCCCATGGGGACAAGATTCCTTCCAGGGGAGGGATGCCCTTGAGTCCGCCTGGAAGGGGTTTGAAGCATTCTGTGAGTGCATGAAGCCAAAACCAAAGGAAAAGGCTATGAAAGCACAGCTGGGTGGGAATTGCGCAAAGCTGTCACTAATCTCTCCGGCCTGGTAGCGCTCCAGGAAAGGCAACTGGAGGATTCCAGACTCGATTTGGATGTCATTAAGGATAATTTGCCTCGGTATAAGGCATCTGAGTGGGCCAGTGCCGTTTCAGCATTACACAATGTAACAGCGCTTCAGGCGGAAACAAGAGAGTGGGAGCAAAACCTGAACGGGGAGGGATCTACACTGCAGATGAAGCTGGGGGATGCTCAGGCAGCTGTCAGAACAGTGTTACAGGAAAATACGGATCGGGCCCGGACAGGCAGTGACCACACAGTCTGTAGGCAGCGAACAGAGAAACTGGAAATCGTGTTGGGAGCCTGGAAGGGCCCGGGGGAAGAGTGAGTGTGGGCCTGGGGGATACAGACACCTGGGAGGACACTTGGAATGGGGATAGTTGGATGGCTTCCGAAGAGAAAGATCCTGGATGCTCATACGCCCCCGATGCTTCCCCTGAGGGGCCCTACGCCCCTGCATAAAGGGACTTGCAGGGTTTGAAATTAAAAGCACAAATCAATCCCGTGGCTGCAGTTACCACAAGGGTGGTAACAAGAACAGAACTTGACCCAAATGATGTACAACGACGAAGGGAAATAAGGCAAAATATGACAGAGTTTTCTGATTTTAGCCCAGACCAGGTATAGGCGGCTGCTCAGTTAGTGGGCCCCTAGAAAGGGACCTGTGTCTGGACAGGATGGGGAAGGTATTGGCATGAACCGGGTGGTGGTCGGCAGATGATGAGGTTCTAGCCCTTCTGCCTGGGCAGCAGTACGCAGTGCTGAGGGGCGGTTAGGTGCGAGCGGTGTTCCTGCCACGGGATGGGGCTGGGCGAAGGACGCAATGAAGGTAGGGATGTCGGCCCAACAACCGGGGAAATTGTTCCATGTCACAGAACAGGCCCCTGTGACTCCCCGGAATTGGATGTTATTAAAAAGGAGATACTGGCCATGGCTGCCAGGTTGTGCCAGTAGGAACTGGAACGCCACCGGATTTCAAGACTTTAGCTTTTCAGACGGCATTGTTAGATGGTTTGAATTCAAGAAGGAGAGTGATTTTAGGACCCATAGATCCAGCTAGGGGATACTCGGAGTTGAAACAGGAGATTTTTTGAGCAGCTGTAGTTTTTCGAGACATGCAGGGAGAAGCGGGAAAAGGAAATAGGGAAGGGAGAATGGAGCCAGTACAGGCGGTAACTTTAGCTGACAATGGGCCCCCAGATCTCCAAGGGGAGCCGGGGGGAAAAGGGGCCGATGCACAATGGCATGTTAGAGGAAGAGGACGGGGAGATGCACTGGGCAGCAGAGGAACCAGAGGAAGAAATGGATCTGGACGTGGGTATCAGATGCAGAACAGAGGATGTCCGGCTGAAGGTGGGAAAGGTACATTGAGAGGGGAGGCGTGGAGGAAGCTCATGATGGCAGGGGAACCAGAAGAGAAGTGGGACGGGAAGCCCACAAGTGAGTTACTGCAGAGGGCTGCCCAGTCAGACAGGCGAGAGGAATTGATTGACGGGGTTCCTGTATCTCCCAGAACGGACCCCGAAGCATTGGCACCACCCCAATAGGGGTGCCCGGCTCCCCGGAGTCCCCCTGAGGTAGTGACCCAACTACAGTATGACAAGTGGGGGCGTCCCATTGTAGGGGCAATAATGGGGAAATTAGGGGAACAAACATGCCCCACTATGCTAACTGACACCGGTGCATCAGTATCTGTGCTTGGAGAGCAGTGGCTTCCCGGGGACGCTGAGGAAACAGAAAATTCAACACAACTAGCATCCTATACAGGGGAGACAATGAAAGCGTATATCACGAGACCGATCCTGACCCACACAGGGAATCAGGAGTCATGGGTAAAATACCTTGTTCAGAAACAGGATCAAACTGGGAATGGGGGTAAGGAGGATGGAGTATTGGGAACGTCGTACCTTAATGAGGGGAGACACATCATGGATTTAGCCAACGGGTTCCTATGGGCAAATAGTGAAGAGCCAGCAGAAACACCCACCCCCTCCATGAATGCTGTATGTAGGTGTGGGCTGTAAAGGCCCCAGAAGGAGGGAAAGCAGAAGAAGGGGACCCAGGAGTGGACAAGTTTCCTGGGGTATCGGCTGAAAATAAACTGGAGTGTGGGAAAATTGATGCTGAGGTTTGAACTGGAGGGCCTCACCCCCCTCCACAGCGTCAGTACAAGTATCCTCCGGAGGCAGAGGAAGGGATCAAATTCACCATTGACCGTTTGTTAGAACAGGGTGTTCTTGGGCACATGGCGAGTACTAATACTGCCTCGATGGGCCTGTACTGAAACGGGGTGGGAAGACCTGGCGAAGGACAGTGGATTTTAGAGCATTAAACGCAGTAGCCCCTGCCCCTGCCCCTGCCCCGGGAGTGGCCAAGTACCAAGGAGTCGCTGCAGTAGCAGAGTGGTTCTCAGTGACAGATTTAGCAAACACCTTCTCTGCCATCTCCTTGCACCCTGAGTCCTGGTACAAATTTGGGTTCACTTCCAGGGGACAACAGTTGTGTTTCACCAGAGTCCCCAGGGTTTTCATAATGCACCTGCAATTGGTCACTCCTGTGGTTAAGATGTGGGGGCAATGGACACCCAAAGCCCAAAAGAGGGTAATTTCCTATGCTGATGCTATACGGGTGCCTGGGGACCATAGGGGGTTGGTAGGACCACTGAGCAGATGTTACAGATCATTCAAGGCTAGCAGAGCCAAGGCCCAGCTGGTACAGCAAGAGGTAAAATACTCAGGGGTCATATCGGGAAAGGAGGGACAAACCCCAGATGCACAACGGGTGGAACTGATTGGAAAATGTCCTGCCCCCACTCATGTGGCATCCTTAAGAGCCCTTTTGGGAACCTGAACCTCTCGAGAGATGTCACCGAAATGTCACCCACTGGGTTTTCTCCTAAAGAAAGGGCAGCAGTGGGGGGCCTGATCAGGCAAAGGCATCACTGACCCTGAAAGAGGATTTGGCCCAGGCCCCGGCCCCGGCCCACATATCCAAAGGTGGGAGAACCATCCACCCTGCAACTGCCTAGTACTGATGTAGCGCTGGGAGCAGCGCTGTTACAGCAGCAAAGCACCGGGAAGTTACAAATCGTGGCCTATGGGTCCAAAACACGGAATTACACTGAGCAAAATGTCACCCCCTGCGAGAGAGAGAAAGAGTGCTGGGCCTTGGTGTGGGCCTTGCAGCGTTGGGAGTATATCACTGGAGGATCTAAAGTCATAGTACAGACAGTACGTTCCCCACTGAAATACAGAATACCAGGAAAGGCGCAGGAGGGGCAGGTATCTAACCCTAGGCTGGCACAATGGCCTCTGGCCCTTGTCAATGGAGGGAGAACCGTAGGAAAGGGAAAGGTGCTATCCCCTGCACCATGTGGCCTTGCAGTGCATTATTCCCTCTGGGAGTGGAGGCCCCGGGGGTCCAGAGTGAGGGGAGTCCCTGAGGGGGCCCACAGCAGAGACAGACGTGCTAAGGCTCAGAGAGGTGCGGCTCCAGGAGGTGGAAGGGCCTACGGCTTAAACCCCGAGAAAGAGCAGACCCCTAAGAAGGGCTGTTGCACTGAAGGGGGCTCCCCACAGGGACCGTATGGAAGCTGAGAGAGAGCACGAGTCCTGTGAGTCCGTGAGATGAGGTATCATGGCAAAGGTTATGATCTGCTGGAAACCAATGTCCCATCTAAATATGTGCATTATCCGTGCGTATGAAGTGATGAGAGTGTGCGGTATGGCTGTCACCAAGATATGCTGTGGGTTTGGGAAGCGCCCAGATATCAGCTCCCCAGAGACAATGTCAAGGAAAGTAACCAACGCCCGGGCGGGTGTCAAACAACCATCACCAGCCATTGTCCAGCAAGGAGCTACAATGCAATGACTCACCGGCATGAGGCCACACCAGGGGGACTGCTCAACCTCGCCTCGGGACTCAGCAACGCCCCCAGACATGCCTGGACTTGTGTTCCCCAAGCACATGGACTAAGGGTATAAAACAGAACACGGGGGCCCCATGCTGGGCCTTTCTCCTGCCCCCACCTACACTGCAAGCAACAAGGACACTGGGAAGACTGAAGTCTCCAACAGAGGGCACTGGCCCAGGTTTCTAGGGGGAAAGCTGTGTACTGTGAACTGCAATATCCAGTGGGGTGAGAAAAACTGCTCAGCCTAGATGTCACCCAGGCTAAGAGGGTTGGGAGTTTAGACTGCGGGCTTAGATTTTACTTGATTTTGGTAACTAACTCTGGACTTTTTCCCTATCACTTATAATCACTTAAAATCTATCTTTTGTAGTCAGTAAGTTTGTTTAACTTTTTATCGTTACCAGTGAGTTTGCCTGAAGTGTTTGGTGAATCTGCTCAGGTTTACAAAGGCTGGTGTATGTCCACTTTCCATTGATGAAGTGGGGAACCAATGAATAAATTTGCACTGTTCGTCTTGAGCAGTGCAAGACGGTACATTCCTGGGGTACAGTGCTGGGAGCTGGGGGGATTCGGCTGGTGCCTTTCCATGTGTGATCCATGACCGGCTCTGGGAGCGTTCATGGAATCTAGCTGGGTGCGGGCCTCCACATGCGGTTGTGCTGAGTGATCCCAGCGCTGGGAGGGGTTTGCTGCTGGTCACTAGCAAAGCATTGTGGGAGACAGCCCAGGCTGGAGAGCTAAGGGGGCCCAGCAGTCCCACAGTCCCAGGCTGCATCCCGGGAATCCCATCACGTACGGGACAGGTTATTATATCACCAATATGATCTCTACAGCAAACTGAGCTGGACCTCACCGGGTTAAATGGGTCCAGGGTCGTGCCTCAATGTGCCCCACATGTATAAACACTCCATACGGGGTGGGCAGCACGGTTACAATTATGGTATGTTGAAAAACCCGTAAGGAGTAGCATGTGTATTCTGCTTGGTAACTGTCAATAAACAGAGGAGAAGGATATTACTGGGTAAGGGTCTTTCCCTGCAGACCCACAAAGCGCACGCCCTGCGCCCTAGGAACTGGATACGGGTGGGCGCCCCCTAGAGTGTGTGTGTCACGTAGAATTTTGTGCAGGTAACAGGCCCGTCTAGCCTGGTATCCCGCCCCCTCCCTCCCCTGGGATCAGCCCCACAGGCCCGTCTACCCTGGTATCCTCCCCCATCCCTGCCCCCTGGATCAACCCCATGGCCCCATCCACCCAGTATCCTCCAGCTGGGCCGAGCGCCCCCCAGCGCTCACCTCCCCGATCCTTGCCGGCCAGTCGGTTCAGGAGGTAGGACTTGCCGGTGCGGTACAGCCCGGCGATGGCTACCACCACCACGGGCTGGCGGACGCTCTGGAGCAGGGCCAGGGCTCGCTGGTTCAGCTGCAGCTCCCCGTCCGGGCTGTTCTCGATCAGGCACATCGGCTCCTCCATGGCGCCTGGCTGTGCCGTGCTGGGGGCAACCTGGGGGCAGCAGGGCGGAGTTAGGCTGGGAGCAGGGGGGCAGGGAGGGGGCTGTTTCCACTCCCCCCACCAAAGGCAGCCAGGAGGGGGTTGGGGCTGGGCTGACGGGGGCCACTCACCTTGGCCAGGACCGGCAGGGCGGGTCGAGACGCCTGAAGCGGGACCACGCGCTCCATCTGTCCAGGAGAGACAACGGGGGGCAGATATATCATGGAGAGCGAGAGAGCGCGGCTGGATCCACCACCCGGCAAAGGGCTGACGCGCCCCGTCACCTGCCACAGAGCTGCTCAGCGCCTTTCCCCTCTAGGGGGCGCCAGCCCCGATGCACCCCAGGGCAGGGACGGGCTGGCTCA
>NW_020665069.1:204971-208085 GCF_002925995.2 Terrapene triunguis
TCAGGGGGGCGGGGAATGGGACACGGGGCCCTGCCCCACTAGGGGGCACCAGCTCCCACCTAGCTACAATGCTCCATGGCTATAAGTGGTTCTGAGTGTGACATGAGTTGCTGGGTCTCAGCCCAGTTCCGAGCAGGAAGCCCCGCCGCCCCCAATACGGCCCAAGCCCCAGCTCTCTGTAAGCCGAGCTGGGACCAGGAACAGCCCCCCCACACACGCCCCTGCAGCCCCTTCCCCGCAGTCCCTGGGGCTGCCCCCAACTGACCTTGGGCTCCGGCACCGAGGGCTGGGCAGTCCTGACTGCTGCTCTCCTGGGTGGGGCACCCCCCATGGGGTCCATTGGGTACCCCACGGAGTAATCGCTGCCTTCCTGCTGGGAGCAGAAACCCCCCTGTTAACTGGAGCCTTCCCTGCCCCCACCCACTGCACAGATCCCAAGGGACCCCCGCCCTGCCCCCGCATGAGCCCCTCTGCTTCCCCCAGCTCCCTTCCCCCCACCGCACAGATCCCAAGGGATCCCCTCCCCCATCCCCACGAGAGCTCCATTGCATCTCCCAGAGCCCAGCCCCCACCCACCGCACAGATCCCATGGGACCCCGTCCCACCCCCCATGAGCCCCTCTGCATCTCCCAGCGCCCAGCCCGCTTCCGCCCAGCCCCTCCCTCACCTGCAGGTCACTGCAGAGCTCACTCAAGAGAACGGGCTCGTCCCGGGACAGCAGGTCCACGACGCGCTCCAGGAAATCAGCCAGGACTGGAGAGAGAGGACAGAGCAGGATTCGGTGGGCTGGGGGCTCCTGTCCAGTCACCCCCTCCCCCTCCGCCCTGGTCTGGCTCAGGTACTGAGGTGTGTGCTGCTGCTGCAGGGTGGGCTAGGACTCCTGGGTTCCGGCCGGGCTCTGCGCTGGCCTGCTGGAGGCAAGTCACGGCCCTGCTTTGTGCCTCAGTTTCCCCTGCTGTACAAGGGGGACAATGGTGCTGACCCCTTGGAGATGGATGGCTGGGAAGCACTAGAGAAGAGCCAGGGATCATCATCGTTACAGGCAGCTGAGCTCCTCGTTCCCAGCCATCGAGGCGGGTGATTTTCCAGCCCGAGGCCGGGGCCAGAACTGGGCGACTGACGGGCTCTCGGGTCCTGGCAATTCCCAAAAACGCAAATTGTTTCGGATCGAACGAAAGAATAAAACTGCTCAGAACTTCCAGCCAATTGAAAAGCCCAAATCCTGACATTCCACCGACACCCCGAGAGCCCCAGCCTTCGGGGGCAGTTTTTCGGTTGAAATAAAATAGGAAATCTCAAAATGGAAAGTTGTTTTGAACCAAAAACCAGACTTCTGCCATTTGGGGAAGTTTGGGGTTTTTCCCCCCACACCAACAATATGGAGAAAGCAACGGGAACTCAGGGGAAATGTCTCGGCTGCCAAATCTGCATTTGTCACCAAACAAATTTGTCCAGCAGTACCCAGGTTCCTGACTTTTCACCTAGAATTATCACTGCTATTTATTGGGTGTATTATGGTAGTGCCCAGACGCCCTGGTCCTGGCACACGACCTGTTTGCGCTAGGCGCTATACGCTAGGATTGCTATTTATTAGGTGTCTTACGGTAGCACTGAGGCCTCCCGGTCTGGGCCCATGATCTCATTGCGCTAGGCGCTGTACAGACACCCCACAGGCTGCCCACCCACCCCCAACCAGACACTTACACGCCCCATCAACCACTCTGTTCCCCACCACGGTCTTCGGGCTCCGGCTCAAGGCGTAGTCCTTAAAACGCCCCATCTGCTCCTGGAACATGGGGTGCAGCTGGTCTGCGGGAGACGGCGGCTCGCCGTGCCCTCCATCTGCTCGGGGGGAGCAGAAATGGAACAGCTTCCGGCAAGGGAATAATCTCTGTACGCAGCTGGACGGGGAGTCCTCCGAATCTGCGAGAGAAAGGGGGGTGGCGGGTGAACCCTGGGGTCACACCGAGTGGCAGGGGACGCTGAGGGCAGAGATGTGGCCGCTCTGGGGCAGGGCACGAAAGCTGTTGATACATGGACCCCTCGTGCATCATGGAGATGCAGTCACCTCTGGGGCAGGGCGCGGAGGCTGTTTCACACCAGTGCTCGTTTAGGACAGGAAATGAAGCAGGCTCCTGTACCCCTCTGAGATGGCAGGAGTGAGTTGGGGAGACAGGATGGAACCTGAGCTGGGCTGGGGACCAGCCCGGACGCCGGGGTTCCTCTCCCCTGGGGGAAGGGCCCCGATGGCCATGCACCTTGCGGGGAGCTGAGAGCCGAGTCCAGCTCGTGGTCCGTGGCTTCCAGCACCTCGTCCAGGCAGGGGTCGGGCGCCACGTCCCGCAGGCACCACACGAAGTCGGGCAACACGCTGCTCAGGAGGAAGCTATTCTCCCAGGAGCACTCGTCCAGCACTCGCACCACCCGGGGCAGATCCCTCACGTACCTGCAGGGGGCGCCGTGAAGGAAAAGAGAGGGCCGAGCGACGGGAACCGAACTAGGCGGGGGTGGAGCAGGGTGGGGCGAATGGGACATGGGGCCTTTTCCCTCTGGGTCACCAGCTCCCATCCGGCCCCAGGGCAGGGAACTGGCTGTGGGGGGACGACGGGGAATGAGGCCCAGGGCCTTTCCCCTCTAGGGGGCGCCGGCTCCCATCTGACCGCAGGGCAGGGACTGGCTGGCTCAGGGGGGTAGAGAACGGGAGAGGAGGCCTTTCCCCTCCAGGGGGCGCCGGCCCTGATCCAGCCTCAAAGTGGGGGGACCAGCTGGCACAGAGGGGCAGGGAATGGGACACGAGGCCTTTCCCCGTCAGGGGCGCCGGCCCTGATCCGGCCCCAGAGCAGGGTGGGGGCCGTGCTGGGAAGGATACGTCAGGCGGTCGAGCTGCCTCTGGGGGTCGCCCTCACTCCTGGTGTTATAGACAAAGACACTGCTAAGCAGCACGTTCAGGAGGAAGAGTCGGGAGAGCTTCGTCTCCTCGCCCTGCAACGGCAGCGAGAGGCACATGAGCAGCGGGTCTAAGCACGGCCCCCCCGCTCTAACCACTAGACCCCACTGCCCTCCCAGAGCCGGAGAGAACCCCGGAGTCCTGGCTGCCAGCTCCCCCCCCCCCCC
>NW_020665069.1:208185-208776 GCF_002925995.2 Terrapene triunguis
CCCCCCATTGCCCTCCCAGAGCCGGAGAGAACCCAGGAGTCCTGGCTGCCAGCTCCCGCCCCCTCCTCCCGGAACCACAGCACCCCACTGCCCTCCCAGAGCGGGAGAGAACCCAGGAGTCCTGGCTGCCAGCTCCCCCTCTAACCACAGCACCCCACTGCCCTCCCAAAGCGGGAGAGAACCCAGGAGTCTTGGCTGCCAGCTCCCCCCTGCTCTAACCACTAGACCCCACTCCCCTCCCAGAGCCGGGAGAGAACCCAGGAGTCCTGGCTCCCTGCCCCCCGCTCCCCCACACACACATTAACCACTGGACCCTACTACCTCTTGCTCGGGGAATCCCTCTGTGTCCAGCAGCACCAGGGCCTGATCAGGCTGAGTCGGGTGGGGCAGGCACCACACCCAGATCCCCGGGGAGCGGGGAAAACCTGTGGGGACGGAGAGGGGCATTGAGTAGGGGCTGTGGGAAGAAGGGGAGAAGGGGAGGCCCCAGGCGGCAGATCTGGGAGGCCCAGACGGGCAGAGGGATGGGGGAGGACCAGGCAGAGGGGTCAGGGAGGCGCAGGTGGAGGGGTTGGGGAGGCCCCAGGCGGG
>NW_020665069.1:208786-209948 GCF_002925995.2 Terrapene triunguis
GATGGTGGAGACACAGGCAGAGGGCAGGGGGAGCAATGGGGACCCTTCACCTTCACCCTGCCCTGCCAGCCGGTCCATGAGGAAGGATTTCCCGGTGCCACAGGGCCCGAAGACGGCGAGGACGTGGAGGGGCCGGGTGAGGCCTCGGAGCAGGCCCAGGGCGGCCGGGTTCACCCGCAGGGTACCAGAGCTGGGCACCGGCTCTACCAGGCAGACGGGCTCCATGGCGTCCGTGGGGGGTCGGGCGCACGGGGCTGGGGGAGAGAGGCAGTGTTACACCAGAGGCAGTGCAGTGGGGATGCCTGTCGCTCACAGAGCCTGGCCCATATCTGGGAGCCACAGCGCCAGGGGCTCTGGCCAACGGTTCGGGCCCATCTGCTCTCCGGGAGCGGGACCAGCCCAGGGCCCCGTCCCCAGACCTGTGCTGTGGAAGGAGGGATTTGTGGGTGTTCGGCCAGCTGGTACCACCAGCGCCAGGCCCACCCCAGGGCACCCACTCTGCACAAGGAGGGGGCAGAAGGGACCCGCTCTCCAGCCACACGGCCCCTCTGCAGGGAGCTGACTGGCTCTGTTTCAAAGAGGGGGAAACTGAGACACAGAGCAAAGGCAAGGCTGACGACAGATCCCGGCCCCCGCTGCTCTAACCCACTAGACCCCACTCCCCTCCCAGAGACGGGGAGAGAACCTAGGAGTCCTGGCTCCCAGCCCCCCTGCTCTAACCACCAGTCCCCATTTCTCTCCCAGAGCCGGGGAGAGAACCCAGGCGTCCTGGCTCAAACCTGGCTGGGGCCGTGCGAGGACCCAAGGCTGGAGCGGAGTTGGGGTGCCGCAAGCTGTGAAGTGTCCCCGGGCTGTGGGAAGCGGGACTTTCACTTTCAGTTTCTCTTTCGCGGCTGCCGACACTTCCCCCCACCCGGCAGTGAGGAGTCCGGTGGCACCAAAGACTAACAGATTGATCTGGGCGAAAAGCCCCTTCGTCAGCAAGCGGATGCCCAAATCAATCTGCTGAACTTTAAGGGGCCCCCGGACTCCTCGTGTTTTTGTGGATATAGACTAACACGGCTACCCCCGATACTTAGCGTTAAATCCGTGACCCTACAGGGGGAAGCGGGGAGCCAGGACTCCTGGGTTCTTTCCTTGGCTCAGGGACAGGGGTGGGGTC
>NW_020665069.1:209958-210312 GCF_002925995.2 Terrapene triunguis
CCAGGACTCCTGGGTTCTTTCCTTGGCTCAGGGACAGGGGTGGGGTCCAGGACTCCTGGGTTCTCTCCCTGGCTCGGGGACAGGGGTGGGGTCCAGGACTCCTGGGTTCTTTCCCTGGCTCAGGGAGGGGAGTTTGAAGCTCTGTGTTCAACACTGCTCTGTTATTGTTCATGTCGCTGCTGCCACCGTCAGGAACTAAATGAGAACGAGAAACGATCCCCCCGCCCCTGCTGCTGAACAAACGCTAGACTGGCAGCCCCCCGTGCAGACACCCCCTCTCCCAGCGCAGGACACAGCCCCTCTCGGGTGGGGCAGGGGCTGGGTATATGGGGACCGGGTCGGGGGTGGTTATAT
>NW_020665069.1:210322-214067 GCF_002925995.2 Terrapene triunguis
TGGGGCAGGGGCTGGGTATATGGGGACCGGGTCGGGGGTGGTTATATGGGGACCCCTCGCCCGGTGCTGGGACGCAGCCTCTCTGGGGTGGGGCGGGGGCTGGTTATACGGGGACCAGGTGGGGGGTGGTTATACGGGGACCCCTTGCCTGGCGCAGGACACGGCCCCTCTGCGATGGGACAAGGCAGCAACTTACCACCATGACCAGTAGCACTTTGGGACAGGAAGTTAAGGGCAATGTGTGACGAACTGGGACTGTTCTTAATGTGGTCTTTGAATGCTGACAGGGGAGTGTGGCACTGGGGGATGGGAGACTGACCAACGGAGAATACCTGAGCATGTAACATGAGAACCCAGGAAGGGGTTAGAGGCCAGGTGACACCTTTGCCCGGGAAACTGAACAAAGGCTGTGGGAGGGGTCGCTGAAGGGGGAGTTTTCAGAGCTGGCTGGTGGAATGGCTGGGAGGCAGACGGGGCTCTGACCTCCCAAGGGGGCTGGGGTGCCCTGGGACCCCAAGATGGACCTAACTAGGGGGGGTCCTGTTGTCTGTGCCTGCAAGACCTGTCTTGGACCGTGTTCCTGTCGTCTAAATAAACCTTCTGCTTTACTGGCTGGCTGAGAGTCATGGTGAATCGCAGGAAGCCGGGGGGGGCAGGGCCTTGTGTCCCCCACACTCCGTGACACAATGTCTTACCCGCTGACTGTGCAAAGGGAGTGAGAGGCTGAGCTGAACTGAGTCCCCCAGCGGGGGTTTAGTGGAGAACTGAGGTCAACGCCCCAACCCGGGGAAAACGGTCCTGGCCTTGGGGCTAAGACGACTCTGCCATGTCTGCTGGGTCAGGCTGCAGCACAGCATGCTGGGAGCTGCCACCTCCATGGGCCGCTCTGCAGTGGTGCATGCTGGGAGCAGTTGCCTTCATGAGCCCCACACAAGCAATGCCTGCTGGGAACTGTCCCCTCCCTAGGTCATGTGGGAGCAGTGCCTTCTGGGAGCGCTTTACCTCCCTGGGTTCCAGCAGCGTATGGCACTTTCAAAGGCCAAACCTCAGATGAAGCAGTGCATTCTGGGAGCTGTCGTCCCCACAGGCTACATTGCAGCATTGCATGATGGGAGCTATTGCCTCTGGGAGCAGTGATGGCTAGCAGCCCTCACCTCCATGGGCTGCACTGGCGCATTGCATGCTGGGAACTACTCCGCCTCCATTGGCTGCACTGGCGCATTGCATGCTGGGAACTACTCCAGCTCCATGGGCCAGGGATGCCATTTAGGGGAGGAAAGGGGGTCTTTCCCCCCTCCCCCCCAAGTTTCAGTACATGTCCTAGCCCCAGGTGGAGCTCTTAACTGTACAGCCCTGGGCAGGTACAAAAATGTGTATCCACATCCGATCCGCAAAATTTGTCTGTGGCTAGCCGCTCCCGTGGCTTACTCTACTTACCATGGCCGGGCTGAAGCCAGAGCCCGGTCAGGGAGAGCCGCGCGGGCAGCTGTGGGGAGCCCCGGCAGAGTCACGGACCCTCCACCTGCCCTCGGCCAGGTGGGGAGCCTGGAGGGCGGGGATACAGCCAGGGGCTGCTCTCTGCCCCTCCCCACCCTGCACCGCAGGCAGGCGGAGGGTCCACCCCGGCTCCCCACGGCTCCACACTGGAGGAGCTGTTCAGGGGTTGCTCAGGCCCTCCGCCCAGGGCAGGTGGAGGGACCTAGGCTCCCCCCAGCTCGTGGTCCGTGGCTTCCAGCACCTCGTCCAGGCAGGGGTCGGGCGCCACGTCCCGCAGGCACCACACGAAGTCGGGCAGCACACTGCTCAGGAGGAAGCTATTCTCCCAGGAGCACTCGTCCAGCACTCGCACCACCCGGGGCAGATCCCTCATGTACCTGCAGGGGGCACCGTGAAGGAAAAGAGAGGGCCGAGCGACGGGAACCGAACTAGGCGGGGGGTGGAGCAGGGTGGGGCGAATGGGACATGGGGCCTTTCCCCTCTGGGTCACCAGTTCCCATCCGGCCCCAGGGCAAGGAACTGGCTGACTCAGGGGGGTAGGAAATGGGAGAGGGGGACTTTTCCCTCTAGGGGGCGCCGGCCCTGATCCAGCCCCAAGGTGGGGGGACCAGCTGGCACAGAGGAGCAGAGAATGAGACATGAGGCCATCATACAACGATGGGGTCTAAATTAGCTGTTACCCCTCAAGAAAGAGATCTTGGAGTCATTGTGGACAGTTCTCTGAAATCATCCATTGAATGTGCAGCGTCAGTCAAAAAAGCGAACAGAGTGTTGGGAATCATCAAGAAAGGGATAAATAATAAGACAGAAAATATCATATTGCCTCTATATAAATCCATGGTACGCCCACACCTTGAATACTGTGTGCAGATGTGGTCGCATCAAAAAAGATATATTGGAGTTGGAAAAGGTTCAGAAAAGGGCACCAAAAATTATTAGGGGTCTGGAACGGCTTCCGTATGAGGAGAGATTAATAAGACGGGGACTTTTCAGCTTGGAAAAGAGACGACTAAGGGGGGATATGATAGAGGTCTATAAAATCATGAGTGGTGTGGAGAAAGTAAATAAGGAAGTGTTATTTACTCCTTCTCATAACACAAGAACAAGGGGCCACCAAATGAAATTAATAGGTAGCAGGTTTAAAACAAACACAAGAAAGTATTTCTTCACACAACGCACTGTCAACCTCTGGAACTCCTTGCCAGAAGGTGTTGTGAAGGCCAATACTATAACGGGGTTCAAACAAGAACTAGATAAGTTCATGGAGGATAGGTCCATCAATGGCTATTAGCCAGGATGGGCAGGGATGGTGTCCCTAGCCTCTGTTTGCCAGAAGCTGGGAATGGGCGACAGGGGATGGGTCACTTGATGATTCCCTGTTCTGTTCATTCCCTCGGGGGCACCTGTCACTGGCCATCGTTGGCAGACAGGATACTGGGCTAGATGGACCCTTGGTCTGACCCAGTCTGGCCATTCTTATGTTCTCCTATAGGGGGCGCCGACTCTCATCTGACCCCAGGGTGGGGGGACCAGCTGGAACAGAGGGGCAGGGAATGGGACACGAGGCCTTTCCCCGTCAGGGGTGCCGGCCCCGATCCAGCCCCAGAGCAGGGTGGGGGCCGTGCTGGGAAGGATACGTCAGGCGGTCGAGCTGCCTGTGGGGGTCGCCCTCACTCCTGGTGTTATAGACAAAGACACTGCTGAGCAGCACGTTCAGGAGGAAGAGTCGGGAGAGCTTCGTCTCATCGCCCTGCAACGGCAGCGAGAGGCACATGAGCAGCGGGTCTAAGCACGGCACCCCACTGCCCTCCCAGAGCCAGAGAGAACCCCGGAGTCTTGGCTGCCAGCTCCCCCACCCTCCTGCCGCAACCACAGCACCCCACTGCCCTCCCAGAGCCGGGAGAGAACCCAGGACTCCTGGCTGCCAGCTCCCCCCTGCTCTAACCACTAGACCCCACTCCCCTCCCAGAGCCGGGAGAGAACCCAGGCATCCTGGCTCCCAGCCTCCCCCCCACACACACACACTCTCTAACCACTGCACCCCACTCCCCTCCCAGAGCTGTGAGAGAACCCAGGCGTCCTGGCTCCCAGCCCCCCGCCCTCCCCACACACACACACTCTAACCACACCACCCCACTGCCCTCCCAGAGCCGGGAGAGAACCCAGGAGTCCTGGCTCCAAGCCCCCCGCACACACACACACACACACACACACACACACACTCTAACCACTGCACCCCACTCCCCTC
>NW_020665069.1:214077-215115 GCF_002925995.2 Terrapene triunguis
CACACTCTAACCACTGCACCCCACTCCCCTCCCAGAGCCAGGAGAGAACCCAGGAGTCCTGGCTGCCAGCCCCCCCTGCTCTAACCCACCAGACCCCACTCCCTTCCCCCCACCACACACACACACACACACTCTAACCACTAGACACTACTACCTCTTGCTCGGTGAATCCCTCTGTGTCCAGCAGCACCAGGGCCTGATCAGGCTGAGTCGGGTGGGGCAGGCACCACACCCAGATCCCCGGGGAGTAGGGAAAACCTGTGGGGACAGAGAGGGGCACTGAGTGGGGGCTGTGGGGAGTCGGGGAGGTGCCAGCGGAGGATCAGGCGAGGCCCAGGTGGAGGATCAGGGGTGGCAGGAGTTCTGGAGGCCCAGGCGAGGGGTTGGGGAGTTGGCTTCTGGAGGGGCCACGGTTGGTAGCCAGCTGGGACCACCAGCACCAGGCCCACCGCAGGACACCCGCTCTGCGTGGGGAGGGGGCAGAAAGGACCCGCTCTCCAGCCACACAGGCCTTCTGCAGGGAGCTGACTAGCCCTGTTTTAAAGAGGGGGAAACTGAGGCATGAAGCAGAGACTGGGCCAAAGTCACACAAGGAGTCAATGGCAGGGCTGCAGACAGATCCCAGCCCCCCCTGCTCAAACCCACCATACCCCACTCCCCTCCCAGAGCTGGAATAGCACCCATAGCCTTTAAGGTGAGAAGGAACCATCATGATCATCTTTCTAGTCTGACACTTCACAGGCCACAGAACGTCACTCACCCCCTCCTGTAACAGGCCCCAACCTCCGACTCAAGTGACAGAGACGCCACCATGGACACTAGTTTAAACTTGCAAGTGCTCCCTGCCAGAGAGGAACGTGAACCTCCCCCTGGATCTCTGCCAATATGACCCAGGAGGAAACCCCATGGGTTCCAGTCCCCAGTCCCCCAACCCACCAGACTCCCCTCCCCTCCCCGAGCTGGAATAGAACCCAGGAGTCCTGGCTCCCATCCCCCCGCTCTAACCCACCAGACCCCACTCCCCTCCCAGAGCTAGGA
>NW_020665069.1:215125-216304 GCF_002925995.2 Terrapene triunguis
CTCCCAGAGCTAGGACAGAACCCAGGAGTCCTGGCTCCCAGCCCCCCACTCTAATCACTAGATTCCACTCCCCTCCTCGTTCGGAGAAAGAACCCAGGAGCTCTGGCTCAAACCTGGCTGGCGCCCTGCCCAAGGAGTCTCAGAGTGCAGGAAGGTCACAGATGTCCCTGGACAGGGGAAAGCAAGGTCAGTTTTGTGCAGCACGGCTTTCGCTTTCATTGCTGCAGATTCCTCTTCTCACGCACAGTGGGGCTGTGTTAAATCAGTGATCCTACAGGAGGAGGTGGGGAGCCAGGACTCCTGGGTTCGCTCCCCAGCTCTGGGACGGGAATGGGGTCTAGTGGTTAGAGCAGGGGGCCTCAGAGCCAGGACTCCTGGGTTCTAGCCTGGCTCGGGGAGGGGACTTTGAAGCTGTGTGTTCAGCACTGCTCTGTTATTGCTCATGTCACTGCTGCCACTATCAGTAACTAAATGAGAACGAGAAACGATTCCCCCGCCCCCGCTGCTGAACAAACGCTAGACTGGCAGCCCCCCGTGCAGACACCCCCTCTCCCAGCGCAGGACGCAGCCCCTCTCGGGTGGGGCACGGCAGCAACTTACCACCATGACCAGTAGCACTTTGGGACAGGAAGTTAAGGGCAATGTCTTACCCGCTGACTGTGCAAAGGGCGTGAGAGGCTGAGCTGAACTGAGTCCCCCAGCGGGGGTTTAGTGGAGAACTGAGGTCAACGCCCCAACCCGGGAAAACGGTCCTGGCCTTGGGGCTAAGACGACTCTGCCATGTCTGCTGGGTCAGGCTGCAGCACAGCATGCTGGGAGCTGCCACCTCCATGGGCTGCTCTGCAGTGGTGCATGCTGGGAGCAGTTGCCTTCATGAGCCCCACAGAAGCAATGCCTGCTGGGAACTGTCCCCTCCCTAGGTCATGTGGGAGCAGTGCCTTCTGGGAGCGCTTTACCTCCCTGGGTTCCAGCAGCGTATGACACTTTCAAAGGCCAAACCTCAGATGAAGCAGTGCATTCTGGGAGCTGTCATCCCCCACAGGCTTTGCTTCTGCAAGTCCCCATTGCAGCATTGCATGATGGGAGCTATTGCCTCTGGGAGCAGTGATTGCTGGCAGCCCTCACCTCCATGGGCTGCACTGGCGCATTGCATGCTGGGAACTACTCCGCCTCCATTGG
>NW_020665069.1:216314-234999 GCF_002925995.2 Terrapene triunguis
ATTGGCTGCACTGGCGCATTGCATGCTGGGAACTACTCCGCCTCCATGGGCTGCACTGGTGCATTGCATGCTGGGAATTATTGCCTTGGTGGGCCCCTCCAGAGACATGTGCATCCTGGGCGATGGTACCTCTATGGGGCAGAGTTTCAGCCCCCTATTTATGCAGTGGTTCAGTCCCCATCTCTACCTTTTTATCCCCCCCCAAAAAATGGTTCTGTCCCCATTTGCACAATGGTTCATTCCTCATTAACTCCCATGTACACAAGGAAGCAGCTCTTCCTACGTTTACAATGGTTCAGCTCAGTGGCTTCCCCTTTCCTTAGATGGTTCGGTCCCGACCGCAGGAGGTTCCCTCCTCCCCTATTATCCCGTCTGAGGCGCATCCGCCGCTTATTGGCTGGCTCCCAGGGAGCGCGGGAATGGAGCGGCCGCTCGAGCCACCCTGTTCCCTGAGGGGAGCGCGAGCCTGATTAGCTGCCCAAAGGCGGGAAAAGGATTATCGCCTCTGATTGGACACCCGCTAGAAAGTGAGACGAAAGGAGAGGGGCGATTGGTCCACTCGTGAAAGGCGACTGAAAGAGGCGCTGTGATTGGCTCCTTGGCTCTCTGGGGCAGGCAGGGTTGGTTAGGTTCAGTCAGTGTAGGGGGAAGAGGCCAGCATAGAGCCCTCTGCAAATTTATGAGCCCTGAGGTACCAGGGCCTGCCCCCCATAGAGCCAGGCCATTCTTCCTGCGGTCATGTCAACCCCAGTGCACAGCCAGCACTTGGCTGGCAATAGCCACCACCCCAGGGATATCAACCCCCCACGGCAACGGCAACACCGTTCCCTGGGAGACATCCCCACACAGCCACCCCTGGCAACGTCAACCCCTGCACAGCCATCCCCCGTTGAGAGGATATCAACCTCCAATGGCAATGTCCCTGGGAGACGTCCGCACACACAACCGCACGCACAATGTCAACCCCTCCACCACCACCCTCCAAAGGGATATCAACCTCTGATGGTGACATCAACCCCTCCACAGCCATCCCCCCTGAGAGGATATCAACCTCCCATGGCGATGTCCCTGGGAGAAGTGACGTCGATGCCCCCCCTCCCCCCAAGTTACCTTACAGGAGATGTATACCCTCTCCAAAAGCCTCCCTATGGTGCCATGGGGACATGCCTACAGGAGACATGCCCCCACCAACAACCTCCCTGTGGTGACGCCAACACTTCCACCCACCGCAGCATGATTGTCAACCTGGCCACAGAAGACACCCAAACAGCCTCCTCATGGTGACCTTAACTTCCCCTCCACCTACAAACCACTGTCCTACAGAAGATGCCCCCCAACACCCTCCTGTAGTGACATGAACTCTGCCACAGCTGCCTCATCCCAAGGGGATGTCAAACCCCCACAGCTATCCCACAGAAGACACCCCCTGACACCGACCCAGTGCCAGTGGTGCCAAACCTTCCACAGCCGCGTCACATGGAGGGGATGTTAGCCCCCCCAAGAAACACCCCTCCAAGAGCAGCCCTGTGGTGATGTCAACCCGCCCCCCACAGCTACTCCATAGGAGACTGTCACCCCAACAGTCATCCCATCTTGACATCAACTCACCCACAGCTACTCCCCAGGAGACCCCCGCCCCAACAGTCACCCCATCCTGACATCAGCACCCCAGAGCTACTCCACAGGAGACCCCTGCCCCAACAATCACTCCATCCTGACATCAGCACCCCAGAGCTACTCCACAGGAGACCCCTGCCCCAGCAGTCGCCCCATCCTGACATCAACTGCCCCACAGCTATTCCACGGGAGACCCCCGCCCCAGCAGTCGCCCCATCCTGACATCAACTGCCCCACAGCTATTCCACGGGAGACCCCCGCCACAGCAGTCGCCCCATCCTGACATCAACCCCTCAACAGCTGCCTTGCAAAAGATTCTTCCCTCATAGTGATGCCAGGCCACGCTAGGCTCATGGCGACAGCAACCCCCCTAAACATCCACTCTATGGTGACTTACCCTGTCTGCCGCCCCACAGAAGAACTCTCACCCACCTAGTCACAAGTGGCACCATTCCCCATCCCCACCTGTGCCTCCTCAACAGATGCCCCGCTGTGACATCAAGGCAACCCTGGCCACCACATAGGGACGTCAACTCCCGTGCAGCCAACAGCGCCGCCCTGTAACAACTACCGCCCCCTGCCCCCCCCCCACTCTCCCAACAGTGCCACCCCTTTGCCGCAGAATTGTGTGGGAGGTAGCGTGTTTGGGCCAGAGTGAAAATGGGTCGGCCAGGGGTGCAGGTTGCATGGCCCATATATGATCGTGAGCCTGACACAAGCCATAACCTTGGTGCACAAGATGAGGCGGGTTGGGGGCAGATCCTGAGGCAGAGCCCCAGCCCCCCGCTTTGTCTGAGCTGAGCAGCTATGGAGATGCCTAGGGCCTGGGCTCTGCACCTGGGGTCAGGAATGGCCCTTGTGTTCACTCACTGCTCCCCCCTCAGGCTCACGGACCATGGAGGAGAGCGGCGACCCCTCCGCCACGGCAAGGCCACGCATTCAGTGCTGCCCCTCGGACTCCACCACAGATGACGGCAGTGCCCAGGACGAATGTGCCCCACCTGTCCCCGCCCGCTCCCCGACCTGTGCCCGCTGCCGCAACCATGGCATCCGGGTCCTGCTCAAGGGCCACAAGAAGGGCTGTCAGTACCAGGGCTGCCAGTGTGACAAGTGCATCCTCATTCTGTACGTGCCGGGGCATTCTCCCCACGGAGTCAGTGCCGAGCCCAAGACTAGGGGCACTGTGCTGCAGGGAGCAGGGTGGGGGCTCAGTAAGGGGCACCCTCCCCTGGCAGTCAGGGCTGGCCCAATGCCCCAGCGTGGTTCTGGGGGGGGCTCTCCTCTGGCAGTCAGAGTTGGCCCCAATGCCCCAGCATAGGGCTGGGGGACCGGTGCTGCAGGGAGCGGGGTGGGGGGGCTCTCCCCGGCAGTCAGTCTGCCCCAATGCCCAATTTTAGGAGACACTCGTGGGGGAGGTCTGGGTTTGCACTGCCTTCTCTCTGCTCCCCTACAGGCAGCGCCGGCGTATCATGGCTGCCCAGGTGGCCCTGCGCAGGCAGCAGGAGACGGAGCTGAGGAAGCAGCTGGCCAGGGGTTTGCTGCGGCTCAGGGATGGCTGTGCCACGGCCTCTCTGGGCTTGGCCAATCCCTGCGAAGGGGCCAAGCCAAAGGAGCAAGCAGCCGCAGGTGTGTATCTACTCCCCACCACCTGCAGACGGGCTAATGGCCCCCTGCTCACTTCAGGGCGACATCAGAGCTCACATCCAGCTTCTCTTCACACGCTCTCCTCCTTCCGCAGCCGCAAAGGAAAATGCCGAGCCAGGCTCCACGGCTGGACATACCCATCAGGGGACTGCAGGGCCCACCGACCACCGGAGTCATCAACCTGCCAGAAGGGTGATGAGGGGGAAGAGTATTGCATGTGGCCCCGAGGTGCTGGGCCTGATAGGATTGGAACTGGTGCCCCATAGAGGGGAAGGCCCCATAACCCAACACCCCCAACTCACCCAGTCCTTCTAACCCCAGTATGGATTGGAGTTGGTTAGGGTTACCATTTTTTAAAATAACAAAAAGAGGACACTCCAAGGGGCCCCGCCCCTGCCCCCTCTCCGCCCCCTTCCCCGCCCCGGCCCCACCCCAACTCCGCCCCTTCCCCAAAGTCCCCGCCCCAACTCCGCCGCCTCCCTTGAACGCTCTGCCCCCCTGCTCCTCCCCCTCCCCTGCTTCCCGCAAATCAAATGTTCGCGGGAAGCCTGAAACAGGGAGGCAGCAGGTAAGCTGGGGCGGGGGGGGGGCGAGGAGGCGCAGCCCAGTCTGGCCCCCTGGCCGAGCAGCTCGGGCCCGGCTTGGCTCGGGGCCTGGGGTGCGAGCCCCAGTTCCAGCCGAGCACGCCAGCCCCGGCCCGCCCCGGCCCTGGCGGTTCCAGCTCGGCTCGGGCCCCAGGGCACCGGCCCCAGCCGAGCGGCTCTGGCCCGGCACGGCTCGGGCCCCGGGGCACCGGCCCTGGTTCCAGCCGAGCGCGCTGGCCCTGGCCGTGCGGCTCCGGCCCGCCCCGGCCCCGGCGGCTCCAGCTCGGCTCGGGCCCCGGGGCACAGGCACTGGCCCCAGCCGAGCAGCTCCAGCCCCGGGGCACCGTCCCCAGCCAAACGGCTCCGGCCCCGGGGCACCGGCCGAGCGGCTCCGGCCTCGGCGACTCCAGCTCGGATCGGGCCCCGGGGCACCGGCCCATCCGGCCCCGGCCCCGGCCGAGCGGTGCCGACCGGCGGCCAAGCACCGCCGGCCCCAGCGGCTCCGGCCCCAGCACGGATCCAAGCCCCACGACCCCTCCCTATTTTCCCGGACATGTCCGGCTTTTTGGAATTTCCCCCTGGACGGGGATTTGACGACCAAAAAACCAGACATGTCCAGGAAAATCCGGACGTATGGTAACCCTAGTCAGTTGGTGCCCCATAGAGGGGAAGGCCCCATAACCCAACACCCCCAACTCACCCAGTCCTTCTAACCCCAGTATGGATTGGAGTTGGTGCCCCATAGAGGGGAAGGCCCCACAACCCATTCCATCACCCCCCAGGCCCATCCAGTCCCACTAACCTTGGTCTGGATTGGAACCAGCACCCCCTAGAGGCAAAAGGCCCCTTAATCCATTCCACATGCCCCCAGAACCATCTAGTCCTGCTAACCAAGGTGCCCCTGGAAGGGAAAGGGCCCATATCCCATTTCTCAATTCCCCTTGACGCTGCCAGTCCCCTGATGTGGGGAATTCCCTTACAGAGGGGTTTGAGCTCCTCCGTGTGATCAGGCTGCTGCATCCCAGGGTTTGCTGTTTCCAAGCAGCTGCCTGTTTCCTGAGTCGTATGCACGTGTCCTCTGCATTGCTTTCTAGGAAAGCCCTTGGCTGCCTCTTCCCCACCAGCCTGAGGTGACTCAGCTGCCCTGGCCCCTTGGAGAATGCCAGCCACCCTACGCACCTTGGTTCCTGCCAGCTCTTCCCCTGCCACCACCCGTCCTCTGCCAGGCGTTGCCCCAGGAGCCTCCCCTTTGCTTCTCAGCTCACCCAGGTGAGTAGCCCCATCTCCAGGATGACACGAATACAAGCCCCGGGGCCTAAGTGCCCTCTGGTGTTTCCTTGTCTCTTTACGATGCAGGATGAAAGGTTACAGACAGGGCGGGGAGGATTGGTCTGGACTCAGGGGCTCACTGGTCTGATCTGGGGGTCAGGGATATGGAGGTGCTGAGATTCTGAGGTGGCAGGGATAGTGGGAGGATACCAGGCCGTGGGTCTGACCAGTCACAGCAAGAAAAGGGAGTGATACCTGGCTAGCCGAGGCCACTGGCCTGCTCTGGGGCGAGGGATACTGAGCTAGATGACTCTGTGGGTTCTGTCAGTGCGACAGTTCCTCTGTAAAGCTGGGCACAGCCAGGCTGCGGCTGTGCAACTCTCCTTAGCCGGGAGGAGAATGCATCACCTTGTCAACAGTGCCCGTAGCCCCAGCTGCCTCCACTGCTAGCTGCTCAGCTCTGACTGACATCAGCTCGTATTTGTCTGGCAGGTTGTGATGGCGGCAAGGTGACACATGCCCCAGAGGGTCTCGTGGCAGTCCCAGGACGGCTGCTCCAGCAGGCACCAAGCCCCCCCTGGCTCCCACCAGCAGCCTCTGCATCCACTGAACTGCTTGGGTGTGTATTTCTGCAGGGCCAGCAGCCCTGCCTGGAGCACGTTCACAGCGTGTAAAAGAAGCAACTTGAAATCACATGGGAAACGACTTCTGAATTGGAGTATTTCAATATCTGCGGGCTGGAGGCAGCCTAAGATACTCCAGAGCCATCCCCTTTCCTGCCTGGTCCCACTAAACACCAGCCTAGACCAGTTCTACTCTGTAAGCAGCAAACCCAACACCTGCCCCCGGAACAGAGCTGTGTGGTGAGAGAGCAGCCATGTTTACACATACCAATAGCCACACGTCTGGTTAATCACACATGGGGAGGGCTTGGGGGCTAGCCAGAGGCTAAGGCAATCCACCTATTGGTCCCCGTGGTGAAGACAGGGGGCCTCCATCAACTTTCAACCCTCAGTGCAGGTGTAGCAGTGCCACCAGCCTGATCTAGTTTCAGGCTAGCTGCTGCCTCAGTTCCCCCTCATGCAGGTTGGATCTCCCAATTATCCAGCCTGCTTTGGCTGCTGCAGCTTCTTCATTCTGCAGCTAAGACATAAAAGAAACAAGTCCACCCCTTCCGGGGGTTCAAAATAAGGGCTTGTCTACACTGGCAAGTTTTGTTGATGAAACTAATATCAACATGAAAAAATCGACAAAAGCAAAGTCGCCAAAGCGAGTCTACATTCCCCCCCCCCCCCCGTCGACAGATCATGTCCACATTCGGGGCACCATTATCGACAGTGTGAGCAATGCACTGTGGGTATGTATCCCACAGTGCCTGGTGACACCATCTGTCGCTAGGTGTTGTGGGAAGGCAGAAACGGAGCACGGCACATCCTGGGACGTGCAAAATGTCCCGTCATGCACCGCTTTGTGTCCCAGCCCTCCAATGGCTTCTGGCTTCCTTTTGCGCCATTTTTCCAATTGTCAGTCTTTATAGTGCGCGCCAGCATCTGCAGTGAGAGAGGATGGATCCCGCACTTCTCTCCTATGTGCTGTTAACTGTCGTGAAGACATCGCGCATGGCAGTAGAGTTACTCGCAAAGTTACTGACAGAGGATGAATCGCAGGCACCCGAGTGCGATATGGACAGCAGCAACTTATCAGTGCTTTTGGCATTCACAGAGCAGCTGCATATGGTAGACTGTCGCTTTTGGGCTAGGGAAACAAGCACTGATTGGTGGGATCGCATTGTCATGCAGGTGTGGGATGAAGACCAGTGGGTACAGAACTTTCGGATGCATAAAGCAACCTTCGTGGAGCTGTGTGCTGAGCTGACCCCCGACCTGCGGCGCAAGGACACCAGATTGAGAGCTGCCCTTTTGTCAGAGAAGTGTTTTGCGATCGCTGTGTGGAAGGTAGCAAATCCAGACTGCTACCGGTCAGTCGCAAATCAATTTGGAGAGGGGAAGTCCACTGTTGGGGCTGTATTACTCCAAGTGTGCAGGGCAATAAATCGCATCCGGCTGCGGAGGACCGTGACTCTGGGAAATGTGCATGAAATAGTGGATGGCTTTGCAGAGATGGGTTTCCCTAACTGTGGCGGGGCGATTGATGGCACACACATTCCAATTTTAGCGCCAGACCACCTTGCCTCTGAGTACAGCAATAGGAAGGGATACTTCTCCATTGTGTTGCAGGCGCTTGTGGATCAACGGGGGTGTTTCACGGACATCAGTGCAGGCTGGTCTGGAAAGGTGCATGACGCACGCATCTTCAGGAACAGTGGCCTGTACAGAAAGCTGCCGGCGGGGAATTTCTTTCCAGACCTCAAGATCACAGTGCGGGATGTGGAAATGCCCATAGTAATCCTGAGAGACCCGGCTTACCCCTTACAGCCCTGTCTCAGGACAGCAGCAAGGAGCATTTTAACAGGCTGAGCAGGCACCGCATGGTAGTCGAATGTGCCTTTGGCCACTTGAAAGCTCGCTGGAGGTGTCTCAATGGCAGGCTAGACCTTACCGAGGATAATATTCCCGGTCATAGCCGCGTGCTGCACTTTGCCTAATCTGTGTGAATCTAAGGGTGAAATGTTTGCTCAGGTGTGGACAGGGCCGGCTCCAGGGTTTTTGCCACCCCAAGCGGTGCAACAAACAAACAAACAAACAAAAGCCGCGATCGCAATCGCGATCTGTGGTGGCAATTCGGCGGGAGGTCCTTCGCTCCGAGCCGGAGTGAGGGACCATCCGCCGAATTGCCACCGAATAGCTGGACGTGCCGCCCCTCTCCGGAGTGGCCGCCCCAAGCACCTGCTTGGCAAGCTGGTGCCTGGAGCCGGCCCTGGGTGTGGAGCACTGAGGCAGAGCGCTTGGCTGCACAGTTTGAACAGCCAGATGCTAGGGCTGTCAGAGGAGCCCAGAGGGCTGCTATTAACATCAGAGAGACTTTGAGGAACCGCTTGGACAATGAGGGGCACTAACACATGTCTGCTTTGGAGTTGCTTCTCTGGTGCATCCATGTACAATTTTGGGGCCCAAGATCTATGCAACAAAATGATTTAGAAGCCTGTTCCCGAGAGTGAATTGATTGCTATACGCCTTTGTAGAACACAGAATAAAAACGCTGTACCATTAAATACCTTGGCCTTTATTTATTGTTAAGAAGGGTAAAACCTCACAACTGTGTGTAGCTCCAGCTATCATTGTGCAAGCTGTGAGAGGGGTGTGGAGTGATGGGGAAACTCAGGAGTGCTGTGAAGTACAAAGGAATGTGTGGGCACAGAGGGGGGTGGGGTTGGCAAAGAATTGTGCATTTGCATGTGCTGCAGTGGAGGTCGACCACGGACCTGCTCAGTCTGCAGCTGCATCAAAGACTTGAGAATCTCTGTCTGATCCTCCATCACTTTTATCATCCGCTCTGTTGCTTGCCTAGCAAATACTGCATTCTTTATTCTGTCCCTGGTCTGTCTCTCATCGCGCTGCAGCACTTCCCTGAACATGTCGTCTTTGCTGCGTCTCGGCTTCTTCCTTATCTGCTGAAGCCAGTCGGCAGGGGTGCGTGGTGTGTTCCTCAAGGTCTCGGCTGCTGTGGGACAATTCACAGAAGAGGGACTGTAACATTCCAGCAAACGATTGAAACATTTCAGTAACAAGGGCCTTTTGCAACTAGTAGCTATCACTTTCTCACGGAGTCTAGGCAGGCACACAGCTCCGCAAGCACCCCAATCATGGTGAGTGTCGGGAGTGGGGGGAAGGCGGTTGTGCGTACAGACAAAACGGTCACGGCTTGCAGGACAGCTTTGCAGGGAACTCATTCTAAAATGATCCCACACTTTTTCACAGGCGGCCAACTGCTGGCTGACATCTCGCTGCTGCAGGTTGACCAGAGAAACCAGGGCACAGCTGCTGAATGCTTGCGGCTTTCACCCCGGTCTATATGCAGCTCAGCTATGTGCCGCTTTGGTCCCAGCCCCAGTGATTGCTAAATGGCAGGGGACAGTTTCCTACAATGGGGGAAACTAACAAGGCTGCAATCCCTTGGAATCTGCGGCAGAGGATTAACAAGTACCTCTTGGAAACTTTCCAGAACCTCTCTCTGGAAGATTCCCTGCAGCTCTCGATGTCCATCAACACCCTGCTTAGCCATGCAGATTAGCTACACAGGGCAATGTCCAGCTCACAGAGAACACTACGTGCCTCCCACTTTTTGATTCCCTACACAAGCCACAGCAACTTACCCGGCGTCTCATCTGCTTCCTGCTCCCCGTACAGCACTTCTGGAGAAAAGTTCCTGGCTGCCTGCCCCACTGGGCGACCTTGATGGGAGATCCACGTACTCTTCTAGCTCGATTTCTTCATCCAGAATTTCAGCCTCCGGGTTACCCCCTCTTTCTGCTGCCTCCGAAGTATCCATGGGACAATCGGCGATGGAGGTGGGGTCACCACGGAGGATAGCATTCAGCTCCTTAGAGAAGTGGCAGGTCTTAGGTGCACCACCGGAGCGATGATTTGCCTCCCACGCTTTATGGTACGCCTGCCTCAGCTCCTTTATCTTCACTCTGCACTGCTGTGTGTCCCAATCATAGCCCTTTTCACACAAGCCTCGAGAAATTTGCCCATATGTGTCCCGATTCCTACGGGTCACTCGCAGCTGCGACTGAACAGACTCCTCTCCCCATATACTGATCAGATCCAACAGCTCAGCGGTGGTCCAAGCAGGCGCGCGTTTGGTGTGGTAGCCAGCCATGCTCACCTGGGAAGCCGGCAAGCAGGAAATGAGATTGAAAATTCCCGGGGCTTGCAAGGGGGAGGAGCAGGTTGGCAGCAGGGCAGTGGAGTTCAAACTGCTGACCAGAGCGGCAGCATGGGAATTGTGGGACACTTTCCGGAGGCCAATAAAATCGAAAAAAAAAGGCATAGTGTCTACACTTGCTGTTTGTCGACAATAAAGGGAGGGGAAAAGACAAAAGTCTCTTGCAGGGGTGAAAGTTTTTTGTCACCAAAAATGGGCGGGGTTTTTTGACAAAAGTCCCATTGCAGTGTATACGCTATCGCTGTTTTGTCGCCAAAAGGCAGTTTTTGGCGACAAAACTTGCCAGTGTAGACAAGCCCTAAAAGTCTTCCCCGCCCAGTCTCAAGCTGGGCACAGCACTCCTTCCTGAGGGTCTGTCCTCTCTCCCCTGGCCTCCCACCCCAAGGCTCTCCAGAGCAGTGGTTTTCAAACTGTGGGTCGCGACCCAGTACTGGGTTGCAGAATGTAAGGCACCGGGTCGCGGCGGCTCTGGTCAGCACTGCCGACTGGGCCATTAAAAGTCCCATCAGCGGTGCTGCCCGACTAAGGCAGGCTAGTCCCTACTTGTTCTGACACCTTGCTGCACCCCGGAAGCGGCCAGCAGCAGGTACGGCTCCTAGGCGGGGGGGGGGGCCACAAGGCTCTGCACGCTGCCCTCACCCCGAACACCGGCTCCGCACTCCCACTGACCAAGAGCAGCTCCGTTGGGTCATGGGCATCAACAATTTTCTTCAGCTGGGTCACCAGAAAAAAAGTTTGAAAACTGCTCTAGAGCCTCCCTTCTCTTTCTCCATAGGCTTCTGTCAGAGGCCTGATCTAGCCACATGACCTGCCTGTCATCATGTGACTTTGCTAATTTTCTCCACCTGGGGAGGTGAGCTAAGGGTGTCACACATGCCTGGAACCATCTCCTCTTAAAGGGCCAGAGGTTAATGTGGCTCTAGCTGGAAAGATTTCCATAGAGTGCTGTTACCCCTTCTTTCAGCACTGGTGTCTCATTGCCAACATCAGCATTACCCCTCGGCTTTGCAGGTCACCTTCCTCGTGGAGGAGAAATCAGTGACATGGAGTCTGGGTATTCTCTATGGGTAACATCTTTTATTTGCACTGCATGCACCCAGTCCTGGAACAGAGCTTGTCACTGACATCTGCACAGACGAAACTAACCCCACAGTATTTCTCCAAAGGCTGAAAACTTGCTCGCACATTAAGAAAAAAATAACCTGTAAGACTCTGTGTATATGCTTCCCAGCCAGAGCCATCTGGTGTCTCCCACCATGACAGTTTATTTGTAAATGTCATGGGAAAGCCAGGGACCCGGCATGGGAGACGGGCCATAAACAGACACTGAAATGACTCTCCCCAGCCAGCGGCTTTTGGTTCAGCAGACTTAGAGTGAGAGACAAGCTGCCAAGCACAGCGTTTTCTGATGCACTGTCTCTTGCCTGTTCCAGCCGCCTGGCGCTGAGTCCCTTGGATGGGAACATGGATTTGAGCAGCCACCTGGAGTCGACACTGCCAGGAGCCCAGGTGCGTAGCTCTGAGATCTGTCCTCCTCAGAGGGCTGAGATATGGCAGCCGAGAGACCCCCTTTTGTGTCCCCCGTGATGCTGACACATGCTCCCTCAGGGGACGGTTGTAAAGCTCAGGCATCCATCCCGGACTCGGCTGGCTCTCTTCTTCCTTTCCAGTATGTGTCCACGGCTTCCCAGGGCCTCAGCCGGCCCCCGAGGAGCGTGAGTCCACTGCACAGGAACGTGTTGTGGTGCTCCAGCCCCAGCACAGTGATCGGAACAGAGAGAGAGACGACTGGGCATCTTTCATTCAGCGCCGACCTGGGGCTGGACTCGAACTGCAGCCTCCTGTAGGGGAAAGGCCCCATGGCTCATTTCCCAAGAACCAGCCAGGGCCCCGTATCCCAGCCAGCCAGCTCCACCCTCAGCAGCTGTGTAATGGGGGGATACTATTGGGCTGGGGTGCCTATGTCCTGATCTCAGCTGGATCCGCGTGCCTGTCCCTCCCCTGATGTGGGAATCGTCTCTTCGCTCTCTTTCAGCTTCCTTTCTCCTCGGCTCACCTCCCGCTCAGGTGCACCAGGGGGCTTGTCTTCTCCCCCGTCTCCGAAGAGCAGCTGCAGAAGGAGGCTGCCGAGGCCTTGATGGTGCTGAGAAATTCCCCCCATCTGGCCCCCTCTGCTGCCATGCCAGACTTCCTGCCCCTCGCTGGCGCTGCACCCCCCTTGCTGGCCTTTCCTGCTTTCACCCCTCCCCCTGGAGACCCCGGTAACATGGGGGCATCTGATCCCACCCAGCAGCAGGCCCTGAAGGCCCCTGGTGACAAGGCTGGTGCTGGTGGGCAGCAGGGCTCGGGACGTGTGCTCCCCCCTTTGCTGCGCTGCAGCACTCTTCCTCAGTCATGCAAGAACTTGCGCCTGGTCTCGACGGTGCCACCCTGGGGGCCCCAGGCAGCCACAACCCTGATGGTTTCCAACATCCAGGTCTTCAAACCTAGTTCCAGCCCCCGGGGGATTCCCCATCCCGCCCCTTCTGACTCCCTGGGCTCCACTCCACAGACCCTCTGCCTGACACAGGCTGCGGATCCCGGTGGGATTCCAGAGACAGCTGCGTCCGCCCCGGATCCAGCTCGCGCTGCCTCTGCTCTCAGCAGCCCTCGGTCCCTGCCCTTGTGCGCCCCTCCCGCAGAAATGCCCATCTCCCCGCTGCCCACACAAAGCCCCCCTGTCATGGTGGAAGTGCACACGCTCCCCAGGCTGTCCTTACTGACTCCCAGCCCATACCTCATTCCCCACCAGTCCCTCCCAGACACTGTGCTTGCCCCACGGTTCAAGTCACAGCAAGGCCCTGCAAGCCAGGGGAGCGGCAGTGGCAGCAAGGGGCAGGTGGCAGAGGAGAGGAGCAGAAGCAGGGCACCTGGGACCTGGAGCCTGGCAGGTACAGTGCAAGCCGCTCGGCTGGTCCCATCACTGAGGGCACGTGTCCGATTACTGACCCTTCCCACCAGGGGTCCGGCCTGCTCAGGCACAGAGACCCAGCACACTCAGCTCCCACTCACAGACCACTGAACGGCTGTACGATCAGAACAGCGTTCACTCCTGAGCCCACCAGGACAGCACTGAAACTGGTGCCCCCAGAGGGAAAAAGCTCCATGTCCCATTGCCCACCCCCTGAGCTAGCCAGTCCCCCTGGTAGGGTGAGCAGGTGTCCGGAACACCCGGTCAAAAAGGGAACCTGGCGGCTCCAGTCAGCACCGCCGACCGGGCTGCTAAAAATCCGGTCGGTGGTGCTGTGGAGCTAAGGCAGGCTAGTCCCTACCAGTCCTGACTCCGCGCTGCACCCTGGAAGTGGCCAGCAGGTCTGGCTCCTAGGCAGGGGGCCCATGGGACTCTGTGCACTGCCCCCACCCTGAGCACCGGCTCCGCACTCCCACTGGCCAGGAACCGCGGCCAATGGGAACCGTGGGGGCGGTGCCTGCGGGTGAGACCAGTGCATTGAGCCACCTGCCATGTCTCTGCCCAGGAGCCGGACCTGCTGGCCGCTTCTGGGGCGCAGTGCAGAATCAGGACAGGCAGGAAGCCTGCCTTACCCCCATGTGCCGCTGACCAGGAGCCGCTGGAGGTAAGCCCGTGCCCCAACCCTGAGCCCCAACCCCCTGCCCCAGCCCTGAGCCCCCCTCAAACTCAGAGCCCCCTCCTGCACCTCAAACCCCTCATCCCTGGCCCCACACCAGAGCCTGCATCCCCAGATAGAGCCCTCATCCCCCTGCCCCAGCCCAGAGCCCCCTCCTACACCCTGAACCCCTCTGTCCTACCCCCCAGCCTGGAGCCCCCTCCTGCACTCCAAATCCCTCATCCCCGGTCCCACCCCAGAGTCTGTACCCCCAGATGGAGCCCTCACCCCCTCCCGCACCCCAACCCCTTCCCCAGCCAGTGAAAGTGAGTGAGGGTGGGGGAGAGCAAGCCACCGAGGGAGGGGGAATGTAGTGAGTGGGGGGCAGGGCCTCAAGGAAGCGGTGGGACAGGGGGAGTGGCCTAGGGAAGGTGCGGGACAAGGGGAGTGGCCTTGGGAAGAGGCAGGGCTAGGTTATTTGGTTTTGTGCAATTAGAAAGTTGGCAACCCTAGACCAGAGTCTGGATTAGAGCCAGCACCCCCTGGAAGGGACAAGCTGCATATCCCGCTTCCTGCCCCCCTGGAACCAGCCAGCCTTCTCCCCTGGGTCTGGTTGGAACAGGTGCCTGTATCCCATTTCCATGAGCCACTCAGGGTATGTCCACACTGCCTCGTAAACCTGGTGTGACACATATACACCCCCGGGGTGCAACCTGGAACTGGGGGATTGCTGAGCCCTCTGTTTTACCAGTCTGGGTTCCCTCTCCCACTGACCTCATGACAAGCAGCAAAGCCCTCCAAGCTGACCCTCACACAAACATCCACAGGCGGGGCCACACCCAGCCGTGATCATCAACGCTCTGGCCAGCCACTGCATGAACCAACACTAGAGAGGCTCCAGCCAAAATACCCTCAGCTCCCCAGCCTAGATCCCGGAGCTGTACCATCCTGCCCTGCCCAGTGTGAATTTATTACCCAGTCCGCCACTTCTACAAAGGAAAGTGGACGTGCACCAAGTCTTGTTCCTGAGCTGAGATTTCTCCCCAAGCACTTCACTCGAACCACACTGTTTTAAGTGAAATATAAAACAGAATTATCAACTTCAGATTTTAAGTGATTATAAGTGATAGCAAACAGATCAAAGTCGATTACCTAGCAAATAAACATCAACGCAATGTAAGCCTAATATACCAGATAGGATTTGAATTAAGCAGCATCTCACCCTGTCAAATAGTACAAAAGTCCACCAAGGTTTCCTACATAAGCAGGCTTCCTTCTTTCCTGCCTGGGGCCAGCACTTCGCCCAGTTCAGTCTTTGTTCCTCGGGTAGGGTGACCAGGTGTCTGGTTTTCGACTGGAACACCCGGTTGAAAAGGGACCCTGGCGGCTACAGGCAGCACTGCCGACCAGGCCGTTAAATTAAAAGTCCAGTCGGTGGTACTGTGGTGCTAAGGCAGGCTAGTCCCTACCTGTCCTGGCTGGCACCGCACTGCGCCCTGGAATCAGCCACCAGGTCTGGCTCCTAGGCGGGGGGGCCACAGGGCTTCACACGCTGCCCCTGCCCCGAGCACTGGCTCCGTACTCCCATTGGCCAGTTCCCAGCCTATGGGAGCTCAGGGGAGCAGTGCCTGCAGGCGAGAGTGGCGCATGGAGCCTCCTGGCCCCCCTGCCTAGGACCCGGACCTGCTGGCTGATTCCGGGGCGCACTCAGCGCGGTGCCAGGACAGGCAGGCAGCCTGCCTTAGCCCCCCCCACAGCGCCTTTGACTGGGAGCCGCCCAAGGTAAGACCACGCCCCAACCCCAAGCCTCAACCCCCTGCCCCAGGCCTGAGCCCCCCCCAACCCAGAGCACCTTCCTGCACCCCAAATCCCTCATCCCTGGCCCTACCCCATAGCCTGCACCCCCAGCCAGAGCCCTCACCCCCTCCTGAACCCCAACCCCCTGCCTCAGCCCAGTGAAAGTGAGTGAGGGTGGGGGAGAGCAAGCCACCGAGGGAGGGGGAATGTAGTGAGCAGGGGGAGGGGCCTTGGGGAAGGGGCAGGGCTAGGGTGTTCGGTTTTGTGCGACTAAAAAGTTGGCAACCCTATCCTCAGGTGTTTCCAGGCATTCTTTTGTGTGGGGAGTGAGCCCCATTGGTGATGTCACATCCCTCTTTTATAGCTTCTTCCATATGGCTGGAACCCCTTTGTTCCAAGCCAAGTCCCAGCCCAGTTTGTGGAAAAATACAGGTACCAAAATGGAGTTCAGTATCATGTGATCTAGTCACATGGCCTTGCATACTTTGCTGAGTCATGGCAGCCATTATCCATGGGCTGACTGAAGCCCCCCCAGGTGAGGATAAGCCTTTTCCATGGCCCTTGTCTTTGTTGATAGGCCATTCATGGTGTGCTGGCTAGCCTGAATGCAAACGAACGTTTGGGTGTTACCCAGGTGCAAGCACCTACAAAGTCACTATTCATAACCCCAGATACAAAAATGATACATTTAAACAAAGTGGATAATCATATTCAGCAAACCATCACTTTTCCATAGACACCTCACAGGACATATTTTGTCCAAGATGCAGCATAATTATGTCATAATCATATAATCATACCACTGTGATGAATAGGGGGTGCGGAGTGTCACCCCTGGGTCAGTGGGACCCCGGCTAGTGGACTCGGTGGTTCGAAGTCGTGCTCTAGCCACCACCCTGCACTGTAAACCGGAGTCTGTGGGACCCCCGGCTAGTGGAATTGGTGTTTCCAAGCCATGTTCTAGCCACCACCCTGCACTGTAAACCGGAGTTTACGACTGCTGGACCTGGGTTTCCTCACAGCCATGCTAATGCGTCCATACTACACTACACAGGCCTTCTGACGCGGGTCTGCAGTTTGAGCTGCCCATATTGCAAAATGACCTGAGTCCCAGTGGGACTCTGATACACCCCCCGCAGCAGGGTCCTAGGACCTGCGTCCTGAGTGCTCACTGACCCAGGTCAGACTGATGTGTGTGGACGGAAGGGGGGCTTGGGCTCAAACCTGAATCAGAGCCCGAGCTTAGTGCGCAGTGTAGACATACCCTCAGTCCTCCGGTACAGAACAGACCTGCCCACGTGACGTGCCAGGTAGTGAGTGGCCATATTCATGCCCCAAGTCAGGGGGACGCTCTGTGGCTTGCTCAGTATCAGCTTGCCTCCTGTGCTGGGAGGTGCAGCCACTGAAATCCCAACAGCCATAGGCCATACCTCGTCCCTGGGCAGCACCAGAGGAGAGTCACGGGCCTGTCTTGGGGGAGAGCTTGGCCTGCTTGGCCAGCCTGGGATCTGAACAGTGGAAGGGGGAGGGAGTGCAGGGACCGCGTCCTGGAACATAACGCTGATTCATGTGTTTTGTTTAGATCCCGCCACAGCAAGGACTGGCTTCCTCGTCCCCAAGCAAACATGCAGCTTCTCCATCCAGGGGGCCTTGCCCAGCCTCACCTGCTCCTCCAGCCCAGCGCCTCTCCAGCCGCCACACTGAACATCGGCCAGCTGAGCTCCAGCTGGTTCCCCGGCTCCCTGGGGACCGGAGATGGAGCAGGCCCTGCCTTTCGGAGAACGGCACTGGGAGGAGGGCCATGGGGACCAAGATGGATAATCATGGGGAGCGGGAGGGAATTTCACCCTACCTCCCCACTGGGGCTTGTTTTTAAGGGGCTTGGGGAAAGGGCCACTTGTTGGTTTTTAAACTGCCTGTCCTGCTTTCCTTGTAGAAATGGAAAAAGCCAGGCCAGATCCATGCTGGAACATACGGACTGCAGTGTGGGGTGTGCGGGGACTCTCCATGTGCATCTTCACTAGGAAGAGAGGTGCGCCCTTAACTCAAGTCAGCTAGCGCAAGGTAAAACCCCAGTGAAGACAAGGCACTGCCGCTTGGAGTTTTCACACTGTAGTGGGTTGAGGTAAGAAGATGCGGGAGCCTAGGGTCTGTCTTGTCTTGCCTAGGATTTCACCTCGTGTTCATGACCGTGTGCTAGCTAACGTGAGTCAAGAACAAACCTTGGTCCTAGTGAAGACACGGCACACAGCTGGGTTTGTCATGGGAATGTTAAAGCAGTGTGTTTTTAATGGCCTTAGGGCCATGGGTTTTTAACAATATCGTATTGAGTAGTTTGAGTTCCTCCTGAAATGAACAGGGATTGAAATGAATTCCTGCTGGTTTTAAAGAACGGCGTGTTTATTTAAAAGCCACTTTCGAGCTGCATTGAAGGATTTATCCCCCTTCTGGTATGTCCAAGTTGCCAGGGAATTTATGGGGTTTATTCTTTTGGGAATGAGCGGACGTGAGTATCACACCATGAGTGGGTCCCGCTATTTGTTGCCAATAAAACATTGTGAACCAGTCTGAAACTTCACCAGTTGTGAGCGTTATTATCCACAGATGGAGGGATTAGGCCAGCTTTTTAAACACATATGGCGCTTTTGAAAATCCCATTAAGCTCCTACCAGTATCTTTAGTCACTGAAATACCTGTAAATATCTGGCCTTAGGTGGCTGCCTCTGGCCTTCCTTCCCCCGCCAGTACAGGGCAGGGTTGGATATTTCGGCATCACTGGGGCGGGTGCAGGGTTTGGGTTCGGGTTCCTCTCTGGGTGTTCTGTCTGACCGAAGCCCAGCCACGGCTGCCTGGCCGTGACATCAGCAGCTAAGCCGGATTTGATCGCTAACTGCCGAGGGACAGCTGGACAGTGGGAGGTGTACCCCCGCCACCGACCCCGCTGCCCCAGCGTGGCGCTGGGAGGCATCATGCTGCCGGCAGTGGGGGATACTGGGTGCCAGCCTTAATCCCAGGTGCTTCCTTTCGGAGGGCTCCTGTACCTATGAAGGGTCATTTACGCTTAGGAAGCAAGGAGTGCTGCCCGTGGGGTGACTTGGCCTCTCCATGCCCCACGGTGATTTGGGGGGCAGTGGGAGGCATTGTGACTGCAGACATTGTGCATTTGCAGCCTGCTTTATATGAAGAGGGAACAGCCCAGGGGGACATTAGGATGGGGGGCTGTGAGGGTTGTGAGGGGAGATGTGCAGGGGGAGTTACACTGGGGGGGCAGTCAGGGGAGGATGGGAAGAACGTCTCTGTGCTGGGGGGAGCAGGGTATGT
>NW_020665069.1:259999-260258 GCF_002925995.2 Terrapene triunguis
CGCTCGTGTGCACTTCGAACACGCTCACTCACGCTCCACACACGCTCATGTGCACGTCTGAAACACTCACTCACCACACACACTCCTGTGCACATTTAACACGCTCGCTCACGTGCCACACACACGCTCATGTGCACATCTGACATGCTGGCTCACGCTCCACACACCCGCTCGTGTGCACGTCTAACACGCTCACTCACGCTCCACACACCCGCTCGTATGCACTTCTAACACGCTCGCTCACGCTCCACACACACGC
>NW_020665069.1:260268-263638 GCF_002925995.2 Terrapene triunguis
TCTAACACACTCGCTCACGCTCCACACACGCTCGTGTGCACGTCTGAAACACTCACTCACCACACACTCCTGTGCACGTTTAACACGCTCGCTCACGCTCATGTGCACTTCTAACATTCACACGCCCCAAACTCCCTCAGCTGACACGCTCGCAGCAGTGTGTGCTCCCCAGCCACGCTCGCCTGCGCTTCAACCACACTCCCACCCAGGCCTCCCACTGATGCTCCTGGTGGGCATGAAATGCTCCTATGTGCTCACACAAATACCTGCATTTACACGCACACACAGGCACTGACAGACGCACAGAGCGGTGTGCACTACCATGTTTTCACACACAGCTGTGCACGTTCACTCTCACACAGAGCTGTGCATATGTACACACACGTGGGCATGTTGACACTGACACACGTGCATTCCCTCTCGCTCACACAGCTGGGCATGCTGACACGCTCACACACAGACTTGGAGACACGCACCCCGCGCTCTCACACCCACACACTGACGCATCTGGCTATGCTGACACACACCCACTCTACCACACACACCCACACGCTCCCAGGGGCACTGGCTGCCCGCCGACCGCTCGCTGGGGGCCCCGCTGCATTCTTGGGATAAGCTCCCCCCACACCCGGGGGCGGGGGGAGGCGCCGGCCCTGCCAGGGAGGCCGTGGCCCCCACGTCCTGGGGCCCTGCCAACCCGGGGCCCGTGCGTGCTCCCCACATAGGTTGCTGGGCCTGGTAAGAGTCAACACAGCCTCTGCCCACACCCCGGGCAGGCAGTGTCGTCTCCCCCCCTCGGGTCAATGGGGAGGGGGCGGAGAGAGCCCAGCAACCCCACCCCACCCAGCCCCGGGCTGAGAGCTCATGGGGGGCGGGGGGGCGCAAACACACAACACAAATGTGAGAGAGAACCACCACCCCAAAACACACACATACCGCAAGCAAGAGACACACAAAACCCCTCCTAAACACCCCCCCCCCCAGCACCCACAGACACACCGGAGACACATCCACGCAGAGAGAGACACGACTGTACAGTAGGCGACACATGCACACGCACCTACACCCCACAAAAGAGACAAGCTACACTGAGAGGGATGCACACACGCCAGTGCACTGGGACACCACACTACGCACAGCTGCAGTTTAACACACTCGGACACGTAGAGCAGAGACACAACGAGAGCAAGACAGTTACCAACGTGACAACACACCCAAAGAATAAGAACATGCACACCCTGTACAGAAAAAAACCCATACGCCACACAGCCAGCAAGAGACAGCCCACAACACACACAGAACCGCCCACAATGTACAGCGTAACACACACACACACAGCAGGACTTGGCCCCTCCAGCAGGGGGCGGCAGGGACACATACGCTTGGGGTCCCCCTCCCCCCACGCAGTTCTGGGGGGCAGCGATGGGGGATGGCCCGTGGGACGTTCCAGTGGCCACCAGGGACGCATCTCGCAGCCAGGGGCCCCCTAAGAACACGGGGGGGGCGACCATGAGGCCATGAAAGGAACTAGGGGGCAGCCTGTCCACCCTCCCCCACCCTGGGGAACCCTGCCCCACACAGGAAGGATGTGGTCTCCCTGGCAACCCCAGACACACACACACACACACACACACACACACACACACACACCCAGAAAGCAGCAGCCGTTGCCAAGGACTCCATGGGGTCTCCAGGGTGACCCAGAGCCCAAGTACCCCCCCAGCAATGCCAGTGTGAGCGTGCGAGACACCCCCCCGGGGGAGGCGAACATGCAGAAGCAGACAACAGCGCATGAGGGAGTGCAAAGGGGTGCAAGAGAGTGCGAGATGGCAGGTGAACATGTGATGCGTGCGAAACTGCTCGGGCACGGCTGCGCCAGAGACACCCAGTGCCACCGGGCCCCTGTGTGTGTGAGCAGCTGCTCCAGCCCGGCGAGCGTGGCACTGTGGCTGAGGGCTGGTGTGAGCCTGTGCCCCCTCCCCCCAGGTGAACCCCCAGCCCCACTGCTGTGAGACCCAGGTGTGGATAACGCGTCGGAGCGTCTAGGCGGTGTGCCCACACCCAGCATCTGTGTGGATAACACACTCGTGTCTGTGGGAACGGGGAGGCATCTGTATACACGCTATGCACGGTTGACAGCCTGGAGCTGCCAGGACAGGTGTGCACAAGTGTGCAGGAGCAGCAGGTGAGGTGTGACCACAGTGTGTTAGGTGTGCCAGAGCCACGTGTGCACCACAGGGCTGTGACTAAGGTGAGGGGATCTGTGAAACATTCTGTCCATGCAAATGACATGTGAACCGGGCGTAACACACTTGTGTTCATGAGTGTGCTCCGTGTAAGTATGTCATGTGTGCAACTGCTTTGGTGCACATCTGTGCCAGCGACACGTGCGCTGGGGATAGATTGGGGAGGTGGAGAGGCCGGCTCTGTCATGTCCCCTGAACTCGTGCGACCCCATCGCACGCCCACTTGCACACCCACCCCACTCGCTCCAATATAAATAGAGACGGGGTTGGAAGCACAGGGAGATGGTCGCTCTGGTTACCGGTTGCCAGGAGACGGCAAACTCCATCCCCACTCCTGCAGGGATGGTGATGGGAGGGGAGTGAGTGAGCTGCCCGTTCACACCCACACCCCTGGGGCAGGGAGCTGGGCCCCGGCTCAGTGCGACAGCGACTGTGTGAACCCTGCACTGGGAACCCCAGACCTGTGCAAGAATGAGCATATGAGAGGGCTAGTGTGCGAGCCCCTGATGCAAACGCTGCCCCAAGAGCCCCAGGCTGTGCAAAATTGAGCGCGCGAGTCCCACGTGCAAGCCCTGCACCAGAGATCCAGGCCTGGGTAAGAACAAGCGTGCAAGAGAAAAAGCCCCATGGAGAATCGCCGAGGTACCCCACCCCAGCCTAGGCGAGCGAGCGTGGCCAGCACCAGACAGTGGGGGCGGGCGCCAGCAGGGTTTGGTGGCAGCCACGTGGGGAACCAGAGGGAGACTGAGCCCCCAGGGCCAGGCAGCGTGAGACACACACACACACACACACATAGCGTCCCCTTCAGGGCACAGGCGTCTCTCACACACACACCCAGGGCTGTACACGCTCAGCATCACACGCAGCCATGTTCCTCCCGTCCCACCCGCTGACCCCAGACCCCGTCTCCAGCCAGAGGGCATGGGGGGGGTTGCCTTTTAGGCTGAACTAGGCTAGAGATCGATGTCGAGAGCTGAGCTGAGCCCACAGACTAGTATTCAAACCAAGGCACAACTCCTAACCCGGCATCCCTCGCCCAGTGCTGAGATGCGGCCACCTCTGGAGTGGGGCCCAGGTGCTGGTTATACAGGGACCCTTCACCCGGCACAGGGATGCAGCCACCT
>NW_020665069.1:263648-267618 GCF_002925995.2 Terrapene triunguis
GCTGGTTATACAGGGACCCTTCACCCGGCACAGGGATGCAGCCACCTCTGGGGGTGGGGCGCAGGAGCTGTTCATACAGGGACCCCTCTCCCAGCACAGATATGCAGGTTCAAGAGCAATGTATACGAGAGGGGAGAGCGCCCCCTCCTGAGCCCCCACCCCGCTCCCTGCAGCACCGCGCTGAGGCCAGGCCTGAGGGCCCCTCGGAGGTCCCTTACCTGTGCCAGGCCGGCCCATGATGATCTCTTTCTTGGGGGCCGGTGGCCCGGAGTAGTCGTTGGGCACAATGACGGGCAGCAGGGCGGCCGGGGAGGGGTGGAAGGCGACCGGCTGGAAGGGCGAGGAGACGCTGAAGACGGGGGGCGCCTGCTCCGGGGCCGGGACGGCGCTGGGCTGGCTGCAGGGCAGTGCCCGCCCCATATTGATGGGCACCGGCACCTGCAGCTGTTCTTTGGTGCCCACCTTGCCCAGCCGGGGGCTGCCCGCCCGCCCGTCCCGCGGCTTCTCTGTGAACTTGGAGGGCAGCGGCACGTCGGGGTTGCGGACGATGACGGGCGAGTCCCGCTGCACAGCCGGCACCCGGCGCACCGTGGGGCTGGGGTCGGAGGTCAGCCCGGTTGGCGGGGAGAGCAGCAGCAGCGGCGAAGCCTGCTGGGAGCGGGAGGAGAAGGGCCCAGGGCCGGGGGGCGAGACGGCCCGGAAGCCGGCGGGCGTGGAGGGGGTGGGGGTGTGGGAGACCGACTCCACCCCCGAGTCCAGGCTGTCGCTCTTCTGGAAGTCGGCGCCCCCACCCGGCCCGCCGTGGGGCGCCTCCGCCTTGCGCTTGCTGGGGCTCATGGGCACGGTGAAAGTCAGGTTGGTCTGGAAGGTGGGCACGATGCCCGAGGAGTGCCGCTCCCGGTGCGGGGCGTGGTGTAGCATCTCGGGGCTCAGCACGCCGCCCCCCGCCCCTTTGGGCGTGCTGGCGCTGACGTGGCGGCTGCGGGCGGCCGCCCGCTGGATGACGGGCGAGGCGTTGATGGGGCTGAAGTTGGCGGGCCGGAAGCCGAAGAGGGGCGAGGGGGACGGCGAGGGGGCGGGCGAGAACGGCGACTGGGTGGAGACGGGCGAGAAGGACGGGGTGCCCGAGCGCGAGCTGCCCAGCGACACTAGCATGACGGCCGCCTCGCACTCGTCGAACTCGAAGCGGGACAGGTCGGCCGGCGCCACCAGGCGGGGGCGGGAGTCGCCGCGGGCGCTGCTGGCCTCGCTGTCGCGGGACGTCTCATCCCAGTCGAACTCGGCGCTGCCCTCCCGCAGCCCGCTGGCCCGGCCCTCCGACAGGCTCTCCAGCTCCTTGGTGCGCATGGAGAGGTGGCGGGAGCAGTAGCCGCGCCGCTGCGACTCCTTCATGCAGCCCTCGCGGGAGCAGAGCCGGCGCCACTGCTTCCCGTTGAACTTCTTGCGGATGCCGTTGGGGGTGCAGACCACGTCCCCCTTCTTGTACTTCTGCTGGGCGGCCGTCAGGGGCGTGCGGGAGCGCGCCGAGCCCGGAGTGCTGCACTTCTCCACCGACACCACGCTGCTGCTGCGGCTGCCGCCTGCCTCGGGGCTCAGCAGCGGGGAGGCCTGCTCCGGCAGGCGGGCAAAGGCCGGGGACTTGGGGGGTGACAGCAGCTGCGGGGGGGCAGCCAGGGGCTTCTCCTCCCCAGCCCCCCGCACGCCGGCGCTGATCTTGGAGACCTCGGCGTCCTCCGGCTGCTTGGGCTCAGGGCAGGGGGGCTCCTCCTCCTCTGGCTTGGGGGGCGCGGCGACAGCCGGGCTCCAGGGTGGGCGCAGCAGCCGCAGGCCAGAGCGCGGCACCCACACCGTGTCCTTGCGGGGGGCCGAGCTGGGGCCGGCGAGACGCACCTTGTAGGAGGCCGGCTTCAGGCTCACCTCCAGCACGGTGCCCTCGTAGTAGGCCGTCTCCTCGGGGGCCACGCTGACGCAGACACGGGCCCCCACTGCCACAGCGCCCGCAGGGGGCGTGGTGTCCAGGACCACGTCCAGGTCCCCCGAGCCCAGCGCTCCCTCGTAGTACGTGATGGCCCGGTCGCCGGCGAACTGAAGTCCCAGGTCCTGGCCACGCCGGACGTGCTTGACCACGGCCGGCTGGAAGATGCCCTGGCGCCGGGCCAGGACCCGCTGCGAGCGCAGCAGCCGCAGGTCGTAATCGCTGGGGCCGGGGGCCGGGCCCCACAACTCCCCCCCGGCTCCCTTGGCGTCCTCGTCGGCCGAGTGCTCGCTGGCCGTGTCGGTGCTGGAGGAGGGGCAGTGCCCGGCGCCCTCCTCGCCAGGCGCCCCGGAGCCCTCGGACCCGCTCCACTCCTCCCCGGCCGCCGGGTTCTTGCGGGGGGCTCGGGATTTGAAGGTGGCCGTCTTGCGGCTCAGAGGGGGCTCCCCTGGGGGGTCCTCGCACCCTGGCTCCCCCTCTGGCGGCTCGTAGGGGTCCATCTTCACTGGCATGAGATGGGGGCTTGGCAAGGGCGGGGGCTGGGCAGGGCTTTCCTCCCCGCCTCCCCCGCCCCCCTCCTCCTCCCCTGCCGGCTTGGGCCCTCCCTCAGCCGTCCTGCGCTTCTGGGTCTTGGCCCGGGTGGAAGGGGGAGAGCGGCTGCTGCTGCTGGACGAGGAGGAAGAGGAGGAGCTGGCAGCCTTCCTCGCAGGTTTCATCTTCCAGCCTCCAGGCCGGGTGGATACACAGGACCTGGGAGGACGGGAGGGGGAGAACAGGTCAAGGGGTGAGGTCTGGACAACCCAACTCAGCTCTGCTGGGCCCCCTGAACCCCAATGCACAGGCCCCTACTAGCCCAGCCCTGCCCCCCCAGCTCTTCTGGCGCCCCTCAACCCCGACCCACAGCCCTATTAGCCCAGCCATGCCCCCCCAGCTCTTCTGGGGCCCCTCAACCCTGACCCACAGCACTACTGGCCCAGCCCGGGGCTCCCCCCACATCCCGACTGGCAGGAGGGAGTCTGTGTATAGTCCCGGGGAGCAGAGGCAGTGCTGGGACCTCCTGTCCACCCACACATGGGGAATGGGGGGGAAGTGGGCTCTTGGGGGGGCCAGTAAGCTCCTGTGTGGGAGAGGAACATCCCCTTATACATCCTGTTCAGGGCATGGGGCTAAGTTCCCCCCCACCCCATACCTGTTTGCCCCGAATCCTGGCCCGGCCCAGCCTACCCCAGGCAGGGAGAGGTTAACCAAGGTTGTGGGGGGGGGAAATCTCTGCCCATGCGCAGATCTTAAAGCCCCCCCCCCCCAGAGTGTGTAAATGCGGGTGGGATGTCCCAGCTGCAGAGATGCCCAGGGACGATCCCTGCCCCCCAATCTCAGGCAGAGCCCCAGGAGTGGCTGGAATGCCACCCCCTCCCCCACTTAGACGGAGGGACAGCGGCTGGGCCTGGCCTGGCTCCTCTGGAGTCCTGGGCCACTTGGCCTAGCAGGGCCCCTCTGGGAGGAAATGGGGCCAGAACCACCAACCCTCCCAATACCAGAGAACCCCAATCCCAACACCCCCCAGGCCAGCCCCGTCCGCCTTTTCTGCCTCGCCTCCTCATCTCCCCCAGCTCCAGCCTTCCCCCAGCCCCAACATTGACAGCCCAGCCCCCTAGGACATCCTGACATCCCCCTTGCCCTGGACCCCATTTCCCCTAGTTCGTCAGGCCCAGAGAACCCCCTTCACCCCCAGCTCCCCCCAGACACACATGCTGGGGTCTCCTGAGTGGTTCACCACTCTCCATCCCATAATACTATCCCAGGGGGTCCCTCTCACCCAGGAAACCCCATCCCATAATAGCAACACAACCCCCTTGCCCACCCCGCAAAAAATGGTGCAGCCCTTTCCTGCCACACTACTGAAGGTTGGTACTGCCCGGGGGAGGGGGCTCCCCTCATTTTCAGAAGGGGGGGTCAGTACCACCCAGGGGGGCTCCCCCCATTTTCAGGGGGGGT
>NW_020665069.1:267718-271257 GCF_002925995.2 Terrapene triunguis
CCGGGGGGCTCCCCCTATTTTCAGGGGGGCTGGTATCGCCCGGGGGGCTCCCCCCATTCTCGGGGGGCTGGTTGGGACCACCCAGGGGGCTCCCCCCATTCTCGGGGGGTTGGTTGGTACTGCCCAGGGGGGCTCCCCCTATTTTCAGGGGGGTTGGTATCGCCCGGGGCGCTCCCCCCATTCTCGGGGGGCTGGTTGGGACCGCCCAGGGGGCTCCCCCCATTCTCGGGGGGCTGGTTGGGACCGCCCAGGGGGGCTCCCCCCATTCTCGGGGGTGGTACTGCCACAGGGGACTCCCCCCATTCTCAGAGGGGGGTTGGTTGGTACCGCCCGGGGGGCTCCCCCTATTTTCAGGGGGGCTGGTATCGCCCGGGGGGGGGCTCCCCCCATTCTCGGGTGGGAGGGTTATTTGGTACCGCCCGGGGGGGCTCCCCCCATTCTCAGAGTGGGGTACCTCCCTGGGGGCTCCCCCCATTGTCTGACGGGGGGGTTGGTATCGCCCCGGGGCCCCCTTACCTGTTTGCCCCCCCCCCGTCCGAGGGGGAGCCGAGTACAGCCCTGCCCCCTATCCAGGGGGTTGGTACAGCCCGGTCCCCCCCGCACCACGGGATGGTCCAGCCCGAGCCCCTCTCGGCCCCTCCGAGCCCCTTTTACTCCAACAGACAAAATGGTGAATGAATCTGGACCAGCTGGAGCCGCCGGCCAATCAGCGCTCACAAACCTCTGACTGGCAGCCGCGAGGGCCAACGGACACGAGGCATGACCTGCACACGGCCCGCCCCCTTCGAGTGGCAGTAGCAGTGGCCATTGAGAGGCGAGGAGAGGCGAGGACTGTCCCAGGCTCGTCCCGCCCCTTCCCTTCGAGTGACACTTACAGTAGTCAATGAGAGGCCGATAGCGGGCAAAGGAGGCCGGGGCAGGAGGTACAGTAGCCAATAGCAAGGAAGGGGCGGGGCGGGGCCAGGCCCAGACTTGTTTACCTGGCGCTGAGCGAGGAGGAAGCGCGAGGCCGCGCCGCGCGTCATGGGAGTTGTAGTCCGCATCCCGGCACGAGTCCCGGCGCCCCCTCCCCGCGGAACCAATACGGCTCCCGGCATGCAGAGCGGCCGCTTCCCGCTCCGCGCGGGACCTGCCGGGAGATGTAGTCCACGCCGGCGAGCTCCCCCCACTACATCTCCCAGCACCCCCCGCGACCGACCCTGCGCCAAGGCAAGCCAGTACCGCACGGTGCATGCTGGGAGATGTAGTCCCCGCCGTGGCCCGCCCCATGGAGGCACCTGGGCGCCCCCCGCGGAAAGACTACAACTCCCATCACCCCCCGCGGCGGCTCCGCCACCTCCCCCCCGCAGGGCCTGGGAGCGAAACTCCAAGGGGAGAGGGCAGGAGCCCCCTCCGGACGCCCTCCTGGGGAAGGGTTATTTGCATGTCATTTGCATCTCATTAACATAATCATGCGCTCACCCGGCGGTCTCTCCCGGCCCGGTCCCGTCGCGCCTCGTCCGGGCTCCTCGCGCTTCCTCTCAGCAACAGCGGAGCCACCGCGGCCAATCAGCGCCCGGACCGGGAACCCCCCCGCCCCCAGCACACACACACACGCCCCACGTGGGGGCCGCAGGCGGGGCTGGCCACAGCCAATCCGCGACCGGGGCGACCGAGGGATGAAGTCATCGTACTGTGCCCCCATTGGCTAGGAGTGGCAGAGCCCTCGTCCAATCAGGAGCCGCCTCCGGCAGGCCAGGGAAGAAGGCGGGGCGGAGGGTGTGTGACACGCTGGAGCCTGGGAGTCACGGCCGCTGGTATCGCCCCGGCGCGCGCCCGCCCGCCCGCCGTGCATGTAATGCAACAGACAACCCCCGCGCGCACCGATGCATGCAACGCAGCCCACCCACACACCAGTGCATGCGATGCAGCTCCTTTCACACACGCCTTCCTATGCAGTACAGCCGCCCGGCACGCAGCAATGCATACGCCGCAACCCCCCCCAACACACACACCGGTCCATGCGTTGCATGCTCTGACATGCCTGCAAGGGGTTGCATGACATGCACCGATGTGTGCAGAGGTGCTTTTTTAATGCAGCCCTGCACGTGCACCAGTACATGCTATGCAACCCACCCACTGGTCCGTGCGTTGCATACAATGGTGTGTATGGGGGTTGCATTTTAATACAACCCCTGCACACATTTGCTGCATGCAATGCAAACTCTCCCACACAGGGACTGCTGAATGCTATGCAATACCCCGCTCCGCACATGCATGGGTGCACACAATGCAACCCTGTACACACAGTTGCATGGAATGCAACACCATCGCCCTGTACAGATACTGTTGCATGCAATGCAACCCCTTCCTCACACAGACACCTGGGGATGCAATACAACCCGCCCCCTCACAGACATAGGTGCATGTAATTCAACTTCCTGTGCACAGACACTGGTGCAGGCAATGCAATCCCCCTCCCCTCCCCCTCCACAGACACCAGTGCATGGACTGCAGAGAAACACCCACACAGACGGGCGCATGCAATGCAATTCCCCTATCACCACGGACAGACATCCGCACATGCAGTGCTGCTCCACCCTCCCCCGCGCCACAGAAATGGTTCATGGACTACAACTCCGTTCATCAGTCCATGGCATGTAACCTGCATGCAGAGGTAGAAGTGGCAGTGTATGCAGCACCATGTCCATCTGCTTGTTCATACACTGCAACCCCCTCTATACAGAAACACTGAGGCATGGAATGCAACCCCCTACACAGATACAGATACCTGCAACATATCCCCTGCCCGGGCCTGGTGCTTGGAATGCAACTGCCCCCACCAGTGTATATACATGCAACACTGAATGCAATGCAAACCCCAGCAGTGCATGCAAAGCCGCCCCCTCACAGAGACACTGGTGCATGCAGTGCAACCCCACACAGCGCAGGAAATGGAATCCACCCACAGTGCATGCAAGGCGATGCTCCATACCAGTGGTGGGCAGCCTGCGGGTAATCTGATTGCGGGCCGTGAGGCATTTTGCTGGCGTTGACGGCAGGTTGCCCACCACCGCCCCATACACACATACAGATACCAAGGAACGTGAGGCCACTCTCCACCCCAGAGTGAAGGCAATTCCACAGCCACGGGGCATGGCTGGTTGCACGGCAACTCACTTCCGCATGTGCGCAATGCAGCTTACTCCCCTCACACCCTGCCTCCACACACACACCCATGCCCCCGTTAGTGGAAGCCATGCAATGCACATTCTGCCCCCTGGGGTGGCTACCATAGGGGTTTGTGCTGGCCCTTTAAGAACCTGTCCCATCTTCTCTCTTATCAACCCAGGTGGGGGAGGGGGAGTTGTCATTGGGGCTAGTGCATTCCAAGGGGAGGGGTCCCATGCCCCACCCCAAGTAGGGTTGCCAACTTTCTAATTCCACAAAACCAAACACCCTTGCTCCACCCATGCCCCGCCCCTTCTTTGAGGCCCCACCCCTACCCCGCCCCTTCTCTGAGGCCCCGCCCCCCCTCCCTTCATCGCTTGCTCTCCCCC
>NW_020665069.1:321257-322223 GCF_002925995.2 Terrapene triunguis
TGGGGAGAAGGGGCCGTGTCTGGGGTGTGAGGGGGGGGTCACATTCCCTCCTGCCCCCCCCTTTCCCTGCCCTTTGTCATATTAAAATTACATTATTTTGGAGAGAAAATAAAAAAATCAGTGAATCTCCCGAGCCCTGAAATCCCCCTGAGCCCCCAAACGCAGAGTCACCTCCCCCCCGAGTCCCCTCCCCAGCTCAGCGCGCCCCACTGCCCCCCATTCCACAGGCTGGGGTGTGGGTGGGAGCAGAGGGGGGAGTTGTTCAGGTGCCCCCTCCGCAGGGCTGAGTGGGCGGCTCACCCCGTCCCGAATTCATTCCTCCTTGGATCTGGCCTCAGGGCTCAGCGAGGCTAAAAATACCAGGTAATGCTGATACGGCACTGCTGTGGGAAACTCACAGCGCCGGGGGGTCCCCGCTGGGCACTGCTGGGGGAAGTTCACAGCATCAGAGGGTCCCCGCTGGGCACTGCTGGGGGAAGCTCGCAACGCCAGGGGTCCCCTCTGGGCACTGCTGGGGGAAGCTTGCAAGGCCGGGGGGTCCCAGGTGGGCACTGCTGTGGGAAGCTTGCAGCACCAGGGGGTCCCCGCTGGGCACTGCTGTGGGAAGTTCACAGCACCGGAGGGTCCCCCGCTGGGCACTGTTGTGGGATGCTTGCAGTGCTGGAGGGTCCCCGCTGGGCACTGCTGGGGGAAGCTCGCAGCGCCGGAGGGTCCCCGCTGGGCACTGTTGAGGGAAGCTCGCAGCGCCAGAGGGTCCCCGCTGGGCACTGCTGGGGGAAGCTCGCAGCGCCGTCAGTTGAGGGTACCGGAGTGGGGGACAGAGGGTTTGTTGTCAGGAGGTGGGGGGTCAGTTCCGTGTCTTTCAGTCCCTGGGAGACGGACACACGTACAGCCCAGCTCTGCGGCTCACTTGGCCCCAGCCCGTCCAGCCTGTGTGACAGCGTGTGTGAGTGACAGTGCGTGTGT
>NW_020665069.1:322233-328141 GCF_002925995.2 Terrapene triunguis
GACAGTGCGTGTGTGATGTGTGTGTATGCATGTGCACGTGTGACAGTACCCATGTGACTGTGTGTGTATGTGTGTGCATGTGTGACAGTGCATGTGTGATGTCTGTGTATGCGTGTGCACGTGTGACAGTGCATGTGCGGTGTGTGTGTATGTGTGTGCACGTGTGACAGTGCGTGTGTGGTGTGTGTATGCATTTGCACTTGTGACAGTGCGTGTGTACGTGTGTGACTGACAGTGTGCGCACGTCTGCATTCTTAGCTGGATGGAACCGTTTTGTCTGGGTTCCCAGGGGTGAAGCTACCCCCAGGCTTGTGTCTGCAGAGGGGGCTGGGAGCCCGGACTCCTGGGTTCTCTCCCTGGCTCTGAGAGGGGAGTGGGGGCTGGTGGGTTAGAGCAGGGGGGCTGGGAGCCAGGACTCCTGGGTTCTCTCCCCGGCTCTGGGAGGGGAGTCGGGGCTGGTGGTTAGAGCAGGGAGGAGGGGGCTGGGCTCCTGGGCTCTGTTCTCCCCAGGGTAGCTGACTTTCCCTTGATAAATAAAGCCCCTAGGGGACCATGGTGTAGGGGCTGGGCTTTGCGCTTTTCCCCAGAAACCCCTCGTATCCCCCCAAGGAAGGGGTGGGGCCGGGGCCCAGGGACCCTAGCGTGTGCGCTGTGTGCATTGTCACGAGTGCGTGCGTGGGGGGTGTGCTGTGTGTCGCTGTCCCCTTGTACCCAGTGTGTGTGTTGTGTTGTGTTGTGTGGATCTCCACGCAGTGTGCATGTGCACATGTGCCGCTGGTTGTGGTGTGGTGTGTGTTGCACTGTGTGTGAGCATGGGGTTGTGGTGTGTGCGTCTCTCTCCCTTGTGTTTGTGTGGTGTGTTACGAAGCGGTGGGTGCGTGTTACGGCGTGTGCACGTCTCCATGCGTGGTGTGCAGTGTGTGTTTGTACTGGGTGTGTGTCAGAGCATTTCTCCCTGTCGTGTGGCTTCTGCTGCTAAGCGAGACCTCATTTCTCTGCAGTGACCTTTTATAGAGTATGTGTGTGCGTGTGTGTCTGGTCAGTGTGTGTGTGTGTGTGTGTGTGTGTGTGTGTCTGGTCAGTGTGTGTGTCTGGTCAGTGTGTGTGTGTGTCTGGTCAGTGTGTGTGTCTGGTCTGTGTGTGTGTGTGTGGCCTTCTCCAGAGACCCCTCAGAGGGACTCAGTGCTGGGCGGGGGGCGCGTTCTTCTGGCTTTTAGCCTCTGGCCATTTGCCGCCCCTGCCCCACTCAGGGAATTTCTCCCGGCTTCCCAGGCCAGCCCCCCCCGGGGTCCCTCATCCCGCCCCCCAGCGCAGGCCGCAGAGTGGCCCCCAGAGCATCCCAAGGCAGGTCCTGGTTGGCTTTGCAAAGGGCCTGGGCCAGAGAACCGCCCCCCCGCCCCTCGTCCTCCCCCCCCCGCCCCGGTTTCTCTGTCTCTCTCTTTCTCACTTCCCCCTTTCTCATTCCCTCCTTCCCGTCCCCTCACTCACTCGCCCCTTTCCCCAGGCTGCCCCCCCTTTTCCTTTGCCTCTGTCTCCCCACCCCCACCTGCACTTGACCCGGCTCCTTACCGAGATCCCCTCCCCCGCTCGCCCTCTCCCTCCCCGCCCCAAATCCGTGCTGCCCCCCCCATCAGGGCCCCCCTCCTCCGCCTTCCTACCACTCCTCTCTAGCCCCGTGATGCTATCGGGGACCCCACCATCCTCTGCCCCCCTCGCACCTTATCAGCTGATCAGGGACCCCCCAACCTTCCCCAGCCCCGGGGGTGAGCGATAATGGAGCAGCAGCCCCAGGGGTGGTTTCATTGTGGGGCGCAGCGCCCCCCCCCAAGCGTGGCGGGAGCCGTCGGCAGTACCTGACAGCAGCCATTTCCTGGTCAAGAACTGACCGTTGGCTTCTCCATCTCAGCAGGCCCGTTCTTCCCGCAGCGCCACCTGGGCTGGGGGGGGGATCCGGCTCCTGGCCCAGCAAAGCCCCCCCCCCCGTCGGGATTGCACCCCCCTTCCTGGTCTGTGTCGGGGGGAGGGTGTGCCGGACGCAGAGGAGAGAGAAATAGCCAGTGAGGTTGGTGCTGGGGAGAATGTCGGGCTGGCGGGGGGCTGGGGGGGCTGGGGGGGCTGGGGCACAGAACCCCTCTGACCGGGAGGACGAGGGAGGGTGGGAACAGAGAGCGAAAGCCTGGGAAGAGCCGGAGAAAAGGGCTGTGTCCCCATGTTCACCTTGTGCCTCTGGAACAGCCAGAGCCCCGTCCGGCCCGTCCGGCCGTCCTCACGACGTGCCAGCTCCCCTCGCACCACTAGTGAAAACCCCGTGAACCACCAGCGCCCGAAACGTGCCCCTCGAACGCGCCTTGGGCCCCTGGGATGAGATCCCAAAAGAAGGGGTCTGTTTGCGAAGGGAGCAGTGTGGAGCAGTCCCTCAAAAATACCCCTGTGCCCCAAAACTGGCTCCCCCCGCCCCCCCGAGCTCTGTGCACGTCTCCAAATCTACCCCTAAATTACAGCCGGCTTTGCCCAGGAGAGCGTCCCTGAACCTGCTGGGCCTGAGCCCGGCCAAACACTCGCCAGGTGCAGGGAGTTCGTTGCCAGTCTATCAGCGTGGCTATAAATAGCAGCCATTTGCATATCTATCGATGTCGCTATAAATAGCAGCCATTTGCATATCTATCGATGTCGCTATAAATAGCAGCCATTTGCCAATCGATCCAGCTTCTTGGAACTCCAGTTCTGTTTGTCGCCGGCTCAATGAGGTCGGTTTCCAGCGGGCTCCGCGTCCCCCGAAATCACAGCTGTGCGTGTACCTGGCCGTGGGACTAGACCCCGCCTCCGGGCCAGGTTACCTGGGCGTCTGGAAGGGGAGCTGCCGGCCCAGTCACGTGCCTCCCGCCCTCTCCTCTGCTTAGATCGCGCTGGGTTTGCCAGTCTATACAAAAGTGATCGTGGAGCTGGGGTCAAAATCGCTTTCTCGCCGCCCAGTAATTGACTTTCCTCTATAAAGAGACTGATTTGCAACTTCTTAGGGGTCCAGCGTCTGTAAAGACCCTTCGGGCCGCGCGATCCAGGACCGGACGTGTCCTGGCTCTGCCGCACGATGGGGGCTGGCTGTGGGCGGCTGAGAACAGGCCTCCTTCGCCAGCGGGGTGCCGAAGCTGCGCCGCCAAAGCTCCTCGCCCGGCCTGGCGTTCGCAGGGAGCGAGAGGGATTCAGACTCTGAGTGCAGAGGGGCAGGGACTCGGTCTTCGGAAATTTGGTGCAATGATAATAATAATAATATAACTATTAATAAACAGCTCCCGATCTCGCTTTCCTTTCTATCTGTCCCCGACACCCCTCTATCTAGCCGTACACACCCTCTCTCCCTCTCTCCCCACCCCACCCCCCTCTATCTATCCCCATACACCCTCTCTATCTATCTATCTATCTATCTATCCCCATACACCCCCTCTCTATCTATCTATCCCCATCCACCCCCTCTATCTATCTATCTATCTATCTATCTATCTATCTATCTCCACCCCCCATCTGTCTGTCTGTCCGTAGTTGGCTGGCATTCTGTCTCCGCTCGAGTCACTCGCATGCTGACAGAATCTGTTTCCCTGACGCGCTCTGGGGCCACTGGAGGTAATTTGGGGCCTGTGGAGCGGGCAGGGGGTGGTAGCTAGTTTGTGTGGGGGGCACAGGGGACACTCAGCAGCTCTGGGGTGGGGGCGTTTGCATAAGGAGCTGAGAGAATCCAGCAGCAATGACTAGTCCCTGGAGTGGCCGGCGCGGCGGCGCTGGCGTGCCCTGGCGAGCGGACACAGAGACGCCGGGATTTCTAAGGCTGAGCGAGCTCGTTAACGGACGGGCCCCGATGCCGCGGGAGCTTGGGCCTCCGGGGGCTGCTCCTCGCTCATTGTCGCTTCTGCCAGGCCTGCGGGGGGCAAAGAGTTTGCGGCTGGGCAGAGAATATGAATCCCCCCCATGCCATGGCTGGAGTGAAATGCCCCCCATGTGCCCTGGGATCCCTTCAGCCTTCCGCTCTTCACCCCTGGCACTGAACAGCGACTTGCCCATTGCTGGGGGGCAGCGCTGGGGGGGCAGCTTGTCGGGAACTCTCACTGTTTGCCTTGCTAGCGTGTCGAATCCCGTCAGAGCGAGTCTCAGCTCCAAAGTGCCACTGGCACACGGCTGTAACATGGTTCTGTGTAGAGTCACCGACTGAGATCTGGGCTCCGTCGCGCCGGGCGCTGCCCAGTCACCAGCCGAGATCAGGGCCCTATCACGCCGGGCGCTGCCCAGTCACCAGCCGAGATCAGGGCCCAGTCGTGCCTGGCTCTGCACAGATCCTGACTGAGATCGGGGCCCTGTCGCGCCGGGCGCCGCCTAGACCCCAACCGAGATCAGGAACCCGTCGCGCCGGGCGCTGCACAGACACCAGCCGAGATCAGGGCCCTGTCGTGCTGGGCTCTGTCCAGACCCTGACTGAGATTGGGGCCCGGTCATGAAGGGCTCTGCCTAGACACACAGCAAGAGACAGCCCTGCCCTAGAGGGCTCCCAGGGTAATGTGGGGTGGCCGGGGGTGGGGGGTTACAATTCGGATTTAGGGGATGATTTGGGTTATTTTGTGGATGTTCACACTGAGGTTTGCTGACCTGGGGGTAGCATAACAGAGTGAAACCAGCTCCCAGGGTCAAGGAGAGAACCCAGGAGTCCTGGCTCCCAGCCCCCCTGCTCTAACCACTAGACCCCGCTCCCTCCCACAGCTGGGGCTAGAACCCAGGAGTCCTGGCTCCCCACCCTGCTCCCACCAGCCTTGCCCGCCCGCCTGCTCCTTGCAGTCAGACTGTGACTGGATTCTGCTAACCAAATTTCAGCAGTCGCTTTTCACAGGTTCAGCAGTTCTGGGTGGGTGTCGGGGGCTGCGGGCGTGTGCACCAGCTTGCACAAGCACTCACCATTCCCACTCACATTTGTGAACACTTGCACAAAGACACACAAGCACACACTCCCCTGTTGTCTGGTGCATGAGCAGTGTATAAAGGGCCCAGCCCCTCGCCCGGCCTGGCTTGCTTTCCCTGCCCTCAGTTCTGGGGTCCCAAGGAGGGTGCCAGCATTTGGGGGGTGTTGATGTCCCTGTGTCCCCCACTGATGCCCCAAACCAGCCCCCCCTCCAGTCCTGGTGCTGCAGGGGGGCCGGGGTGGGAGGCTGTACTATTGGGGTGTGTGGTTGTGGCGTGTGTACACATGGTGTGAGTGGTTGTGAAAAATGTGCACACAGACAGGGTGTGTGTAATTGTGTTGTGTGTGCACACAGCTGGGGTGTGTGTGTGATTGTACAATGCACGCATGCAGCTCTGTGTGTGTGTGTGTGGGGGGGACGACTGTTTGTCCTTTTGTTTCTGTGGTCTCTGTGTGTGTTAATGTACAGTGCATTCACACAGCAGTGTGTGTGTGTGTATGTCCTTTTGTCTCTGTTGTGTGTGTGTTTCTGCTCTGTGTGGTTTGTGTGTCTGTCCTTTGTCCTGCACTTGTGTGAGTTCTTTGGGTGTGTTTGTGGCTGTGTATTGTGACTCCATGTCACCCCGAGCCCCGGGTGTGGCAGGGAGCGACAGACACAGCACCCCCTCTGCCGGGCGGCCCCCCCATCCCTGACCTTTACCACAGCGGGTTTGAATCCATATTTATAGGGCCTGGCTCTGCCTGGGGGAGGGGAAGCGGGAAGGTTGAGTGTGGACCCAGGCCTCTGGGAGGTGCGAAAGAATTACATGGCCCATGGACAACACCACACAGAGCAATCTCCAGCCCGCAGCACTGCCTCCCACACACAGGTGGGATCGGGGTGGCTCTGAGCCAGGATCGGGGTGTATGTGAGGGGGGAGTTGGGGTGTAGCTGGGCCCAGGATCGGGGTGTACGTGGGGGGGGGGGGG
>NW_020665069.1:328241-329255 GCF_002925995.2 Terrapene triunguis
GGGGGGGTTGGGGTGTAGCTGGGACCTGGATCGGGGTGTATGTGAGGGGGGAGTTGGGGTGTAGCTGGGACCTGGATCGTGGTGTATGTGGGGGTAGTTGGGGTGTAGCCGGACCCTGGATCGGGGTGTATGTGAAGGGGGAGTTGGGGTGTAGCTGGGCCTTGGATCGGGGTGTATGTGAGGGGGGAGTTGGGGTGTAGCTGGGCCCTGGATCGGGGTGTATGTGAGGGGGGAGTTGGGGTGTAGCCGGGCCCTGGATCGGGGTGTATGTGAGGGGGGAGTTGGGGTGTAGCCGGGCCCTGGATCGGGGTGTATGTGAGGGGGGAGTTGGGGTGTAGCCGGGACCTGGAACAATGTGCCAGGCCCCCTCCTATAATCTCCTGGGGGTCAGAGCTGAGTGTTAGAGACCCCAAGGTGGGCAGTGACCCCCCGTGTCCCCTCACACATCCAGGCAGGGCCTGAGCCCCCTCCCCTCCGGGGCTCCCCCGCCTGTCGATAGGTTAAGTGCCAGGGTCAGGGCTATTGACAGGCCGATTAGCAGCCTGTCAGCTCCCTCCCGGGCTGATCTCGTGTGCGGCCTGCGAACGCTGCGCATTGATTTTCGGGGATTCCCAGCGACCCCGGTGCTGACACATCGATTCAGCTCCTCGCTCTGGGGCTGCCTCTTCTGGCACCTCCCCCACGCCCAGCCCCACTAGGCCCTGCTCCCCCCCAGAGCCGGGGAGAGAACCCAGGAGTCCTGGCGCCCAGCCCCCCCTGCTCTAACCACCAGCCCCCACTGCCCTCCCAGAGCCAGGGAGAGAACCCAGGAGTCCTGGCGCCCAGCCCCCCCTGCTCTAACCACCAGTCCCCACTCCCCTCCCAGAGCCAGGGAGAGAACCCAGGAGTCTGGCGCCCAGCCGCCCCCTGCTCTAACCACCAGTCCCCACTCCCCTCCCAGAGACAGGGAGAGAACCCAGGAGTCCTGGCGCCCAGCCGCCCCCCTGCGCTAACCACTAGACCCCACTCCCCCCC
>NW_020665069.1:329355-332514 GCF_002925995.2 Terrapene triunguis
CCCAGAGCCAGGGAGAGAACCCAGGAGTCCTGGCGCCCAGCCGCCCCCTGCGCTAACCACTAGACCCCACTCCCCCCCCAGAGCCAGGGAGACAACCCAGGAGTCCTGGCTCCCAGCCCCCCCTGCTCTAACCACCAGACCCCACTCCCCTCCCAGAGCCGGGGAGAGAACCCAGGAGTCCTGGCTCCCGACCCCCACTGTGCTAACCACTAGACCCCACTTCCCTCCCAGAGTCGGGGAGAGAACCCAGGCGTCCTGGCTCCCAGCGCTCAGACCTCCCCATTCCCAGGCACTGCCGCGGAAGCTGACCCCACCCTCTCCTGCCCCTGTGCTCCCTAGGACGGTGGGTGGTAACTCCCAGGTGATGGATGCCCCCCTCCCACAGGCTGAGTTCACCCCCCCGCTCCCTGCCTCACTCCCCTCCCCCGCCGCCTGGGCTGCCTCCCCGGGGCCCCCCATCACTCAGGGCGCTGGTGACGCTAATGGCGTGTCGCGGGTTGTACAACATCCCGTCCTTCTAATTGTTGTGACGGGGATCGGCAGCCCGATTAAACCCATCGATTTTCTCATACTAACCGCATCGATTTTTAAATTTCCTATTGATTCCTGCCCTAAATCTCTTTAAGCAAAGACTTCGCTCCGCAGATGACATCCTCTGATTAGCAGCCGCCGGGCGCGTGCCGGGCCTAGCGCAGCCTGGTCCCAGGGCAGCCAGGACTCCTGGGTTCTCTTCCCGGCTCTGGGAGGGGAGTGGGGGCTGGTGGTTAGAGCAGGGGCGGCTGAGAGCCAGGACTCCTGGGTTCTCTCCCCGGCTCTGGGAGGGGAGTGGGGTCTGGTGGTTAGAGCGGGGCGGCTGAGAGCCAGGACTCCTGGGTTCTCTCCCCGGCTCTGGGAGGGAAATGGGATCCAGTGGTTGGCAGGGGGGAGCTGGGAGTCTGGACTCCTGGGTTCTCTCCCAGATTATGTGAGGAGCAGGATTTTGTAGAGGGTGTGTGTGGGGGGGTGTGCACTTGACCTGCTGTGTGTGCTTGTCGTGTTCAAACACTTGAGTGTGCCCTGGGGGGGTGAGGGGGCCCCGATGGCCAAGTGACCCGCTGGGTGTGACCCAGTGAGTGCAGCCTGGCAGGGGTTCGGAGAGGCTGTGGGGGTGTCTCCTTCTGGCCTAACCCAGGGACAAGGGAACTGGGCATGGCAAGGTCCAACGAGGGGGCGGGAAACCTGCCCAGGAGCACCCTGTGGAACTCCTTGCCACAGGAGTCGAGGGGCCCAGGGCAGAGCTGGGCGGTTTCTCTGGCAAATCCTGATTCAGGAGAGTGATTCTGGGTTGGAAACCGGCTGCTTCCAGGCTCCGGGGGCGGCTCGTGGGGGGCGGATGACCCTGGACGTGAGGGCAGCGGGTGGTGACTGGGGCTGTCAGAGATGGGCGACTGGGCTGGTTGCCTGCTGTTCTCTGTGGGCCTCACATGCAACCCCCTCACAGTGCCTGGGTGAGTGTGCAAGCCCCTGTGTGTGTAAAAACTCTTGAGTGTCCCCTGGCGAGTGTGCAAATGCCTGATTGAGTGTGCAAAGCGTCATATCCCCTGGGGTGTGTGCAGAGCGGGCCCCTGCCCTGGGACTGGCTGCAGGTGCCTCCGGGGGGGCGGCTGGTCCCCACCAGTCCCGGACCGGTTCTGATCCAGCTACTCTCTCCCCAGGTCCTGGACTGGAGTGAATGTTTTACAGCTGCCACTTCTGCCTGAAAGGTCAGTGTGTGCGCGGGGGCGGGGCGGGGAGGGGTGTAGCCGGCTGGATCTGGGGGGGCATTGCTGGCTGCTGGGGAGCAGGGAAGGGGGACCCATGTCTCTGTGCCTGTGGTGTGTGGGTTTAGCATCTCACCTGGATCAGGACTCCTGGGTTCTCTCCTGGCGCTGGGGAGGGCAGTGGAGTCGAGTAGTCAGAGTGGGCCAGGGGGGAGGAGCCAGGGTCTCTTGTTGGCTGAGTGCCTCAGTTTCCACTGCTGTGTGCTACGGGCAGTGGTGAGGCCTGGATGGAGCCGGCGGTGGGGGGGCTGGACTTGGGCTGCCCTGTGTTGTGGGGGGCAGGGCCCACTTTGGATCTGCCCTGCATTTACCCCGGGGCTGGCAGCAGGGGGCGTGTTGGAGCCTGCTGTGCTCGGAGCAGGACGGGCTGGGCTAGCGAGAACTGGGAACCGCCCTGACGCCCACTGCCCCATATGGCCTGGGGGGCGGGGAATAATTCCCCTCTATCCCTCCCCGCCCCCAACTAGCTACCCCTCCGTCTGTCGGTCCCCAGATCCCTCTACCCGACCATCCCTCCGTCTGTCCATCCCTGTACCCCTCCAACGAACCATCCCTCCGTCCATCCCCCGCACCCCTCTACCCAACCATCCCTCTGTCCGTCAGTCCATCCACCACACCCCTCTACCCAACCATCCCTCCCTCTGTCCATCCCTGCACCCCTCTACCCAACCATCCCTCCATCCGTCCGTCCATCCCCTGCACTCCTCTACCTAACCATCCCTCTGTCCATCCATCTCTCCCCACAGCTCTCTACCCGACCATCCCTCCATCCATCCATTCCCGCAGCCCTATACTCATCCATCCCTCTGTCCGTCCATCACCACACCTCTCTACCTAACCATAGCTCCGTCCGTCCATCCATCCTTTGCACCCCACTATATAACCATCCCTCCATCCATCCATCCATCCCCGAACCACTCTACCCAACCATCCATCCGTCCACCCCTGCCAGCAACCCCTCTACCCAGCCGTCCCTCCGTCCCTCCTTCCATCCCCATGCCCCGCTACATAACCATCCCTCTGTCCGCCCATCTCCGCATTCCTCTACCCAACCAACCCTCCATCCATCCATCCCCGCACCCCTCTACCCAACCTTCCCTCCATCTGTTCATCCATACATCCCCCGCACCCCTCTACCCAACCATCCCTCCATCCATCCATTCCCGCAGCCCTATACCCACCCATCCCTCTGTCCGTCCATCTCCGCACCTCTCTACCTAACCATCCATCCATCCATCCATCCCCACACCCCTCTACCCAACCATCCCCGTCTGTTCATCCATCCATCCCCTGTCTGTTCATCTACCCAACCATCCCTCCGTCTGTTCATCCATCCATCCCCCGTCTGTTCATCTACCCA
>NW_020665069.1:332524-333524 GCF_002925995.2 Terrapene triunguis
TTCATCTACCCAACCATCCCTCCGTCTGTTCATCCATCCATCCCCCGCACCGCTCTACCCAACCTTCCCTCCATAGGTAGGTCCATCCCCGCACCCCTCTACCCAACCAACCCTCCATCCATCCCTCCGCGCACCCCTCCACCCAGCCATCCTTCCTTCCATCCCTGCAGCCCTCTACCCAACCATCCATCCGTCCATCCAGCTCCGCACCCCTCTACCCAACCATCCATCCGTCCATCCATCTCCGCACCCCTCTACCTAACCATCCCTCCGTCCATCCATCTCTCCACGCAGCCCTCTACCCAACCATCCCTTTGCAGGGGGGACATGACAGGAGAGGGGTGAGTTAGCAGTGGGGTGTCAGTAGGGGGTTAGTTTTCAGGGGGGATGTGGGTGTCAGGAGGGGGTTAGTTTGCAGGGGGATGCAGGATTTCAGATGGCGGGGTGTCAGGCAGGGGGATGAGGTGTCAGGCTGGGGGTGTCAGGCAGGGGGATGCGGGGTTTCAGGCGGGGGTGTCAGGCACGGGGGTGTCAGGTGGGGGGATGCGGGATTTCAGGCGGGGGTGTCAGGCAGGGGGGTGTCAGGCAGGGGGATGGGCTGTCAGGCGGGGGGATACTGGGTTTCAGGCGGGGGTATCAGGCACGGGGGTGTCAGGCGGGGGGATGCAGGGTTTCAGGTGGGGGTGTCAGGCAGGGGGGTGTCAGGCGGGGGCATGGGGTGTCAGGTGGGGGGATACGAGGTTTCAGGCGAGGGTGTCAGGCGGCGGGATATCAGGCGAGGGGATGCGGGGTTTCAGGCAGGGGTGTCAGGCAGGGGGGTGTCAGGCAGGGTGATGCGGGGTGTCAGGTGGGGGGGTGTCAGGCGGGGGGATAAAGGGTCTCAGGCGGAGGGATGGGGGTGTCAGGCGGGAGGGTGTCAGGTGGGGGGATGTGGGGTTTCAAGTGGGGTGTCAGGCAGGGGGGTGTCAGATGGGGGGATGCGGGGTGTCAGGCGGGGGGG
>NW_020665069.1:358524-364948 GCF_002925995.2 Terrapene triunguis
GGGGCTGGGAGCCAGGACTCCTGGGTTCGCTCCTGGCTCTGGGTGGGAGTGCGCCGGGAGGGTTGGGACCGGGACAGGGCAATGGGGGGCCCGAGTGAATGGTCTGTGCGCCCCCCAGAGACCATGTCGGTGGACTCGACCCTCCCCAGCCCCAACCAGCTGAGCAGCCCCAGCCTGGGCTTTGACGGGCTGCCCGGCCGGCGCCGCAAGAAACGGACCAGCATCGAGACCAACGTGCGCTTCGCCCTGGAGAAGAGCTTTCTCGCGGTGAGCCCCCCCCCGCCCCTGGGGCCCCCGGGGAGAGACCCCCCCCCGCCCCGCTGCCTTGCGAGGGACCCCAATTGTACTGGTGGTACGTCACCTATCGCTGGCTGGAGGGTGGCTAATGGGACGCCCATTTGTAAAAAGGCTCCAGCAGCGATCCCGGCAATTCCAGGCCGGTGAGCCTGACTTCAGTCCCGGGCAAACTGGTTGAAACTCTAGTAAAGAACAGAATCGTCAGACAGGGATGAACACGATTTGTTGGGGAAGAGTCAACTCAGCTTTGGTGAAGGGAAATCACGCCTCGCCAATCTACTAGAGTTCTGTGAGGGGTCAACAAGCGTGTGGCCAAGGGGGAGCCAGTGGCGGTCGCGTACATGGGCTTTCAGAAAGCGTTTGACAAGGGCCCTCCCCAAAGGCTCTTAAGCAAAGGAAGCTGCCACGGGATAAGAGGGCAGGTCCCTCTCATGGGTCGGTAACTGGTTAAAAGACAGGGAACAAAGGGGAGGAAGAAATGGTCAGTTTTCAGAATGGAGAGATGGAAATAGCAGGGTCCCCCAGGGCTCTGTACTGGGCCCAGGGCTGTTCAACATATTCACAAGTGAGCTGGAAAAAGGGGTAAACAGTGTGTCACGGGCTCCCAGCCCCCCGCGCTCCCTCGGCTCCCTGCAGCCCCTGGGAGGAATCCCCCCAGTGTGACAGCCCTTCTCGGGGGTCACAATCTCTTCGGGTTAGGCCCTCTGGCCTCGCTGCCTCCTGGGACTGCACCTCTGAGCCCTCAGCAGCCTGTCTCTGCCATGGGCCCCCTCAGGGAGTCCCCTCGATCTGGGCCACGGGACCCCCACCCCCAGAGAGAGCAATTCCCCCCCCCCCCCCCCCCCCCTGCCCTCCATACTCCCCGGCCCCTCCCCCCGCCACACGGGAGGTTTACTGAGCGTCTGGACCCAGCCCAGGCAGTTCTCAGGGCCCTCGGGCCTGGCCAGCTGGGTCTGTCCCGTCCCCATGGGTCCGGCTGCTCCTTGTCCCCAGCCCAGCCCAGCCCAGCCCCCTCCTTCCAGCCCAGGGGTAGGCAACCTATGGCACATGTGCCGAAGGCGGCACGCGAGCTGATTTTCAGTGGCACTCACACTGCCCGGGTCCTGGCCACCGGTCCGGGGGGCTCTGCCTTTTAATTTAATTTTAAATGAAGCTTCTTAAACATTTTAAAAATCTTATTTACTTTACATACAACCATAGTTTAGTTACATTTTATAGACTTATAGAAAGAGACCTTCTAAAAACGTTAATGTATCACTGGCACGTGAAACCTTAAATCAGCGTGAATAAATGAAGACTCGGCACACCGCTTCTGAAAGGTTGCCGACCCCTGATCTACCGATCATCCGATATCATCTCCCCCCACCAGCCCCTCCTCCGCCCTTTGTCTTCCGTCCCAGGTAAACAGGCCGCTGGGCCCCTCTCTTCTGTCCTTTGTTCCCCCCTGGCTGGACCCGGCTGGTCAGGTCCCCGGGCCCCTCTCTCCTCAGCCCATTGGCCCCCGCCCCCGGCCAGAACCGTCTGCTCCCGAGCTGGGCTGGGCCCCCCGGTCACCAGTCGCTGGGTCCCCAATCTCCAGGCCAGTGTCCGGGGTCCCGGCTGCTAGGCGAGGTCACACCTGGTCCCCTGCAATTACAAACCCCCTCCCACCTTGTTACACACGCAGTACAGAGGGAAACTGAGGCACACACAGTGTTCACGTAAAACACTAAGAAAATCCCCCACTTTGTCACATCTCTCCCCCCTTTGAGTCTGAACTGAGCAGGGTCACTCCAGCCGGTGACCTGGGGAAGTTCAGACCCCCTCTCCTGGACAACGCATCCGCTAGAACATTGGCACGCCCCTTAACCTGGCCCGTGGGAGCCAGCTGAGGTCACTCAATCAGGGTGAACTGCAAACAAAACGGGGCAAACAAACCCCAAACGCTGGTGGATCTTCCAATACTTAGATTTACCAACCAGCCCAAAACAGCTTCTGTATCACCTCACTGGTTACTCAGACGTCCAAACAACGCAGTTCCCTTAAAGTGCCCAGCCTCAGGCCTCCGTCCAGACACACACGTCAGATATGATGATAATTACTGAAAATCTGATCTCATTATATAAAAGAAAAAGTTCTTCCAATCCCAAAGGATCAGCCCCAGACCCAGGTCCAATGATAACTTAGATCTGACCCAAAATACTCGCTATAGCCAATTCTTATTAACTAAGCTAAAATTTATTTAAAAAGAAAAGAGAGAGCGTGTTGGTTAAAAGATCAATATACAGACAGACTTGAATTCAATTCTTGAGGTTCAGGTACATAGCAGAGGTGAGCTTGTAGTTGCCAAAAGTCCTTTTAGAAATAGTCCAGAGGTTATAGTCCCATGTCCATATTCGGGGTGACTCCAGTCAGTGACTGGGGATCTCAATCCTTGTGGCTTAAGGTTTCCCCCTCTTGAAACCCAAAGCGGATCTGAGATGAAGCAGGATCGTGGCCCAGGGTTTCCAGCAGCCTTTTGGCCTGAGAAAACAATAGGCTTAATTCTCCTTCCAAACATCCTGGCAATTAGCACAGGGTAATTTATCCATTACACAGTTCAGATACAGGTTACCACAACCTTCAAAGAGACAGAGACAATAATACTATTTCCCTCAAGTGTCTCCCTAAACGTTAATATTCCTTTTTTGGTCTTTGAATCAAAGCTGTAGCAATAGACAAGACTTGTTTGCTGACGTCACAAGCCCTGAGCAAACACCTCCCTTCTACCGCTAACAATGCAGACTTGCATTTCAAAGCTCTGTTCAGTTACAGATCTTCCTAACCAGTCTCTAAAGTTCGGCCCTGGGTCAGGTGTCACAGAGTGTGGGGGGACACCGGGCCCTGCACCCCCGGCTTCCTGCGATTCACCATGACTCTCAGCCAGCCAGTAAAGCAGAAGGTTTATTTAGACGACAGGGACACAGTCCAAGACAGGTCTTGCAGGCACAGACAACAGGACCCCCCCCCCAGTTAGGTCCATCTTGGGGTCTCAGGGCACCATAGCCCCCTTGGGAGGTCAGAGCCCCGTCTGCCTCCCAGCCATTCCACCAGCCCGCTCTGAAACTCCCTCCAGCCTTTGTTCAGTTTCCCGGGCAGAGGTGTCACCTGGCCTCTAACCCCTTCCTGGGTTCTCATGTTACATGCTCAGGTATTCTCCTTCGGTCAGTCTCCCATCCCCCCACGCAGACTATCCTAGCCACACTCCCCTGTCAGCATTCACAGACCACAGTAAGAACAGTCCCAGTTCGTCACATCAGGTCAGTCTGGGAGGTAATTAACTCTTCCTGGCCCTGTCACCTTCCAATGAGATATGATATCACACTCCTAACGTCACACTGGCCCACCCGCATCTCATACTCTGGAGGGACAGACTCCACCTCAGGAGCTCAACGTTGGCCCTTCTCATCTGGTGCAGCCGCGGCAGGCGAGTGGTCGGTGTAGGCCGCGAAGCGCCGCCCAAATAGATCCGGCTGCAGCTTTTTAAGAGCCCACCCCATGGCCAGGCATTGCTTCTCTGTGGCCGCATAGCCCTGCTCAGGTACCCGATGGGGGGTCTCTCCCCCTTTGCATTGGCCTGTGCCGGCACCACGCCCAGCCCTGTGTCTGGGGCATCGGTGAACGCCATAAAGGGCTTGTCAAAGTCTGGGTTTCCCAGCACCGGGCCCTTGACCAGATCCTCCTTCAGCGCCCGGAGAGCCCTCTGGCACTGCCCGGTCCTTCTCACATAGCTCAGTGGTGGGAGCCGACACAGAGCTAAAGTGGGGCACACACCTCCGGTAGAGCCCCCCCATCCCGAGAAAGGCCTGGGCCTGGTTCTTAGTCTGGGGAATGGGCCAGTCTCTGATCGCGCCCGCCGTGGCTGGCTCTGGCTTTCAGCAGCCGCTCCCCACCTTGTGCATCTCAGCTTTTCCAGTCAGCCCTGCATCCTGGGGGCGACTCACCCCCTCTTCACCTGGGACACGTGGTCCTCCCAGGTCTGGCGAAACACAAAGAACTCATTGGGATATGCAAGGGGAGAGTCCTCCCCACCCCCCAGCATCTGATCCACCCAGCACTGACAGCCCCCCTGAGGCCAAACGGTAGGACCAGGGGCGGTGAGAACCGATTTTTGTCTGGCATCTGGAGCCAAAGGCACCTGCCGATAGCGTTTGGTGAGATCCCTGGTAGTGGGGTACCGAGTCCCCCCCAACTTGTCTAGGATCTCGTCAGGCCTAGGCATGGGGCAGGCATCGGACATGGTGATGGCATTGAGCTTCCGATAGTCCCCACAGAGTCTGATCGACCCGTCTTTCCTGGGCACCAGCCCCCAGGGCTGGGGGGTGGCTGGATCACCCCTAAAGCCAGCATGGCCCTGAGGTCTCCCTCCAGGGCCTGGGCTGTGTTCCCAGGGACTCTGAACAGGGAACACCTGACGGGAGGGCCGGCTCCCGGCTCCACCCAGTGGACAGTGAGCCCAGGCCGGCTGGATCTCCGCCTGCCAGACGGGTTACTGGCCGGAGAGGGGAACTGATTCCAGCGAAGGGCCTGCTCCTGTCTCAGGGAATCGATCCATCAAGGGATCATCTCCCTGCGGCCAGGACCAGCCTCTCCCTGGCACAGTTCGGCTCCAGCACGTTGACCTGGTCCCCTCGGTGGCTGTGAGCCCGGCTGGGCAGTTCCACCACATCGTTCTCCTCATCCAGCTGCTTGATGACCTCGAAGGGCCCGTCCCAGGCAGCTCGCGGCTCATTCTTTCTCACCGGGACGAGCCCCTCACCTGGTCCCCGGTGCCAGAGGCTGAGCGGTCGTACCAGACCTGCCTCCCTTGGGCCCTGGCTAGGTTCTCCCTGGCCGGACCCTTGAGCTCAGGGAGCTTTTCCCGGAAAGTCAGTCCATACTCCAGCACTGGTTCTCCATCGGGGGAGGCCTTCCCCTCCCATCCGTCCCTCACCAAGCCCAGGGGTCCCCTCACTTCCCTCCCATACAGCAACCACAAAGGAGAGACCCCCGTGGCTTCCTGGGGCACTTCCCTGTACGCGGACAGCAGGTGGGGTAAATACTAGTCCCCGTCCTGTGGATGCCGGTCCATGAAAATCTTCAGCATCATCTTCAGGGTCCCATTAAATCTCTGACTCCACCAGCCCGTTGGACTGGGGGTGATACGCCGAGGCCCAGGTGGGCCAGACCCCACACTTCTCCCACAGGCACTGGAGTGGGGCTGACTGACATTGGAGCCCTGGTCTGTAAGGACCTCCCGGGGGACCCCCTCTGCTGAAGATGGTCAGCAGCGCATCTGCCACGGTGTCTGCCATGATGGAGGACAGAGCCACCGCCTCCGGGTAGCGGGTGGCGAAATCTACCCCCACCAGGATGTATTTCTTCCCTGACGGGGTCACCTTGCTGAGGGACCCCACTATGTCCATGGTCACCTTCTGGAAGGTTCCGCTATGCTGGGTAAAGGTCTCAGAGCTGCTTTCCCCACCCTCTGGCAGAGGTCACAGGACCTGCAGTAAAGCTGGACGGCGTCACAGACCCCGGGCCAGTAAAAGTTCTGCAGCAGCCTCTGCCCGATGCCCCGAGACGGGGACATCATGGGCCAGGCACAGTAGCCGCCGGCGGCACTTCTGGGGGACCACCAGCTGCCTCCGGATCCCCCACGGTTCAGGTTTTCCTCAGGGGCCTTTCCCGGTACCGGATCCCTTCTCACCCAGGGAGTTTTCCCTGCAGTCCTGCCCGGGGTCTTGCAACATGGTGGTCCACAGGGCCCTCAGCTTCTCCAAGGAGGGACCCTCCTGCTGCTCGGTCTGGAATTCAGCTGCTGGGTTTGAGGCCCCAGTCCTTTGACTGTGCCTCAGTTTCCCCACCTCGGGGCAAAGCCTCGGTCTCAGCCCTCTTAAGCCCTGTCCCCAGTCCCCTGCCCCCCGAGTTGGAGATTCCAGCCCCCTGCTGGGTGGATTCCCGGTGCTGGGCCGAGCTCCAGCCACAGGCAATGTCCAGGGCGCCGTCTGGCCAGGTCTCCAAACCATCCCCCATCAGCATCTCTGCAGGTAGTTGATCCGGCACCCCAACCTCTTTGGGGCTGTCACGGAGTGTGGGGGGACTCGGGGCCCTGCACCCCCGGCGTCCT
>NW_020665069.1:364958-369322 GCF_002925995.2 Terrapene triunguis
GCCTGCGCTGCATCTGCCAGGCTGCTTCCCTCAGAGACAGGGATCAGTTCATTCGCGCGATCTCGCTTCTCCAGCTGGGCAATGAGCTGTTCTTTGGTGAGCTTCCCAATGCGCACCCCCCTCTGCTTGCACAGCTCCACCAGGTCGCTCTTAAGCCGCTTGGCATACATCTTCCTGCTGGCCAGTCACAGGCCTGGGTGCTCACCGCTCCCCACAGTTTCCAGGGAGACCCCTAGTGTGCCAGCCCTTCTCGAGGTCACCGCCTCTCTGCCAGGGTCGAGCTGCAGACTTCTCCGCCCCTGGGACCACTCGCTGCGATCCCCCGGGGGACCCTGTTACTGCAAAAGTCCTTCTCGCTGGTCACACACTCCCAGGGGTGATAACCGTCTCTCTCTGACTCCTCAGCACGCCTGGTCCCCGTCAATCCCCCTTCGTTTTACTTCTCCCCAGTCACTTACTGCAGGAAGCGCCGTCCACGGGGTGCAGTAGATCCCACCGCTGCCACCAGTTGTCACGGAGTGTGGGGGGACTCGGGGCCCTGCACCCCCGGCGTCCTGGGATTCACCATGACTCTCAGCCAGCCAGTAAAGCAGAAGGTTTATTTAGATGACAGGAATGCAGTCCAGTACAGGTCTTGCAGGCACAGACAACAGGACCCCCTCAGTTAGGTCCATCTTGGGGTCCCCGGGCACCCTAGCCCCCTTAGGGAATCAGAGCCCTGTCTGCCCCAAGCCCTAGTCACTAGCCAGCTTCTCCAACTCCCTTTGTTCAGTTTCCCGGGCAAAGGTGTCACCTCGCCTCCCCCCCTTCCTGGGTTCTCATGTTACATGCTCAGGTATTCTCCTTCAGTCATTCACCATCCCCCAATGCAGACCATCCTAGCCACACTCCCCTGTCAGCATTCACAGACTACTTTAAGAACAGTCTCAGTTCGTCACAGGGGCCCCCTTGGCCCCCCATTTCCGAGGTAGCCGAGCACACCCATCAGGGTGAGGCATGCATTGGGCACTGCCTGGTCCGGTGCGTCACCTCCCTGCCCGGGTCCCCCTGCCCCTGGACCCACCTCCATCCGCCCCAGGGGTCTAGCTACAGACTGGCAGGTAACCGGGCAGACAGCTCTTCCCTTGCGCTCTGGGGGCAGGGATCCCCTCCGGGCTGGGCTGTTCCCCAGCTCACTGGCTCCTGCCCCTCCTGACACCGGGTCCGGATCCTTCCCAGCGGCTCTGCTGCAGGACCCCAGCTACCAGCCCCCCCATCCCGCCGGTGTCGCTGGGCAACTGGCTGCAGTGTGGGAAACTCCCCCCACGTCACGCAGCCTTCAGCAGCTGGGGGGTCGCCCCACACTGACAAGAGTCTCGGTCCAGGATCTCTCCCCCCTGACCACCCCCATCCGGTCCCACTGGGGTACGAGGGGCCTGAGCCCAGGGGTACAAGCAGACGTATCCTCTGGGCTTGGGGTGGGAGCCCGTCTGCACCCTCCTTCCCTGGCCAGCTCTGCCTCCGGGGCTGGTGGGTGGCTGCTTCCTCCCCAGGGCTAGACACAGCTCGACCCACTGTCTCTGCTCCGCCACATTAACCCTGGGCCAAGATTTCCTGTGTCTCTGGGCCCTGCACCCCTGCCCTCTCTGCCTGCAGCGACCACCCTCGGCCTCTCCTCCACCTCCGGATTCCCCTGAGTCCCACCCGGGGACGCCTCGGTGGGTTCCAGCTCCGTCGCTGCGCGCCCCAATCCAACCCACAGGGGCAGGGACCCCAAGCTGTCCCAGAGTCCCCGGCTCCCTGCAGCCTCTGGGAGGAACCCCCTTCAGGGTGATAGCCCGTCTCGGGGGTGCGCTCTCCCTGCGGGGTCAGGCCCTTGGCCCCGCCACCTCCTGGGACCGCACCCCTGAGCCCCCAGCAGCCTGGCTCTGCCGTGGGCCCCACGGGGAGTCCCCTCACTCTGATAAAGAGCACGGATCTCTGCACACGTCCGCCCTCCCTGCACGCACACTCCTGATACACACACCTCCCAGATCTCTGCACACTCCCGATCCTCACACACACATGGATCTCTACACACGTCCGCCCTTCCCACATCCAGAGGGAGCAACACCCCCCGATCTCGCCACCCCCAGAGGGAGCAACGCCCCCAATCTCTAGCTGCAGGGACTCTTCCAGCGTCACACAGGAGATGTATTGAATGTCTGGACCCAGCCCAGGCAGTTCTCAGGGCCCTCGGGCCTGGCCAGCTGGGTCTGTCCCGTCCCCATGGGTCCGGCTGCTCCTTGTCCCCTGCCCAGCCCCACCCCGCCCCCTCCTTCCAGCCGAGCCCCCTAAATCCCCTCCCCCACCCGCCCCTCCTCCGCCCTTTGTCTTCAGTCCCAGGTTGACAGGCTGCTGGGCCCCTCTCTGCCGTCCTTTGTTCCCCCCTGGCTGGACCCGGCTGGTCAGGTCCCTGGGCCCCTCTCTCCTCAGCCCATTGCCCCCCCCCCCCGCCCCGGCCAGAACCGGCTGCTCCCGAGCTGGGCTGGGCCCCCCGGTCACCAGTCGCTGGGTCCCCAATCTCCAGGCCGGTGTCCGGGATCCCAGCTGCTAGGCGAGGTCACACCTGGTCCTGTGCAGCACACAGGGAAACTGAGGCACACACAGTGTTCATGCAAACCGTTAAGAAAATCCCCCACTTCGTCACACAGGGAGCTGACAAAATTTGCAGATGATACAAAACTACTCAAGAGAGTTAAGTCCCAGGCAGACTGCGAAGAGCTACAAAAGGATCTCACAAAACTGGGTGACTGGGCAACAAAATGACAGATGAAATTCACTGTTCATAAGTTCAAAGTAATGCACATTGGAAACCATAATCCTAACTACACATATAAGATGGGGTCTAAATTAGCTGTTACCACTCAGGAAAGATCTTGGAGTCACTGTGGATAGTTCTCTGAAAACATCCACTCAATGTGCAGCGGCAGTCAAAAAAGCGAACAGGATGTTGGGCATCATTAAGAAAGGGATAGATAATAAGACAGAAAATATCATGTTGCCTCCATATAAATCCATGGTATCCCCACATCTTGAATACTGCGTGCAGATGTGGTTGCCCCATCTCAAAAAAGATCTATTGGAATTGGAAAAGGTTCAGAAAAGGGCTACAAAAATGATTAGGGGTATAGAACGGCTTCCGTATGAGGAGAGATTAATAAGACTGGGGCTTTTCAGTTTGGAAAAGAGGAGACTAAGGGGGGATATGATAGAGGTCTATAAAATCATGACTGGTGGGGAGAGAGTAAATAAGGAAGTGTTATTTACCCCTCCTCATAACACAAGAACTAGGGGTCACCCAATGAAATTAACAGGCAGCAGGTTTAAAACAAACAAAAGGAAGTATTTCTTCACACAACGCACAGTCAACCTGTGGAACTCCTTGCCAGAGGATGTTGTGAAGACCATGACTATAACAGGGTTCAAAAGAGAACTGGATAAGTTCATGGGGGATGAGTCCATCAATGGCTATTAGCCAGGCTGGGCAGGGATGGGGTCCCGAGCCTCTGCCAGGAGCTGGGAATGGGCAACGGGACAGATCACTGGATGGTTCCCTGTTCTGGTCGTTCCCTCTGGGGCCCTGGCACTGGCCACGTTGGCAGACAGGACACTGGGCTACATGGACCCTTGGTCTGACCCAGTCTGGCCGTTCTCATGTTCTTATGTCGCTGCCCCAGAACCAGAAGCCTACCTCAGAGGAGATCCTGCTGATCGCAGAGCAGCTGAACATGGAGAAGGAGGTGATCCGTGTCTGGTTCTGCAACCGTCGCCAGAAGGAGAAACGCATCAACCCCTGTAGCAGCACCCCCATGCTGCCCGCCCAGGGCAAGCCCCCCGGGTACGGCCCGCACATGGTACGTACCGACACCCCGGGTACGGCCCCCACATGGTACGTACCGACCCCCCGGGTACGGCCCCCACATGGTACGTACCGACCCCCCAGGTACAGCCTCCACATGGTACGTACTGAGATCCCGGGTATGGCCCCCACATGGTTCATACCGACCCCCAGGTACAGCCTCCACATGGTACGTACCGACCCCCCGGGTACGGCCCCCACATGGTACGTACTGACACCCCGGGTACGGCCCCCGCATGGTACGTACCGACACCCCGGGCACGGCCTCCACATGGTACCTACCGACCCCCCCGCCCCAGGAACGGCCCCCATATGGTATGTACTGACCCCCCCCCCGTATGGCTCCTACAAGGTACATACTGACCTCCACAGTAGGGCCTTCACTAGGCTGTATGTATGGACTCCCCCCATTACCGCCCCCATGTGGTATGTACCGACCCCCCTCTGGGTATGGCTCCTACCACCCCAGATATAGCCCTCACAC
>NW_020665069.1:369332-371419 GCF_002925995.2 Terrapene triunguis
CCCCCCCCATGGGCCCCAAATGGTACGTACCCCCCCTACAGTCCCCATATGGTATGTTCCTCCCCCCATGGTACTATCCCCACATGGTATGAACTACCCTCTCTGTACAGCCCCCACATGGTATGATCCCGGTATGTACCCCCGCACAGCAGCCACATAGTACGCACCCCCCCCCCCCCCGTACAGCTCTCCCATGGTATGTACCGACCCTGCACATGGGGAGTTCCCCACAACTCACCCCAGAGGTGGGCGCCTCGTGACCCCGACGCTCCGTCTCTCTCTGCCCAGGTGACGAGTCCGGGCCCCGGCGTGAGTCTCCCGCTCTCCCAGGCTTCCAGCAGTCTGAGCACAACAGGTGCGTCCTTCCCCCTTGTTTACACAGGACCTGCACAAACAGGACCCTGCTCAGCCAGCAGAGTGAGACTGAGGCACTTTATTTACGTAGGACCTAGAGAAATGGGGCCGGTTCAATGGGGGGAGACTGAGCCAGCGGAGGCACTGTCAACAGGGAGTAGATTGAATGAGTACTTGAAGGCCAGTGTTTACATAGGACCTACCTAAACTCCGCTAAGGGGGGGCAGACCAAGGCGCTGTGTTTGCACAGGGCCTATACAAACAAGGACCGTGGGGATGAGCCGCTCCCTCTCCTGATCCCCGCCCCCCGTCCGCCCCCACTTCTCTCTTGCAGTGACTACCTTATCCTCGGCGGTCGGCTCCCTGACCCCCAGCCGGACGGGGGCGGGCGGGGGACCCCCCGCCATCAATTCCGCCACGCCGCCCCCCACCAACAGCACCAACCCCAGCCCCCAGAGCAGCAGCCACGCGGCCATCGGCCTGTCGGGCCTGAATCCCAGCACGGGGTAAGCGGTGGGGGGCCGTGACAGGGACTGAAGGGGGTGGGAGGGATGACACTGCCCCAGGTTGGCACGGTAACTCCGCCCCTAAGGGGGCAGGTGCATCTGGTGCCATGGGTGGGGGGGTGGCACCCTCGCCGAGGGGCCTGGAGCCAGGGCGTGTGGCGTACGCGCCTCTAACCAGTGATGTGGGGTGCTTGTGCCCCCTGGCCACGGAGGGCCAGTGCCATGGGGAGGGTGTTGGGGGGGTTCCCCGGCCTAACCTCCTGCGTCTGGTTTGATTTTCAGAAGCACAGTGCTAGGGGTGAACGCGGGGTTAAACCCGGCGCTAATGGCCACCAACCCGCTGGCCACCATCCAAGGTTCGTGGCGCGAGCAGGCATGCCGCCATCTGCTCTGCCGGCCGGCCAGGGCGGACGTGCTTGGGTGTGAGTGTGGGGTTTCAGGAGCATGTCTGGAGCCAGGTCTGTCTGGGAGGAACGGGGTGTTAGCGTGTGCAGGGGCACAAAAGTGACAGGCCGGGTGTGAGTGTGAGTTAAAATACTGCCTTTGTGAGCGTGCAAGGAATCCTGGGAAAGCAGAGATCTGGGAGGTGTGTGTATCAGGAGTGTGCGTGCGGGGAAGGCGGATGTTTGCAGAGATCTGTGTGTTTGTGAGGATTGGGAGTATGTGTGCGAGGAGGGCGGACGTGTGCAGAGATCCATGTGTGTGCGAGGAGGGCGGACGTGTGCAGAGATCCGTGTGTGTGTGGGGATTGGGAGTGTGCATGTGTGGAGGACGGACGTGTGCAGAGATCTGTGTGAGGAGGACGGACTTGTGCAGAGATCCGTGTGTGTGTGAGGATTGGGAGTGTGCATGCAAGGAGGACGGACGTGTGCGGAGATCCGTGTGTGTGAGGATCGGGAGTGTGCGTGCGAGAAGGGCGGACGTGTGCAGAGATCCGTGTGTGTAAGGCTCGGGGAGAGAGCTGTGGGGCCAGGTGTGCGTGTCGTCCTGGCAGTTGAGTGTGCAAGGAATGTGCGAGGCCGGCCGGCGGCACCCCAGACACTCCCGCCTGCTCATTCAGTCTGGGTCCCCTCATCCCATCCATGCCCTGTCGCCGGCGCCGTAGTGACCAGTAACCATCCATCCCATCCACTCACTAACGCCCCTCGCACACTGTGTCTGTTCTGTGTCATACACGCTGCCCATCCGGCCCTGGAGCGGGGGCTCACTGCTTGGGGGGCAGGGTGA
>NW_020665069.1:371429-380600 GCF_002925995.2 Terrapene triunguis
GCGCTGGCTCTAATCCAGCACCAGGGACTGGCTGGCTCGGGGGGCAGCGAATGGGGCACGGGGCCTTTCCCCTCTAGGGAGTGCTGGCTCTGATCCAGCGCCAGGGACTGGCTGGCTCGGGGGGCGGGAATGGGGCACGGGGCCTTTCCCCTCTAGGGAGTGCTGGCTCTGATCCAGCGCCAGGGACTGGCTGGCTCAGGGGGCAGGACATGGGGCACAGGGCCTTTCCCCTCTAGGGGGCGCTGGCTCCCATCCGGCCCCAGGGCGGGGGACTGGCTGGCTCAGGGGGGCAGGGAATGGGGGGTGGCCTCTCCAGCTAATCCGCCAATCTCTCCACAGCGTTGGCCAGTGGTGGAACCCTGCCCATTACCAGTCTTGACGCCAGCGGTAACTTGGTCCTGGGCACTACGGCCAGCACCCCGGGGAGCCAGAGCATTGTCACCTCGCCGCTCTTCCTGAACCACGCGGGGCTGCCCCTGCTGAGTGCCACCCCGGGGGGGGTGGGGCTGGTCTCGGCCGCCGTGGCCGCCTCCCTGTCCAGCAAATCCCCCAGCCTCACCTCCTCCTCCTCCTCCTCCTCCACCTGCTCCTCTTGCAGCTCCTCCAGCGAGGCGGCTGGGCCGCCCCCGGGCCACGCCAGGCCGGCAGCCTCCGAGCCGGACGGCAAGACGGAGTGAGGGGCGGCAGGGCGCTGCCCGCCGGTGCCGCGGAAGGAGGGAAGGCGGCAAGAGACGAGTGAAAGCAAAACAAAACTGTCAGCAGCAGCCAAATGAAGAAATCAACCAAAAATAACCCAAAGCAGCCGAACCAAGGGACGAGAGCCGGAGAAACCAAAACCGAATTCCCCCGGCACTGGCGATTCGTGGCCGTGCTTTGAATTTCTTATTCCCTCCGACACACGCCCAAGAAACAGTCCTGGCCGCAGTCTGTCGTGGGATCTGCTGCTTTCCCCAGCACCCCAGCTCCTGGGGTCACGACGCTGGAGCAGAATTGGAGCTTTCCTCGAGGAAGCGAGGGGAAAAAATCAGATCTCCAGCTCTGATGGGCCTGGAGAAAATCTTGCGGCTCGTGACGCTGAAGGCGCCGAAAGCAGAAGGCAAAGAACCCAGATTGGATTGCGGTGTTTTGTTTTGTTTCATTTGAGATCTCGTGTTTTCAATGGCAATCTCGCCTTTTATTTACCGTTTGTTGAAAGCCGGGGGCTGGCCAGACGGGTGACTCAAGTCACTCTTCGGCCAGCGGAGTTGGTTTTTGGAATTCCTTTTATTTGATTTTTCTCTGAGTGTTTCTTGGACATTTTTTGGGGGGAAACATAAGAAAAAATAGGTGGGTTTTTTTGATTGCACAGGAAGAAGAAATAGGGGAAATAATATGAAAAAAAAAAAATCTCACACCAAAAAACCCCAACCCATGACCAGTCCTAGCTTCACCCAAAGGCTTTTTACAAACTTTTCTAACCTCTGTGTCCGGTCGAATGTCTTTTGAAACCTTTTATTTATTATTAATTGATTTTTATTTGCCATCTAGGAAGGGGGCTAGCGGGGGACGGGTGGGAGACTCTTTTCATGTCAGAGTCACGCTCTTAACAAACTCGCCTTTGCTTTCGATTTGATGAATCTCTATTTTTTCAATTTGCTTTTATTTTTGTAAAGAACTAACCCGGTGGGAGGGTGGCTTTTCCGTAGCGCTCGGGAGGACGTTTCCGAAGGGGTTTTCGGATCTGCCGGGTCTGCATGGGGACGCTGTGCTTCAGTTTAACCGCCCCGGCCCGGTCTGCACGACCTACCCGCGGGGTTCTGCTTTTCCAAGTCAGACAGGGAGCTGCAGGCTGGTGAAAACACCTGGTAGTGAGAGACTTCAGGAGCTTCTCAGAAAGGAACCGGGGAGGTGACGTGATCACAGCATCTAAGTACTTTCATGGGGAGAAAATCTTTAACCTAGCGGAGAAAGGCAGAGCAAGAACCAAATTAAAGCCGGACAAATTCCAGTAAGGCCCAATGATTAGCAGTGCGAGGGACTAACCATCGGGGCGCACGCCCCTGGGTGGTGGTGGCTACGCCATGGTGGATCCAGCCTGCGTGCCTTTCCGAGAGATCTGTAACCAACCTCCAGTCGGGCAGCTGTTGGAGCTGAGGGACTCAACGACCCTGCGTAGCTTAGCAGGAGCCCTAGCGTGACCCCGCCATGTGTCCGCGGTGCACTTCAAGCTGCTCTGAATCTAGCGAAACCCAAATAAGCCTGATTTAGCCTGGAATCGGCGCAGCCGACGGGGCTTTGCAGCCATCTGGCTAAATCGCTTTAAACTCACCCCTCTGCTTAAACCGCTGCACAGTCTTCATGCAACCCCCGGCTCCCGACTTTGTCAAGACCGTGGCGGGTGGGGATGCTTCCATGCTTTGGGTAGATCCGGTGCTGTCAACGGGGCTACTCAGAGTGCTGCAAGCGACTCACCTGCTCAGCTCTTTGCAGGATTGGGACCTCGTCTCTCCGAATAAACCTGAGCCTTTAACCCTCCCAGGGCAGGCAGCAATGAAGCAGAGATTTTTTTTAACAGATGAAACTATTATTTGCTAATTTAATTTTTTCTACCAGTCTTTTTCCATTCCGTTTTTTCAGTTTTCAGTTCAGCGCGGGTATCTCTGGGGTTATTTTTCTGAAGCAGGGGAAGGACATATAATGGTTTATTCTTATTTTTATATCTATGTTCTGAAAAAAAAATCATATTCCAGTGCCTGACAAAAAAAATAGACAAAGAAAAACGGGAATTTCAGCTTTCTTTACATTTTCCAAAAGAAACCAAAAAATCGCTGGATCTATGTACAGAAAAACAACGGCATGAAGACTTTTGCTCTCACCGCAACGACTCGGGATGCGAGAAAAAACTTTGAACCAAAAAAATTCATAACGAAGTGAACCAAGAAAACTCAAATAAAAAACCTTGAATTGAAGAAGAAAGGATTTTAAACAATGGACCTAAAGGGGCATGTCGACTTTTTCTGACTAGACTGATGGCCTAACGCTCTTTCTCTGTCTTGAAAAAAATACCTCATGGACATGGCGTTGAGAAGCCCTGGTTTATGTGACAAAAGGACCAAAAAAACCAGTTCCAAATAAACCAAATTGCCAGAATGGGCTAGGGGCTAACGGAGAGTTCTGAGCGCCCTTCCCCACGGTCGGAAAAGCTTTAAAACGGCTTCTCGAAACGCTGATCTATTGTTTGATTTTTTTAAAACACAAAGACAACTTTTTCTTTGGGTTGTTTCTTTTTTAGTTGGATTAATTTTCGTGCGTGATTGTTTTGTTTTGTTTTTTCAACGCCTGCGAACCAAAGTCTTGCTCCTTTCAGAGAAGGAAGTTAGCCATGAGAAAACGCCATCCGGCAACTAAAGAACAGAATGGAAGTTTTAAAAAAAAACATTGAAAACAAACAAACCTTTCTTTAAAGGAAAAAAAAGAATCTTGACCTCATTTTAGCTCCTGCGTTTAGCTGTGTTCATAGAGTTCAGGTGGGTTTGAGACAACACAAAATGAACATACTGTGAAACTGCTTTACAAAGAAACTGACCGAAACACCTGGGTTTAAACACAGAAAATACCAAAAAACCCCAACAACAACCAAACAAAAAAACCAGACTTGAAACCGCTGTTTTTTCACCCTGTAAGGTGCGTGAGGGAAGGGAGCCAGCCCCCGGAGTTGCAGTTCTCATCTCGATGGGAGAGGAACAGCGTTTGGGGTGGCTGGTCTCTCCCGGACGTGCTGCCTGAACAAGTTTTCTAGGTGGAATGTAACTGTTTTAGTGAACTCTCTTCTTTCTTTCCTTTGGGAATATTTTTGGTTTCAGGGTGGGGGGGAGAGGGAGAGGGAACTCTTCCCTTTTTTTTTATAGAGAGAAATTCTATGTTCTGCTTTATTGCTTCTTACTGTATATATAAAAAATGACAAAAATGAAAAAAACAAAAAAAAAACAAAACAAAAAAACCCAAACGCAAAAAGTTTGAGATGACAAAAAAAAAAAACCCAAAAAACCAAAAATTGTTTTAAAAAAAAAGGATTTTAGACCAAAAATGACCCTATCTCCAGGAGCGGAACAGGGAGTGTTGGGTACTCGGCATTGGCGGGGGGCGACCCCAAAACCTAACGGGGAAGAGGAGTGAAAGAGGGCAAGTGGGCTGACTGTCGTGGGGGGAGCAGGGGGCCATGGGATTTCTACGGTGTCTGTGAGTCTGTCCATGGCTAACCCAAGCCATGGGGTAACCCCTCCACTGGGACTGCATTTCATAGGGGGTCTAGTGGGTTAGAGCAGGGGAGCTGGGAGCCAGGACTCCTGGGTTCTCTCCCCGGTTCTGGAAGGGGAGTGGAGTGGGGTGGGGTGCGTTAGAGCAGGGGGCTGGGAGCCAGGACTCCTAGGTTCTCTCCCTGGCTCTCCCACTATCTCCCTGTGAGATGATGATGGTTCCCATCAGTTCCATAACTGAACCTCTTGCCAGAGATTGTCTGTGTCTGTGATGGGAGGCTCATGAATCCCTATGAAATGCATCCATGGCCCCCCACTTCCCCTGAGCCAGCCCCCCAGCGCCCCTCCCCAGAGAGGGGGTTGAGAATAAGTATCCAAACAAGCTTTAAATTACAGCTGTGAAACCAAATATTTACGTAGACACCTCCGTGCTGGCAACCCAGTCAGGACTGGGGGGGCGGCAGGGAGGGGCTGGGCTGGGGATCCCCTCCTCCCCACGGTGCCGTGAAACCCACCGCAAGGTTCTCTGGAGATAGCCTGCCATATACCTCATCTACTTTAAAGATAAACCAAATAGAAATGCTTTATTAGGGTGTGTGCCGGACGGGGGAGGGGAGCGGCGACCTCTCCCATCGTCCCGCGGAGCCCCCAGGAGCGACCCTCCATTTCCTTTCCTTCGTGGGTTTTCCTTTTTGTTTGGGGGTGGTGGTGCGGGCGCAGGGCTGGAGGAATCTTGACAGGGGAGGGAGGATGCCCTCAAGGCCACCAGTCCATCCCCCAACCTAGGCAGCCCCTGTCCAGACTCAGCCACTTCAGGTTGGGGATCCCAAGTAACACCCCAGGATGACGGTGCTTTGCGGTACCCCCCTCCCCACGTGGATTGGGGGAAGCATCTGCCACCGGTCTGTGAGCCAGGGAGATGCCCATTCCGGACACTATGAGAGGGCAGTGCCAGCATCCGAACCCTTCCCCGCCACCGCCCTCTCACAGTAACTGACCCAGGAGGGGTGGAAAATCGCGATGACGTTGCCAAAGGTAGTCAGTTCCTAGTGTTTAAACATTTTAAGTTTTAATCTTCCAGGGTCTGATCCTGTCTTGTTAATTTATTTGTAACTGTGGGACTTAGAAGTGACTTGAAAAATTAATAATAACAATGTAACAGATATTCTGAGTGACTTTTTTATATTCTGTTCTGTGGGGGGGGGGGGGGTTGTTTTTCCTGTCGTCATTTTTAAAAAAAAGTTTTTAATTAAAAAAAAAAATCTTGCAACCAAAGACGAGTTAAAGGGGATCGGGACCCTGTCAGCAGGTGCGGGGGGAGAAAGGGGATCTGCATTCGTAGTGCCAAAGCCCCCCTCCAGAAATACAACTCTTCCCCCTCAAACTCACTCGCGGTTTCTGTGTGAGGAGGAAAGAAGGGAGGAAAAATTTTTGGCCGCTGTACAATTCTCATGCTAGAACTGGCTCAATGGAGCCATAAAGGACTTTGAATCACTCAGTGTTTGCTGATCCAAGATGCCTCCTACACTGAGGAATTCTAGGTTGCTCTGTGATGTGCCATGTCCTGGGCTTCTGGCATGAACTAGCACACATGCTGGATGTTCTAGGTGACACTTGATTTTCTTGGTCATTCTTGATTCTCTAAGCAACTCTGAAATCTCCAGGTCATGCTAGCTGTTCTGGGCCATGCACTGGATGTTCTAGGTGACTCTTGGTGTTCCAAATTACTCATAAGTTTTCTGTGTTTTATTAGAGACTCTAGATCACTCCAGCTGTTCTGGGTCGTGTTGGGCATTCTAGGTGACACTTGATATTCCAGCTAGGACCTGAGTTCTCCAAGCAGAACTGCAAGGTATATGTTACTCCAGATGTTCAAAACCATTGGGGGTGTTCTAGATGACACTTGATTCTTTAAGTAGCGCTCTAAGATATCGAGCTGTTCTTGGCTATGTGCTGAATGTTCTAGGTGATGCTTGGTGTTCTAGATTACTCTCTATTCTTTAAGCAGTTCTGAGCTCTTCAGGTCAAGCTTAGTATTGTGTCTCAGTTTGGGCATTCTAGGTGACTCATCATTCTAGGTTACGCTTGAGTCTCCAAGTACTAACAGAACCCCTGAGTCACATCAAATGTTCCAAGAAATGCTGGGTGGTTCTAGGTGACTCTTGCCATTCCAGGTTGCCCTCCAGGTAACAACGAGGCCTCGGAGTTTTCCCAAGCTGCTCCAAGTCCTCCTGGATGTAGGTAACAAAGAGTTCTCCTGGCTGGCCTAGCGCTCCCAGCCTGCTGTGCGGATTGTTCTAGCTTTAGTTCTCATGGTTGTAAACCTGCACTCTCCGGTTCACCCTGGATGTGGGGCTGGACCATGGAGGTGGTTGTCCGAGGGGCTTGCGTCCAAAGGGGGTGCTGGAGAAAATGGCTTGTGTGAGCGTGGCAGCCACCAGCGTTCGTTGTGTGTGGGGAAAGGAATCCCTGGGGCGGGGCGAAGGTGCCTCTGGGCAACGTGATTGAGAACCAGGTGGGAGAGGGTAAGAGCAAAGCAGAGGTGGCAGGGTGGGACTTCCTCCTTGGCACAGAAACTGAGATTTCTTTGCATACTAGGGCTTCCTGTTCCACAATGGCAAGGACGTCCCATTCACCGTAGCAGAGAACACTGACAGCAGGGCAGGACTTCCTTTTCCATACAGGGTAGCACTTCTTTGCATCAGGGCAGGACTTCCTGTTCTTCACAGGGCAGGACTTCCTCTTTGTGTCAGGCAGGACTTCCTGTTCTCTGAGGAGTGGGATTTCCTGTACTCTGCAGGGTGGGACTTCCTCTTTGCATCAGGGCGGGACTTGCTGTTCTCTGAGGGGTTGGACTTCCTGTTCTCTACAGGGTGGGACTTCCTTTTTCACATCGGGGCAGAAGAAGAGATACCAAAGTCTTATACCAGAGCAGCCTCCTGGATGTTGGTGGGGGGGTGTTACACCCTCCCCCCTCAATTTCTCCCCCTGTAGCTGCACGGTGCGGGGGGCTTTTCTGCCCAGCGGGGGGGGGGGGGGGGTGGCACTTCCTCCCACCCAACCCCCTGCAATCGATGGCAATTTAAAAGGTTCCTGAGAAATAACCTCCTTCCTCGACTGCTTGTTTTTAGACAAAAATGCCAAGGCGCCGCTGGCCTCAGTGATGTTCTAAGGGCTGCCTGGGGGGCCTCCGTCTCACCAGGGGCTCGGGCCCCACCCCCTGCAAGTGCCAAGGCCTGACTTAGCTTGACGCACACAAACGTGAGTCCCGTGCGAGTCGAGTCTTTGTCTGGTCAGGGCCAGGATCCGAGCCAGAGAAAGAAAGAGACACAAGCCTTATTTCCATTTACACCAAGGATTAGTCCTCACACAGATTGCCCTGGGTTAGCCAAAACTAGGGAGGTTCAAAGAAAATTAGGGTCTGTCTACATGGGGATACCCAGGAAAGTTAATCTGAATTAACAAAAGGTGTGAATGTAAAATGGATTAGCTGAAGTGCATTAATTTGGGAAGCAAATTAAGCCTTTAAAATGGATTAGTTTTGGAAGTGAATTAAGCATGTAAAGTGCATTAATTTTAGAAGTGAATTAAACTAAACCAAATGAAGCCCACTTATATTTGGAATGAGAGCGTCGCACAAGGGGTTTAATGGACTTCAACTGATCCCCTTTAAAAATTCATTCAGATTAACATTGAGGGTCCCCATGTAGACAACCCCCTAGTCAAACTCCCTTAGATCAATTTTCAGCTCCATTTATCTTAACCCAGAAACTCTGACGTAACATGGATTTAAGCCCATTTCTGTGTAGCCACTCAGGACAGTGCCCGGTTCGAACCAAATCGCTTTTAAACAACTTGCACCTATGGAAGGCGTGTGGCAGGGGACCTAGTCTGGACTAAAGTAGGGTGTGAACGGGAGGCGCTCATGCTATTCCGGATTAGCTCCGTGTGTGCAGACTTGGGTAAATGTCCCTCTTTCCAGGGGCAGCTGTATCCCTTTGAACGTGGCTTCAGTTAAACCTGAATCAGAGACTCCACATGGGGAGCTGCAGTGCCGTAGATGTTTGGGTCAGATTCCCCATGTAGACAAGTTCAGCCTTGGCTGGCTTCCGAAGTAGCTGGCGTGTCACTGGAGGAGCAGAAAGAGCTCCATTGTGTGGGGGTGCCGAGACGTTAATGCTGAAAACACTGAAGTTGCAGTGAAAAATTTCCCCCCTGGGGATAAGGCCTTGGGGTTGATATGTCACTGAATTTGCCCGGTTTGGCACTGAATTTGCCCAGTTTGGCACTGAATTCGCCCGGTTTGGTACTGAATTCACCCAGTTTGGCACTGAATTTGCCCGGTTTGGTACTGAGTTCAGCTGGTTTGGCACTGAATTAGCCCAGTTTGGCACTGAATTCACCCCGTTTGGCACTGAATTTGCCCGGTTTGGCACTGAGATCAGCTGGTTTGGTACTGAGTTCAGCTGGTTTGGTACTGAATTCGCCCGGTTTGGCACTGAATTTGCCTGGTTTGGCACTGAGATCAGCTGGTTTGGTACTGAGTTCAGCTGGTTTGGCACTGAATTCACTGGGTTTGGCGCTGAATTCACCCGGTTTGGTACTGAGTTCAGCTGTTTTGGTACTGAATTTGCCCAGTTTGGTACTGAATTCACCTGGTCTGGTAATGAATTCAGCCATTTTGGTGCTAAATTCAGCCAGTTTGGTACTGAATTCACCCGGTTTAGTACTGAATTCACCGGGTTTGGTACTGAATTCACCTGGTTTAGTACTGAATTCACCCAGTTTGGTACTGAATTCAGCTGGCTTGTTACTGAATTCACCCGGTTTGGTACTGAATTAAGCCAGTTTGGTACTGAATTCAGCTGGATTGGTACTGAATTAAGCCAGTTTGGTACTGAATTCAGCTGGATTGGTACTGAATTCAGCTGGATTG
>NW_020665070.1:0-15413 GCF_002925995.2 Terrapene triunguis
CCCTCCCTCCCTCCCTCCTAGGCTTGAGAGCCTGGGGGGAGGAGGCAGGGCTGGGGATTTGGGGAAGGGGCGGAGTTGAGGCGGGGCCGGGGGTGGGGTAATTAAAAAACGGGTCGGGGGGGCGGCCAAAATTGTTTTTGCTTTGGGCAGCAAAAATCCTAGAGCTGGCCCTGGCTCCGGGGGCTATTTAAAGTGCCGGGGCTCCAGCTACCTCTGCTGCCTCGGTCCTCTACATAGCCGCGAGACCCCGCAGCTTCCCCAGGGCTCCGGCACCTATTTAAAGGGCCAGGGTGTAGAATCAGGTGGGGTCCTGCCCTAGCTGCAGCCAGCCCCTGCTGCACCCCCTGCCCCGCCTCCAGCCCTGCACCCCCTGCCCTGCCCGCACCAGCCCCTGCCTGCAGCCAGCCCCGAACCCCCTACCCCCACCAGCCCCTGTCTCCAGCCAGCCCCTGCCTGCAGCCAGCCCCGAACCCCCTGCCTGCACCAGCCCCTGCCTGCAGCCAGCCCTGAACCCCCTGTCCTGCCTGCACCAGCCCCTGCCTGCAGCCAGCCCTGAACCCCCTGCCCTGCCGGCACCAGCCTCTGCCTGCAGCCAGCCCCGCACCCCCTGCCCTCACCAGCCCCGGCCTGCAGCCAGCCCCGCACCCCCTGCCCCCACCACCCCTGCCCCCACCAGCCCCTGCTGCACCCGCTGCCCTGCCTCCAGCCCCGCACCCCCTGCCCTGCCTGCACCAGCCCCTCCCTGCAGCCAGCCCTGCACCCCCTGCCCCCACCAGCCCCTGCCTGCAGCCAGCCCCGCACCCACTACCTCCAGTCAGCCCCTGCCCTGCCCCTGCCCTGCCTCCAGCAAGGAATATATGTAATATATAATTTTGATTTTATTTATATAGTTATGGAAAGTAAATAATACATGGAAGAAATGAAAGGGGGTTTTTTTTACGTCTTTTTTTTTAGTCATCCCTGTCAGGGCCCCGCCTAAAATGTTCAAATTGGGCCCCGCACTCCCTAAAGCCAGCCCTGCATACAGTAATGGCAAAGTTCTTGGTGCAGGCTTGTAGCAGTGATAGAATAAACTGCAGGTTCAAATCAAGTCTCTGGAGTACATCCACAACTGGGATGGGTCATTCAGTCCTTTGTATAGAGCTTCCTTTTTTAGCAAAGTCCCTCCAGAGGTATGAAGCAGGATTGAAGACAAGATGGAGACAAGGCATCAGCCTTTTATAGTCTCTTGCCGTGTGGTCTTTGCTTTCTTTGTCCCAAGGACACTCTATCCAGCATGTGGCATAGAAAAACCTTAGAGTTCTGTCCATAGGCAGGTCCCTGCATGCCTTGCTGAGTCACAAGGTGTATCTACCTTCTCTCAATGGGTCAATTGTATAGCTCATGGTCCTTAGTGGGCCATCAAGCAGGCTAGGCAGAACTAACACCAACTTGTCTGGGGTGTTCCCCGGAAGCATAGCACAAGTTTGAAATACAGACAGTATAGAGCCAATATTCATAACGTCAACTACAAAACTGATACACATATACAGATAGCATAATTATAATCAGCCAATCAGAACCTCTCCATAGACCCCTTCCACGACAACCTTTATACAATATTGGCTGCAAATATATCACAGTGGTCGCAACGGTGATCTATACAGTTACAGATTATGTCAATAGCGTCACAGGAGGTGACACGGCATCAGTGAGACTGATATTGGAATACTGCATCCAGTTTTGGTGTCCACCTTTGAAAAAGATGTTGTGAAATTGGAGCTGGGGCAGCAAAGAGCCACCAAATATTCTGAGGGCTGGAGAAAAATGCCTTCTAGTGAGCGATTGAAAGAGCTCAACCTCTTTAGCTTATCAAAAGAAGATCGAAAGGTGACTTCATTGAAGTGTTGAAGTGCCTTAATGGAGAGAAAAGATTGGGTATTAAAGGGCTCTTTAATCGAGCAGAGAAAGGCAGAACAAGACCCAGTGACTGGAAAGTGAAAAGAGACAAATTCATATGACAACTAAAGCACAAATATTCAACAGCGAGAATGATTCACCACAGGAACAAGCTACCAAGGAAAGTGGTGGATTCTCCATCTCTTGATGTCATTTCATGAAGACTAGATGCCTTTCTGGAATGTGTTTGCCCCCAAAGGAGCTATTGTGTCATACAGGAGGCCTGTGACATGCAGGGGGTCAGATTAGATGCTCTCATGGTCTCTTGTGGCCATCAAGTCTACTAATTTCCGAAAAACTGAGTGTAGCATTGGGAGCAGCGTCTGAGGTTTTACCGTCTAGTCGGCTCGCTTCCTAAAATGAACACTCCTTGAGTGGGGTGATCCACAGGGAGTAGCTCAAACCTCCAAAGTGCCTGGCCAGGGGCAGGACATTAGCACAGCAAGGGAGGGGCGTGGCAGTGACATCACAAAGGCCTTTTGCAGGACCTCAGACTATTGGTCAAAGGTGGTGACCTCACAGAGAGATGCTGACATCAGCCAGGCAGGACAGAGGCGAATGGCCCGGGAAACCTCAGAGACTCCTGTGGCTTTGCTTCAGCACGTCTCTGTCTCGAGGTCTCTCTTTGAGGACTGAGAGAACATTCGGGTTCACGTACGTGAGCGGCAGGAGGAACCTCTGTCGAGTTTTCTCCTTCCCTTTCCGTGGTTGTACTAGAAAGCAGACGTCCCTGTTTAGAAGGTAAGAGCCTCCTCGAGGTGGGAAACCTCTTCAGTCTGATCCATCCGGTGACAGTTGAATTCTAGGCATGGAAAACACCAGCTTAAGGAGGCAGAATTTGATTCCGCACCTGGGATTTTGTCCCTTAGAATCACTGGGGACATTGGGGTTTGTCCTTTTGGTTTCACCTTTTCCTCCATCCCTCCCTCCTTTCTTTTCTTCTCTTGCTTCTTTTGTCCTTTCCCCTGTTCCTCTCCCAACACCAGGGTGTGTGTGTTTGTGTGTCGCGGGGGAGTGCTCTGCAGCTCCCACTGTGGGAGGTCCACCCAAAAATGTGGGGCTGAAGTAGTGACCCGGCAGTGATCCCCACCAGTAGCGTCGCTAGGGGGGGTGCAGGGGAAGCAGCCACTTCCCCTCAGCACATTTTCCAAAAGCGGCGCCTTAGTTAGGGGTTACCATGGCGCCAGCACGAGGGGCCCACACTCCGCTCAGAAGCTTGGCCTGCCTGGCTAGCGCTGACCTCCTGCACGCAAAGGGGGGGCAGCACGGCCGGAGGAGCCATGGGGGGGGCGGCACAGCCGGAGGAGCCATGGGGGGGCCGCAGGGGCGGAATGGCACGGCCGGAGGAGCCATGGGGGGGCCGCGGGGGCGGAATGGCACGGCCGGAGGAGCCATGGGGGGCAGGGCCGGCTCTAACTTTTTTGCTGCCCCAAGGAGCAAAAAAAAGCGCCGGCCCCCGAGCCCCCCCCCGCCGAGCGCCGCACCGCTGGAACCCCCCTCCGAGCGCCGCGGCCCGCGCCGCCCCCCCACCAAGCACCGCGGCGCCGGAGCGCCCCCGCCCCCACGCAGAATGCCGTGCCGCGCCATGCTGCCCCCCGCCACCCCAAGATTGGCTGACCCTTACCAGGTGCCGCCCCAAGCATGTGCTTGGTTGCCTGGTGCCTGGAGCCGGCCCTGATGGGGGGCTGCGGGGGCGGCACGGCATGGCCAGAGGAGCCATGGGGGGGGCGGCACAGCCGGAGGAGTCATGGGGGTCGCGGGGGCGGAACGGCATTAATTGTCTCTGAGCAGCTGATGATTCTCTCTAACATTGCAGTTCTCCTCAAATACTTGCTGAATAATTACTGAGCACTGTTGTTGGTCTGGAACTCATCTGAGAGCCCTTTATTCAGGTCATTCAATGTATGAAATTCAAGATCCGATGGTTAGTTTGAAAATCAGGGCTCTTGGGTCCTAGTCCCAACTCTGCCACTGACTGGCTGTGTGACCTAAGACAAGTCAATTCTCCTTTCTCAGCCTTAGCTTCTCCCTCTTTCAAGTAGGAGTCATATAAAAAATGGAAACTAGGACAGATTACAAAGGATGAATATAGGCAAACAACACAGGAATGCAGGGGCAAGATTAGAAAGGCAAAGGCACAAAATGAGCTCAAACTAGCTAAGGGAATAAAGAGGAACAAGAAGACTTTTTATCAATACATTAGAACCAAGAGGAAGACCAAAGACAGGGTAGGCCCACTGCTTAGTGAAGAGGGAGAGACAGTAACAGGAAACTTGGAAATGGCAGAGATGCTTAATGACTTCTTTGTTTCGGTCTTCACCGAGAAGTCTGAAGGAATGCCTAACATAGTGAATGCTAATGGGAAGGGGGTAGGTTTAGCAGATAAAATAAAAAAAGAACAAGTTAAAAATCACTTAGAAAAGTTAGATGCCTGCAAGTCACCAGGGCCTGATGAAATGCATCCTAGAATACTCAAGGAGCTAATAGAGGAGGTATCTGAGCCTCTAGCTATTATCTTTGGAAAATCATGGGAGACGGGAGAGATTCCAGAAGACTGGAAAAGGGCGAATATAGTGCCCATCTATAAAAAGGGAAATAAAAACAACCCAGGAAACTACAGACCAGTTAGTTTAACTTCTGTGCCAGGGAAGATAATGGAGCAAGTAATTAAGGAAATCATCTGCAAACACTTGGAAGGTGGTAAGGTGATAGGGAACAGCCAGCATGGATTTGTAAAGAACAAATCATGTCAAACCAATCTGATAGCTTTCTTCGATAGGATAACGAGTCTTGTGGATAAGGGAGAAGCTGTGGATGTGGTATACCTAGACTTTAGTAAGGCATTTGATACGGTCTCGCATGATATTCTTATCGACAAACTAGGCAAATACAATTTAGATGGGGCTACTATAAGGTGGGTACATAACTGGCTGGATAACCGTACTCAGAGAGTTGTTATTAATGGTTCCCAATCCTGCTGGAAAGGCATAACGAGTGGGGTTCCGCAGGGGTCTGTTTTGGGACCGGCTCTGTTCAATATCTTCATTAACGACTTAGATATTGGTATAGAAAGTACGATTATTAAGTTTGCGGATGATACCAAACTGGGAGGGATTGCAACTGCTTTGGAGGACATGGTCATAATTCAAAATGATCTGGACAAATTGGAGAAATGGTCTGAGTTAAACAGGATGAAGTTTAACAAAGACAAATGCAAAGTGCTCCACTTAGGAAGAAAAAATCAGTTTCACACATACAAAATGGGAAGAGACTGTCTAGGAAGGAGTACGGCAGAAAGGGATCTAAGGGTTATAGTGGACCACAAGCTAAATATGAGTCAACAGTGTGATGCTCTTGCAAAAAAAGCAAACATGATTCTGGGATGTATTAACAGGTGTGTTGTGAGCAAGACACGAGAAGTCATTCTTCCGCTCTACTCTGCTCTGGTTAGGCCTCAGCTGGAGTATTGTGTCCAGTTCTGGGAACCGCATTTCAAGAAAGATGTGGAGAAATTGGAAAGGATCCAGAGAAGAGCAACAAGAATGATTAAAGGTCTTGAGAACATGACCTATGAAGGAAGGCTGAAAGAATTGGGTTTGTTTAGTTTGGAAAAGAGAAGACTGAGAGGGGACATGATAGCAGTTTTCAGGTATCTAAAAGGGTGTCATAAGGAGGAGGGAGAAAACTTGTTCACCTTAGCCTCTGAGGATAGAACAAGAAGCAATGGGCTTAAACTGCAGCAAGGGAGGTCTAGGTTGGACATTAGGAAAAAGTTCCTAACTGTCAGGGTGGTTAAACACTGGAATAAATTGCCTAGGGAGGTTGTGGAATCTCCATCTCTGGAGATATTTAAGAGTAGGTTAGATAAATGTCTATCAGGGATGGTCTAGACAGTATTTGGTCCTGCCATGCGGGCAGGGGACTGGACTCGATGACCTCTCGAGGTCCCTTCCAGTCCTAGAATCTATGAATCTATGAATCTATGAATAATGATCCGCTCCTACCTACCTCACAGTGGATGGAGGATGGGGATCCATTGGAGAGTGTCACTAGGAGGAGTGCATAATATGAGGTGTCCTAGCACGTTTACTCAGATCAGATTGTGACATAATAGAATAGCTGAAATAGTCTATTTTATTTCTATTTTTTTATTTTGAAATTGATAAGAGCAGCAACTACTTAGCTCAGACTGAGGCATCTTATCTCATTTTTGAGATCTAAGTGTCTCCTCTTTGTGTGCGAGAGACAATTTAACACACTGTGACAAAGAGGAGATGCTTTTGTTTTGCAACAAAATATTTTTGCAAAGAACTTTCATCCCACTTGTTATGAATTCAAGAAACAAACTGGTTTAGTCTGAATGGGATTTTCTGACAGAAATGGTTTCAATGAAATTTCCCCACCATCTCGATTCCTGGGCTCTATCCCTGCCCAGGGGTGAAAGGAACTTAAAGGATTTACCGTTACGCCGGAGTCCTGAGCCGGGGTGTGGCCTCAACCGGAAGAGGCGGGGCCTTTCAAGATTTAAAAGCCCTGGGGCTCCAGCTGTGGCTGGGAGCCCCAGGGCCTTTAAATCACCCCGGAGCTACCAGCTGCAGAGGCGGCTGGGAGCCCCGGTGCTCAGGGGAGAATTAAAGGGCCCGGGGCTCCGGCCTCCGCGGAGCTCTGGGCCCTTTAAATCACCGCAGGAGCCCAGCTGCCGGAGCTCCGGCAGCGCTTTAAAGGGCCCGGGGTTCACCGCAGTGGCAGGAGCACCGGCCCTTTAAATCACCGCGGGAGCCCGGCTGCCAAAGCTCCAGACCCTTTAAATCCCCGCCCAAGCCTGGCTGCCGGAGCTCCGGCGGCGCTTTAAAGGGCCCGGGGCTCCCCGCAGCAGCAGGAGCTCCGGCCATTTCAATCCCCGTCCGAGCCCGGCTGCTGGAGCTCCGGTGGTGCTTTAAAGGGCCCGGGGCTCCCCGCAGCGGCCAAAGCTCTGGGCCCTTTAAATCACCGCCGCAGAAGCCGGTCCAGTCCGGCACGGCGTACTGGCTCTTGCCGGCACGCTGTACCAGACCGGACCGGCTTACTTTCCCCTCTGCCGTGCCTCTGGGGGGTTTGTTGTCCATTAGAACAGGAGTCAGGACTGGTGGCTTCTCTTTCTGGCTCTGCCACCGCCTTGCTGTCTAGGCCCTTGGATAGGTCCCTTCCCTTCTCTGTAGCTCAGGCTCCTCCCCATCTGTCCAATGCGAACAGGGACAAGTCTCGAACTCTGGGCGGTCATGAGCCTAAGTGAGATAAGGGGCGTTAAAGCCCTCTGTGAAGGAGAAAGGGGAATTTCTCAGTGTTTAGCACCAAGGAATTCTAAAGTTTGCTAAAATATCTAGTCTGCAGAAACAAGAAATGGCCGGGGCCAAATGTTTTAAGCATTGTCTTTTTAAAAGCCCATTCAGGGATGTGAGGCCCTGTCTTTTAGGTACCTGGGGTTCTTTGCCAGCAGGAGAAAAGAGGTTCCTGCCTCCATTTTTGTGGCCTTAACAAACCAGATGCTGTGCCCCAGTTCTCGTCTGCGATCCCTGAAAAAGAACCTCTTCCCATCCATTAACAAGACAGGACCTATCTGTAAAAGGGGAACAAAGCGAACCCTGGGACTTACAGACTAGCCAGCCTCACTTCCATAGCTGGAGAGAGACTGGAATACATCATTAAACAATCCCTTTGTCAGCACCTACAGGATCATTTGGTTCTTAGGACTAGTGAGCATGGACTTGTCAAGAACAAATCATTCCAAACCAATCCTAGCTCCTTCTTTGGCAGGGTTCCGGGCCTAGTGGAGGTGGGTAACCAGTAGATGTGATCTCTCTTGGTGTTTCTAAGGCTTTTGACACAGTCCCATGGGACATTCTCACAAGCGAACGAGGGAAATGTGGTCTAGATGTAATCAGTGGAATGGGAGTGCAGAGCTGGTTGAAAGCCCAGACTCCAAGAGCCCTTCTCCATGTCTGGCTGTCCAACGGAGAGGGTGTACCTACTGGGTCCGGCAGGGATCAGTCCGGGGGCCGGTAGTATTCAATATTTTCCTGAAGGATTTGGAAAATGGAGTGGAGAGCATGCTTCTACAATTTGCAAATGACACCAAGCACTTTGGAGCACAGGATTGGAATTCAAAACGCCCTTAACAAATTGGAGACTTGGTCTTCTTGAGCCAAACTCCATGGCTGGGCCCCTCTCTCTAGACTGGGCTGAAGTGAAACCCCAGAGCAAACACTCCTCCTCCTGGGCAGTGCGCTCCCACCTTCAATGGGCAGATGCTGCTTAGTGCTGTCAGAGCAGCTTTTGCTGGGGGCTTCTCCCAGCACTTTCCAATAGTGGGAAAGTCTGAAATCCCCATTGGACTGCTGGGGACAGTGCCAGAGAGGGGGGAGCAATTTGCTCAAAGTCCCACAGGGAAAGGAAAACACCCAGCAGTGGAACCAACAGGAAACCCAGCAATGGAACTCAGGAGTCCTGACTCCCAATCCCCTGCTCCAGTCACTCCAGCGGAGCACACTCCCTCTCAAAGCAGGGGGAGCGGACGTGAGGGCCTGCTTGTAATTGCCAGCTGTGGGAGGGAGTGTGCAGCAGTGGTTAGCGAAGGGGCCTGGAAAGAAGGCCAGCTGGGTCCCATCCATTCTTCTGACACTTGGTGTGACCCTGAGCCAGTAGCTTCCCCGCCCCAGGCCTGGTTCTCATCAGTGGGGTTGGGGTCGCAGTCCCGACAGCCCAGGCGGGTTGGGAGGCTCCAGGAAGGTGTGTAAAGTGCTGGGATGTCGGGATCCCGGACGCGCTGTCACCCCCGCACTAGGCCGGTGTCCGGCACCCCCTGCTGCTGGCCGAGTTTCTCTGTCCCTTGGCAATAAGACAGACGCTTGTTTTCACAGCCAGCCGATCGCCCCGTGCCATCACCCTGCCTGCTTGCTGGGCAGGGTAACTCCTCAGGTCACCACCACCCTCTCCAGCCTGCCTTGGGCTTGGAGAGTGAGGAGAAGGGCGAGGGACGACCCTGAACATCCTCCATCCATCGCTCCATCACCAGAGCAAGTGAGTGGCATTAGGGTTCCTCGGTGGCGTCCCCTGTCTGTCCGGGGAGAGGCAGAAAGAGGGGGAGAGAATCTCTCCCAAAGGAGATTGGATTTGCAAACAGCCCCCAGGAACCCCTCGCACTCAGACCGGGGAGGGGCTTCTCCAGAGCCATCTCTAGTGTGTTTGACCAGGTCCCAGCAATGGGGCTCCCAGCCATTTCCTTGGGGGAGACTGTTCCCCAGGCTGAGAGTCTCTGAGCTGGGCCAGACCCGGTGAGCTGCTGAGCATGGAAATCAATGGGAACTGAGGGGGCCCTGGCCTTGCTATGCCTAGGGACTTTGAAGTGGGGAATGGTTTCCCAGAAGAAGTCCGGACTCCTGGGTTCAGGGCTGGCTTTAGCAAGTGCGGGGCCCGATTCCTGGGGAGGCACTTTGGATTGCCGGCTGGGGGAGCGGGCCCCGCCGGGCTTGCCGCGCTCCGTCTGGAGGTCTGGCCGGGGTCACGGAGCTGCGGAGCTGCCGTGCTCCAGCCTGGGTTGCGGGGCTATGGGGCTGCCGCGCTCAGGCCGGCACTCTGGCCAGGGGAGCGGGGCCCCCGAAGACGACTGCCGCCGGGGTGAGTGCGCAGGGCCCTCTTAGGCGCGGGGCCCGATTCCGGCGAATCGGCCTAAAGCCGGCCCTGCCTGGGTTCTGTTCCTTCTCTAGCCTGGGCGGGGGGTGGGGGGGTGTGAGTGTGGTCTGGGGTGGCAGGAGGGAGCTGCCTGTCCAAAGTGACCAGTGGTCTTTGTGACTGACCCCAGTGCTCGAAAAGGACGAGACTCCCCGGTTCTTGCAGCCCCAGGGATGACGAGGGGGAGCGTTGAGGGGGAGCAGATCATGCAATGAACTCCTGCCAGTGAGGGTAGCTTGCCCTCCCTGCACCCCCGTGGGGGGAGCAGGAGCTGCTCTGGCTGGGGCAGGGATGGGGAGGGAGCAAACAGGCTGGTTAGTGAGAGGCTGCCTTGACCCCAGACTCACGCCTGCTCCCCGCTGGGTTCCAGGATGGCCAGGCTCCTGAGGATGTTCAGGAAGAAGGCTCTGCAGGTGGCCCCAGAGCCTGAGGGAAGCAGCCACCATCTTCCCCAGGAGCGGAGCGGCCCCTCCGTCCCCGCTGGCGGGGAAGGAGCTCCCGGCCGCGCCAGGAGGTGGAAGTGCCCAGCCTTCTGGCAGAAGAAACCCACTCCCGGAGCAGGCGCCGAGGTGGGAGCATCACCTTCCAGGCCAAAATGGAGCTGGGCCAGGCTGCGGCTGGGCAGGCAGGACCCAGCCCAGGGGCGGAACCGGGCAGGGTGGCTCTGGGGCTTGTGGTTGTGTGGGCAGCAGCGGCCCCAGGAGCCCAGCCCCAACTTCCAAGAGGGGGCATCGCCCTGCTCGGACAGTGAGGACCTTCCAGCCTCCCCAGGGCAGGAGGTGGAGGATCCCTCTGCCAGCCCCAGCAGCTCGGGCCGCTCCCCATCCGACAGCAGCAGCGCCTGCGACTCGGACAGCACCCTGGCCAATGGACACTTCTGCTTTCTTCCAGGTGAGGAGCCAGGCTGGGCTCAGGGAGGAGTGAGGATGGGGCTGTGAACACCCTGGGCCCAGGCCCTTGAGCAGTGCTATGGGGGTGGGTCTCCAGCCCAGGTGTCTGGCCTGAGCCATGTGAACCCCACCGACACTAGATGCTGCCACTTTGGTCCTTGATGCTCCATTTTGTGCGGGGAGGGGGGAGGCACCTCCAAGGGAGTCCAGGACAGTGTGTGTGTGGGGGGGTCTCTTTGCTATGGGCTCCTGAAGGAGGTGGGGGCTGACGACATCACTGAGGGGGGGAGTGTGGGGCCCGATCTGCCCTATGTCCCGGAGGTGGGAAGGGGACACATTGTCCCACCATGCCCCTGTCCTTCCCCCGAGTGGCAGCAGGCGTCACCCTGTCCCCTTCTCTCCCTGGTGCAGCGTCCGCCAGGGACTCCGAGGACGAGGAGGAGGAAGAAGAAGGGGTAGACTTGGTAACAGAGGAGGCTGCTCTCATGAACATCCGAGAGCAGCTCCATGGCCGAGAAAAGGTACAAACGTTCCCCAGCTGTGCTGGAACGGAGATTGTCCTGCTCCTTCCCAGCATCCCGACCCCCTGCAGAAGGTCTTGGCCCTAATGGGACCTTTCTCCTCCATGATCTGGGACCCCCAAGATGGGGGTGTTTGTCATACACCAGCCGGGGTCTCCTCCCCCCACAAGCACTGTCCCAGTTCCTGACCCTGATTGTGGAGGAGTCGTGGGTGATTTGGACAATAGGGGGGTCCCCACTATCCCCCATTTAGGCCTAAGTCCTGCAGCTGGTGTGGCTGGGGCAGGGAGGTCCCTGGCTAACTGGCTCTCTCTCCCCTAACCCCACTCCTGGTGGGCGCAGGACGAGGCGCAGCAGCTCGAGTTCCTGCACGCCATCTACCCCGCGTGCCTCGCTGCCCAGGAGAGAGGGGAGGACACATTGGAGCCACACTGCTCGAAGGCGGCTGTGGTGGAGAGGATTGTGGTGAGTGAGACACGGCGCCCGGCAGCTGGAGGGTGGACAGAGGCATTGGAGGGGCAGGGGGGTCTCCCCGGGCCGACGGTTGGGGGGTGGCTGGTGCTGGAGGGCAGCTGAGGGCAGGGATTGCTGGGGCTGAAGATTGGGGAGAAGAGACGGGAGAACTAGTGGGCAGGAATCGGAGGAGCGGGAGGCAGCTGGGGGGATCCTGCTGGCTGTGTAATCTCCTCCTTGGGGAGTGTCAGTGAGGCCCAAATCTCACACGCTCCTTTGTCTCCTTTGGGTCTCACAGGAGCTCATTGAGCAGCTTCCACCTGACTCTCCACCCGGCGCCGTCCTGGCCAACTCCCTCTTTGCTGTGGCCAACCTCAGGTACCGAGACCCTCCCGCCCGGTTCCCCTAACCCCGGTGCTGCTCAGGCCCATGGCTGGGAGTCACTGCCCCTCCCACTCCCAGGTCACCTCCCAAGCCAGGGGGGCTCCTCTGGCAGAGGTGGGGGGAAGGGTCACTCCCTCGCCTGGCTGCTCTGTTCTTTTCACTCCAGTCACATTGCAATGGCTTTGGGGAGAGGCTGACTCCCAGGATCAGATACAGGAGGGGCAGCAGGGTCCAGGGAACAGGCGCTATTCCTGCCCTGCCACTGTCGGTCTGGGAAACCTTGGCCTTATCATTCCCTGGCTCAGTGCCTCAGTTTCCATTCTCGCCAGCCTCTGCCTATTTCCCTGCAGTTTCACGTCCGTGTCGGTGCCAGTCCCACCCCCGCACTGCACAGTCTAATACCGGCTCCTCTCTCTTGCCAGCACCATGACACCTGCCCTGGAGCCGGAGCTGGAGACCCACCTCCTCCGAGCCACCCTGCACGCCGTCTTCACCCTGGGCACGGAGAAGGACACCACCCAAGTCCAGGTAGATCAGCTAAATCATGGATTGAAGAACCAGCTGTCATCCTGCCTGAATCCTTGCTAATTGCCTGCAGTGGGATGTGAATGAGAGAGGCCAGGATATGTGTTTGGGGGTCTCACAGTGCTTCCCAGAGACCCCTCTTCCCATCCTGTGGCAGGTGTAGCCCCAGTTTCCCTAAGTCTGACCCATGGTTCTCCCTTGCTTTGCAGGATCTGCATAGGCTCATAGCAGAGCTTCTGGACGCCATGCTGGAGAACCTGCTGGCAAAGACCCCAGACCTTGACAAGCTCCACTACATCTTGGAGGTGAGCCCGATGAGAGGGGTGGGGGCAATTTGACCTTCACTCTTAGATCCATTTTCCAGTCTGTCCTCATAGCTGGGCCCCCAGTGGCCGTCCTTGGTCCGGGCAGTCAGTGCAATGCAGGGTCAGGCCCTTCCTCCTTGAAGGACAGAGGAAGGCGCTGGGACTTCACCCAGAGCTCTGCCTGGTTGTGTCGAGCACTAAGCACAGGGCCGCTGGCTGGCTTGGGGAGTGAGAGTCTGAACCCCTCCTGGGAGATCCAGAAGATGGTCCTCAGAGAAGAGCCACAGCCTCATTCCTAGAGAAACAGGAGGGCCCCAGAGAATCAGCCCCTGTCTCTGACGGGCCCCGAGATTCCTGGGGGGATTGTGCTCACACTCAGTCCCTTCACCCAGCCAAGGACTTGAGAACCAGGGAGGGGGGAGGGGTCTGTCTCCTTCCTGGGGAGCTGCTCAGGAATCAGGAGTTCAGGGAGGATGGGACCAGCCCCGACACCGAGCATTGTCCCAATCTAGAGAGACAATGACAAGCTGTGACCTGCAGGATACAAGCATCGTCCTGGGGGCAAGAGTCCCCTTCTAAAGCTCTGCGGTCAATGAATCTGATATTCCACCCCCACCGCATACAATGTCTCAGCTCCCTGGGGATGGAGAGGGGCCATTAGCACAACACATGCACCCACCCATCAATCCTGAGCTGCCTCCTTTCCCCACAGCACATTAACTACTGGAGCGTGTCCAGGGTGCCACAAGAGAGAGCCAGGGCCATCAGGAGCAGCACGGCCCTGCTCACGTCCGTCATCACCCTCCCTGGCTTTGACGTAAGTGGCCTCTGAGCCCAGCTTCCTGACTCCAGGCGTAGGGGGGCTGGCTCCAACGGGCTGGAGGATCTGCTGCTGCAGGGGCTGTGGGCTAGGAGTGGTCCTCTTGGGGAGGCAGAGTCAGAGCAGAGAATGAGCCTGGCTTGAGTCAAGTTCTTCTTGTCCTGGTTAAGTGGCAACTCTCGCTTGTAAGGGGAGCATGCTCCAGGTTCTTGCCTTCTTGTCATCCTGGAGCAGCTGGGGAAGCAAATCCTCATGGAGGGCCCTGCCCGCATCCCTGTTCTCCGGGCTCCCTTGCGGGCAGAGAGAATTAAGGATCCAGCTCTAGCTCCTATCCTCTAGCATCTCCTGCAGAGGGGCTGAAGGGAAGGAGAGTCCTGGCCAGGCGGGGACTGGGAGCTGACAGGAAAATGCTGATGGAGTCCCCTCTCCCTCTCCCTTCCATTAGAACTCAGCCGAATTCCCCAAGATGGGTCACCACGTGGCACAGCTGGCTCTGTCCATCAGTGACCCAGACCAGGACGTCAGCCTGCAGGCCAGGGAGGGGGTTTACCGGCTCTACCAGCTCCTGCTGCGCCAGAGGGGTAAGGAACCCGGCTGGGAACTGGCACCCGCTAGGCGAGTGAGACTGGGACCCCAGCCAATTTCTCTCCGAGTGACCCCGGCTGGCGGATAAGTCTCTCTATCTCTTTCTGTGTTCTCCACCACCCCCGCAGTTCTGTTGGGCTCTGCCCACTGTGCAGCCACCAATGGGATTGGAAGGACACAAGCCCTGCAAGCAGAATGACAAATGTGTGTGTGTCTCTCTCTTTCCCAGACCTGACCATCCATGAGGTCGAAGACCTTTGGTGCTGGGACTGGCACCAGGACAGCAGGCTCCTGGGCTACAAGAACACCGCCAGGGTCGGGGAGGTAAGGACACTCTGCCAGGGCATGGCACAGCTCTGCAGGGCAGGTGGTTGCCTCCTGGAGCCACGCGACGGAGTTGCCGTTCTAGGCCAGGATTTGGAGCCTGGTTCTGGGCAATCTGCTGAAGCCTCACATCTGCTTGGTTTCAGGTCTTTGGCAAATTCTTCTCCAAGGGGCAGAGAAGATTCTTCCTGCAGACAGCAGTGCTGGCCATGCACGACCCCCTGCTGCGTGTCAGCCAGGCTGGGCTGCTCCTCACTTACTCCCTCCTGGGGCAAGCCCAGCAGCTGATGGGGAACAAGGTGAGCAGCTGCATTAGACTCAGGAGATTGGGGCGGGGCCCAGGCCTCATTCCCATCCTCTGGCCATTCGCCGGCCTGGCAGCAAGGCGACTGGTGGGGAATGAGAGCGAGAGCAGGTGCTACTGGGAAGGGAGATGAATTCACCTCCATGAGCAGGAGGGAACCAGCTTGTCCCCGGAGCAGTTCCAGCCCAGCTCTTTAGCAAGGCTAATGAATGACAAGACTTGCCTCAGCACGGACTTCTGTTCTTGGGAAGGGCAGCAGAGTCCTCTACGTGCCCTCTGCGAGCCTCTCCTGTCACCCGCGCCACCACCCAGAGTTGTTCCCGTCACTGGCAGCCTGGGAGGCCAAGGACTGAGGGGTGATGGCGACTGACCGGGCAGTTCTGAGGCACATGGGCGGGGGAAGCTCGTCCTGCTGCCGGCAGGGCTGGACTCGCTCTAGAGAGAACGGGAGGATTCAGTCAGCAGGGGCTGCTGATCTGCCCCATTCACCAGGGCTGCCATCCTGTGGCTTCAGCCTCAGGGGCTGGGATGACTTGGGGAAAGGTCTCAAGCTCCCCACATCCCACTTCACTGCTGCCAGAATCCCTCTGCCCCCCCCGCCCGCTAAAGCCCCCTCCCTGCCCAACCTGGGTGGGGGTGGAGGAGAGTGGTCGGAGA
>NW_020665071.1:0-4774 GCF_002925995.2 Terrapene triunguis
TGATATTGCATTGGCAAATTCCCCATAGAAACAAAGAATGGAACAAAGAATAATAAAGGCACCTCAACTTTTCCTCATTTATGTAGGACAGTCTTATAATATGCATCCAGATAGCCTTCAATCACACAAGCTGAAAATTGTTCCACTTTACTGCAGTTCTGTAACCATATGGGAACCAATCCTGTCTGTGTTCTGTGCACATCCAAAATTCCTGCAGGTGCCTAATGCCACCATTAGCTGCAGGTCGGGACTGAGGGTCTCTGACAGAGCTGTGGGCCTGGGGAGTCGTGGGCAGGGATAGCAGGGGGGTGGGGATTGAGAGTCACAGACCTGTGTGTGTGGGAGCCCAAGGCTGGGATTTTGGGAGGCTGCAGGTGGGCACAAAGGGATCCAGCCGAGCTGGGTGCAGGCAGCCCAGCATTGGGGAGCAGTGATTGTGCAACTCTGAACTGAGATGTCTCCACAGAGCTGCACGGAGGAAGTTTGCGCAGCACCTAACTAAGGGCCAGTCTTCACTAGAAGCGCTACCTCGGTGCTGCTGCACCACTGTGGTGTGTCTGGAGAAGATGTTTTATGCCAATGGGAGAGAGCTCCCCGGTCAGCGTAGCTAATTCAGCTCCCTTGTCTCTGTCGGTGGAAGAGCATCTGCCCCTGACATAGCGCAGTCCACACCTGCGCTTAGGTCGGTGCTTTTTGACACTCCTGAGCGACGTCAGTTATATCACCCTAAGCCCTGGTGTAGACCTGCCTCGTGTCCTGCCATTCCCTGTGCACTAGAGTCACTTTCTGTCATTAAGCAGGATACTGAAACCTGAGCTGCCAACACTGCAGGTTTTGTTTATTTCCCAGGAATGGGGAGATGATCATGAAGGTGATTGAAATCCATACAGCATGTGTGGTGACTTTCCTATCCCACGACAGTGTGAAAGCCCAGACACATGTTTACTAGGGATTAGCCAAGTACCTGATTGCAAGAAATGGTCACTCACCCTGCGCAGGAACTGTGGTCCTTCGTGATGTGTCCCTATGGGTGCTCCACTACCCGCCCTCCGTCCCCTCTGCTTCAGCGTTCTCTGCTGGGAGCTTTGCAGCAGAGAAGGAACTGAGGGTGGTTTGCGCACTGAGCACTATAGAACAACAGCAGGGGGTATGAGGCGACTAGCACACACACATGGGCTGAACAGACACTGCTAGGAGAAATCTCCAATCAAAGGCACAGGGGGCACTAGCTCACCTCGAGTGGAGCTCCTGCAGGGACATTAACCGAACCAACCCTTCTTCTGAGATGCTGAAATGGGAAAGAGAAAAGAGTTAGACACAGAGACATGCTGTATGATGCTGTCTGCCCCATAATGACTGGGGTTAGTTACAGACACATCCACAGCCACAGTCCCAGCCTCAATGCAGGAGCCAGCAGCTTTGAGAGGAGCAGGGCTGGAGGTTAGTGATACGTATCGACACGCAGCAGACCTGGGATTTGCAAAGCATCTCACCTTGATGGAAGACATAGATCTGGATCCCGATACATCTTTGACATTCTCAACCCTTCTGTCTCAGGGGAATTCCTTTTCCCTGTTACTGACAGCCCTTTGGAGCATCAAAGCTACACACAGGGGATAAGCAGGGGATGGACATGCAGATGACTGGGGCTCACATCTGGGATCTGGCCTTAGCAATAAAGCATGGAAACGTGATCCACGTTCTGGGAAATGGCCCAGAAGAGCATGCACAGCGGCAGGCATCTATAGAAAGGGGCTGGCTTAGTGCTGCCTCCCCTGTGTTAGCTGCTCCTGCTGCCTGACTCTGATTTCCCGGTAACATGACCTGCTGTCTTCTCCTGACTCTCTGGCTGCCCTTCTGCACTGTCTCGATCTCTGATCTTCTGGTAGCTTGCCCTGGCCTGGCTCCTGGCTTCTGATCCCTGTTCTGACCACTAGGCCTGACTGCACACGTCCTGGTTCTGACAGTCTGCATGGACAACGTAGGCTACTGTGTTCCCCCAGACTAAGCAGCAGTTGCATTCCTGCAACTGTGCCATGATTTTTCTCTAGTTTGGGAACATTTGGGGAACTGTCAGGCCCAACGGTTAAGATCCCATTCCTTTTGGTGGCCCCAGATGACCCCATAATACAGTCATTCATTGCCTCCTGTGATGTTTGTGCCTATACCAAGATGACACACACACCTATGATCTTCTCCATCCCTTGGTCATCCTGTCTCAACTCTGGGTGACTATCACTGTAGACTTTATTGTAGAAATTCATAGCAATACTGACAGTAGTGGACACTACCAAAATGGCTGTTTTTGTTCCCAGCACAGGCATATCCTATGCTGCAGGGATGGCCCAACCATGTATAAACCATGCAGTCTGTCTCCATGGCCTTCCAGAACGCAACACTTCTGATCAGGGGCCTCAGTTCATGGCCCGGTTCTCATGTGAGGCCCTTTGCCTGATGGGGGCCCACACGTGTCTTTTCTCAATTTACCCTCCCAAGTCCAGTGTGCAAAACCAGAAGACCAACCAGATCCTCGAACAGTAGCTGCGATGTTACGTCAGCCACCACGAGGGTGACTGGTCCTCGCTTCTCCCTTCTGCAGAGTTTCCATATAACAACATGGACCATACATCTGTGGATCAAAGACCGTTTTCCACTAACTAAAGGTACCACTCCTGATTCCACCTGCAATTACCTATGTCCTCTCCCATCCCATCAACCTCAGACCTAGTACAGCGGATTCCTCATGACAGCAAGGCCCCACCTACTCAGTGGAGGGAAAAGTATGGCTCTCCATGAAGCATCTCTGAACAGACAGACCCTTTCACAAGCTGGACTTTCAGTTTCTGGGCCCCTTTAGGATACAGCAACAGGTTAACTCAGGCACTTTTGCACATTGACTACCCCATTCTCTGGAGTTTCACCTGGTGTTTCATGTCTCACTTTTGAAACCCTACATGGGAAACCCTTTTGGCCGGCTGTGCTACCTTATCTGGAAGGGATCCAGCCCTGAGAACACCTGAGAGACGGTGGAAAATATACCCACCCCTACACTAGTATAAGCATTCCATAAGAATCACCCCAAAAAGACTGGTCCAAGGGACTGATGCCAGGGAGATGTCTTGAAGCCTGGCCCACAGGGCTCTTATCAGCCAGTAAGTTCCAACCCACCACCCACTGACCTGCTGACAGTTACCAGACCTACAACCTCAATTGTAACAGAGGACTCCATTTCGGGTATCTGATTGGTGAACACTGGGTCCTGATTGGTTCTCTGCTTCTATTTAAATGAAACACGGGACCAGGAATTTTTCCATGCAACTGGGGTATTTCCTGCTCAGGACTGGGTCCCTTCTCCCACCTGCTCCTTCTCCCTGACTCTGATCTCCCAGGAACCTGACCCTGCTGCATGTTCACACCTGACTTCTGCTCCTGCTCTGACCACTAGACTGACCACGCATGATACTCGAGCAGAGCTAGCATGAGTCAGCTACGTGAGCTGGGACGCTCATTCGAGCCAAGGGTCTCAGAACTGACAGGATGTGTCAGACAAAATTGTTGTTAATGAACAACAGACAAGGTCCCAGATCAGCCTTTAAACAAATTGCCCCTGGGGGCAGCACTCCCAGCTGATGGCCCTGCTGGAAATGGGGGGAGGGAGTGTCATACCCGAACATGTATCACATAGAGAGAGGCCTGCAGTCCTGTAGTCTGTCACCGGGCCTTAGACCTCCTATTTCTGTGCCAGGCAATCCCTTTGTGGTGCTGATTTGTGTAACTAGAGGGTTAGTGGTTGGCAGGAGCTTAGCTGGGGAAGGGTCCGTGGGACTGTGTGGCTCTGGAGTTACAGTACATCCCTAGAGACGTGGGGTCAGGTCCTGTCTCGGCTCCTAGTGGAACAAGGTGGGTGCTGGGGCCCATTAAGGTGCACCTCACGGAGCCCATATAAAGTGTAGTAGGTTTTGGAGACTGTGTTCATTCGAGGGCCAGGCCTAGACTACGATGTGGGGAAACTGGACAGGACTGAGGAGCTGAGGGCTGGGATAGCAGGGAAATGGTGGGTGGGGACTGAGGGAAGCCAACAGAGCTGGTACAGGGGGAGGAAGCCCAGGGCTGGGATAGCCGGGGGCTGCAGGCAGTGGTGGTGTTTATCCCACGGGAACCCCCTGCACAGCTCAGTTCTGGGGCTCCTACCAGTGACCTGGCATGTCTGGTGTGTGCGAGGTCACGCTGTGCAGAGGACACCATCCAGAAGGCTGGGCAGCACTGAGCAAGATGGATCAGCTGACGCCTGGTGGACCAGCTCTGGCTTTCAGGGGGCCCCTCACTGCCTCGGGGTTCCCTGGAATTGTACGGCTTGCAGGAACCTAACATCACCACTAATTGCACACTGAGATTGAGGGTCACCGCAGAGCTGTGGGACTGGAGAGTCCAGGGCTGAGATAGCAGGGGGATGCAGGTCAAGATTGAGTGGCACCAGCAGAGCTTTATGCATGGGAGCCCAGGTCTGGTTAGCAGGGGGCTGCAGGTCAGCATTGCTGTGTGTGGGAGCCCAGGGCAAGGACAGCAGTGGCCCAGAAGAGCTGCTCTCCAGCAGTCATCTATAGAAAGTGGCTGGCCCCTCCTGCTACATCAGAACAATGTGATTGGCATTGGATTGACGCAGGCCAGGTAACACCTCTCTGTCTGACCAGACATGAGAGCAGGTACCCCTGCGTCTGCTGCTCTCTAGCTCACAGTGCTGCACTGGGACTGGGGTAACTAACGTGACTGATTT
>NW_020665071.1:4784-20499 GCF_002925995.2 Terrapene triunguis
GAGGGTGACTGAAGTCCATACTTTTGAGTGTGGTGATTTTCATATCACGTTAGAATGTAAAAGCAGAGACACATGTTTACTAGGGATTATCCAAGTACCTGATTCCAGTTCCTTGATCTTCTTTTCCTTAGATGCTAAAATGGGAAAGAGAAAAGAGTTAGACACAGAGACAGGAGCCGTGTGATGTTGTGTGACCCATAACAACTGGGGTTAGTTACAGACACCCCACAGCCACACTTTTAGCCCCAGGAGCCAGCAGCTTTGATAGGAGCAGGGCTGGCGGTTAGTGATACGCACCAAGGCGCAGGAGCCCTGGGATTTGCAAAGCATCTAACCTTGATGGTAGACGTGGGTCTGGATCCTGATACAGCTCTGACATTCTCAACCCTTCCGTCTAAGGGGAATTTCTTTTCTGTGTTACTAACAGCCCTTTGGAACATCAAAGCTACGCACTCCAGGTGTAACTAGGGGATGGACGTGCAGTTGATAGGAGCCCACATCTGGGGATCTGGCCTTGCCAACAAAGCATGGAAACGTGAGCCACGTTCTGGGGAGTGGCCCAGAAGAGCTGCTCTCCAGCAGTCATCTATAGAAAGTGGCTGGCCCCTCCTGCTACATCAGAACAATGTGATTGGCATTGGATTGACGCAGACCAGGTGACACCTGTCCATCTAACCAGATATGAGAGCAGGTACCCCTGTGTCTGCTGCAGAGAGCTCACAGTACCGCACTGGGACTGGGGTAACTAACGTGACTGATTTCGGCTTCAACTGTTCACTCAGCCCTGCCCTGCGGTGTCGGTGCTTCTGGATCTGTTCATACCCATGTGTGACTGGGAGCCTCTGCCTGGGGGCTTTTAGTGGGGTGGTTACCCGCTCCTGCCCTGAGGGGCTTACAACAGTCCCAGAGAGGGCTGTAGCAGAATGAAAAGCAGCTATGCTGATAGGGGAAGCAGGCGCAGCTGGGGCCATGCCCCAAACAGACCACTGCTGGCCCTTATAAAAGGGCTGTGAGCTAGATGCTCAGACACACACTCTCTCTCTCACTTCTGAGAGGGAGGGACCTGGCTGCAAGAAGCTGAGAAGGAACCTGGAGTGGAGCAGGGCTGGGGGAAGGCGAAGGGGAGCTGGGGAGCTCCAGCCTAGGAAACCCCCCAGGCTGCGGCCTAGCCTAAGGCCTACTGGGTACAGGAGTTGCAGGGGGCAGCCCACGGGTAGACAGAGGCAGCAGGTCCACATCCCCTTGCCTGTGATGAGTGGCTGATACACGGCAGACTGCCCACGGAGTGGGGCTAAGCGATGACTGGCAGTAGCCAAAACTGAGGCGAGGTGGGGATAGTGGGTGGGGAGTTCCCCTGGATGGGGAGACCCCAAGACTGTGGGTTTACGGCCAGGGGGTAGAACCCAGAGTAAAGGGGCACCGGGGCCCAGGAGGGACTCGGGCCCAACGGCAAGCGGGACACCGGCCTGCAGAGCGCGCGCTGGAGGCTGGAAGAGCAAATTCCTTGAGAGACCAGCAGGAGGCGCCGCCGGGTGAGTCTGTGCACCGTTATGGGGCTCTAATGGGGAGGTGGATGAACTTACCAATTGTCTCACGCAGCTCCTTGCGCTCTGGGGAAAGAAGAAAAGGAGACCATCATGGGTTCAGTGTGGGGCGTTCCGAGCACAGTCACATGGGGCTCTTCCAAACTTGGGTACATCTCCACTGCAGCTTGGAGGGTGCTTCCCAGTTCGGGCTGGCAGAGACATGTTAGTTCTGCTTAAGCCAGTGTGCTAAAGTAGCAGAGTGGCACATGCAGTATCTTGGGCTGGCTGCTCAACTACAAACCTGTTGAGATCTGCAGGGTGCGTAGTAGGGCAGCTACCCTGAGCCGCTGCCCCTGCTACTCCCAGCTACATGGCTATTATTGGCATTGTCTGATGGGGCTGCCAACAACAGCTTGTGGCTCACTGGAGACTTCCAGGACGAAAAATCCCCAACTGCTGGAGATGGGACACTAGATGGTTCGTGCTCTCAGTTACTACAGAGGATTCTTTCCCAGGTGTCTGGCTGGTGGTTCTTGCCTATATGCTCAGGGTCTAACTGATCACCATATTTGGGGTCAGGAAGGAATTTTCTTCCTGGTCAGATTGGCCGAGACTCTGTTTTTTTTTTTTTTCACCTTCCTCTGCAGCATGGGGCACGGGTCACTTACCAGTTTAAACTAGTGCAAATGGTGAATTATCTGTAACTTGAAATCTTTAAATCATGATTTGAGAACTTCAGTAACTCAGCCAGAGGTTAGGGGTCTGTTACAGGATTGGGTGGGTGAGGTTCAGTGACCTGCAATGTGTAGGTCAGACTAGATGCTCATGATGGTCCAATCTGACCTTAAAGTCTATGATTCTATGAACAGCAGGGCCCTCGAATGTGGAATACTCGTCTACAGGACTCGCAGGAGCCGGTGTCTTCCAGCCCCACACCCAGTGACTTGTCAACAGTCCCCAGAATGTGAAGCTCAGCTCTGACAGAGGATTCCAGTCCTGGGATCTGATTGGTGGAACTCCGGGAGTCCTGATTGGTTCCCTGCTTCTATTTAAACCAAACACACGACCAGGAAGTCGCCTGGGCTGTGCCACTGGGTTCCCCCTGCTTAGTGCTCCCTCCCCTGTGCTAGCTGCTCCTGCTGCCTGACTCTGATCTCCCGGTAACATGACCTGCTGCCTCCTGACTCTCCGGCTGCCCTTCTGCACTATCTCAGTCTCTGTTCTTCTGGTAGCCTGGCCTGGCCTGGCTCCTGGCTTCTGACCTCTGTTCTGACCACTAGGCCTGACCACCCATGTCCCAGTTGTGACCGTCTGCACAGACCACGTAGGCTACAGGAGTGGGTCTGGTGCTGGGAGAATGGATCCAGCTACCCAACTTCTGCCCTCTGGAGTACCAGACATGCTAGAGTGGGCTGCCTGCCTTCAGGCAGACACCAAGCCTTACAGGCTCGGGCTACCCACCTGACCTTGCAGAACCAGCAAGTGCAGAACCAGGAGTGAGTAAGACAGCTGTGAATGGAAAATGCCACTCTCCAGCCACGGCCCATGGAGCCCTGTTCTCTGATACATTTGCCTGAATGGTTAGATGGTAACTGCCAGCAATTCCCGGGGTTTATAACCAATGTCACCTTCGGTTCATGATGCGTCCTCAGTCCTATTCTACTGATTGTGCAAAGATGGTTATCAGCCTGGTATCAGGGGAAGCCCAAGACTGGGCCTCCCCTTTCTGGAGGGGAACATCCTGGTGCTATCAAACTGGGAAGTCTTCCTCTGAGCCATGTCACTTCTATTGGATGATCTGCACCAAGTTTGAACTGCTCAGGCTGTCCTAGGAAAGATCCCACAGGGGCAGGACACCACAACCTTCTCTGCAGCGCATTTCCATCACCTCCCTGCCAATACAGGTTGGTATGAGGTATTCACTGATCATACCTATGAGTTCATATGAAGGGCAAAAGTCTTAAACCAACTGCACCTTCCTTGGGCCCTATTTTCTCAAGATTTGATTTCATCATCACATATTGTCCCAGAACCCAAAACAGCAAGGCCGAAGCCCTGTGCCGTAACATTCTCAGCACAGCTCCTCACCAGGATACACTTGCATTGATTCGCTCTACCTCTGCCTCAGGAATTCCACCTGATGAACAAATCATTGTCAACAAACAACAGCACAACTCCCAGAAAGGGATCAGGAACAGGAGAGGAACATTTTGGTGTTCTTCCAGGTCCAGCAACAGTTGTGGTCTGCCATGATTTTTTCTAGTGGAACACTTGGGGAACTGTAAGACCTAATGGTTAATATCCCATCCCTTTTGGTGGCCCCGGATGTGCCCCATAATACAGTCATTGATTGCCTCTTGTGATATTTGTGCCTATGCCAAGATGACACACACCCAGAGGTCTCCTCCATCCCTTGGACATACTATCTCAACCTTGGGCAGCTATTGTGTGAACTTTATTGTAGAATTACCTGAGTCCAACAAATTCACAGCAATACGGACAGTAGCGGAACACTTTCCTAAAATGGCCCCATTTGTCTCCTGAACGGGCATACCCTCCGCTGAAGGGATGGTTCAACTATATATATGAACTGCAGTCCGCCTCCATGACTTTCCAGAACCCATCATCTCTGATCAGTGGCCTCAGTTCATGGCCTGGTTCTGGTGCCCTTTGCCTGATGAGGGTCCACACGTGTCTTCTCTCCGCATACTCTCCAACATCCAGTGGCCAAAAAAAAAGGACCAACCAGATCCTCGAACAGTAGCTGTGATGTTACATCAGCCACCACCAGGGTGACTGGTCCTCGCTTCTCCCTTCTGCAGAGTTTGCATATAACAACATAGACCATTCATCCATGGATCAAAGACCATTTTCCACCAACTAAAGGTACCACTCCTGATTTCACCTGCAATTACCTATGTCTTCTCCTATCCCAGCCTCCTCAGTCCCTATACAGTGGATTTATCAGGCCCATGAGGTATGAATAGGCAAGTGAAGACTATAAACGGTATGCAGACCATCATCGACAGCAAGGCCTCACCTACTCAGTGGGACAAAATGTATGGCTCCCTATGGAGCATCTCCATACAGACAGATCTACTCACAAGTTGGCCTTTCAGTTCCTTGGCTCCTTTAGGATCCAGCAATAGGTTAACTCAGTCATTTCTGAACATCAACTACCCCACTCCCAAGAGTTTCACCCAGTGTTTCATGTCTCACTTTTGAAACCCTACCTGGAAAACCCTTGATGATTACCTGTTCTGTTCATTCCCTCTGGGGCACCTGGCACTGAACACTGTCGGAAGACAGGATACTGGGCTAGATAGACCTTTGGTCTGACCCTGTAGGGCCATTCTTATGTTCTTATATTGTTCTTTTGGCAGGCTTTGGTATCTTAACTGGGGATACGGCCCCCATCACAACAGAGGGCTGGTGGAAAATATACCCACCCCTGCAGTAGTATGAGCATTTCATAATGATCACCCCCAAAAAGCCCTGTCCAGCATTGCCCAGAGGACTCACATGGCAAAGGACTGATGCCAGGGAGATGTCCTGGAACCTGGTCCACTGGCTGTTATGAGCCAGTAAGCACCAGCCCCGCCGCCCCCCACTGAACTGCTGACAGCTACTAGACCTACAATCTCACCTTTGACAGAAGACTCCCTTTCTGTTATCTGATTGGTGGAATGCTGTGGGTTCTGATTGATTCTCTGCTTGTATTTAAATGAAGCACAGGCCCAGGAAGTTGTCAATGAAACTGGATTTTTCCCTGCTCATGACTGTTTCCCTTGTATTACCTGCTCCTTCTCCCTGATCTCCTGGTAATCTGACCCTGCTGCCTCCTCACACCTGACGCCTGCTCTAACACTAGGCCTGACCGCCCACATCCGGGTCATGATACTCAAGCAGAGCTAGCATGTGTCTGGCTCCCCAAGCTGGGAAGCTCGCTCCCTGCTGCAGTGCAGATGTACCCAATGAGCCAAGAGTCTCAGCACTCACAGTACATGTCAGACTAAACAGTTGTAAACAAACAACAAAGTTCCATATCAGCTGCTAAACAGAGTACAGAAATTCCCCGAGGGCACTGCCAGGAATGAGGGGAGGGAGCATCACACCAGAACATGTATCCCATAGACAGAGGCCTGCACCCCTGCAGCCTGTCACCTGGCCTCAGACCTCCTATTTCTGTGCTGTGCAATCCCTTTGTGGTGCTGATTTGCAGAAGTGTGTAACTCTAGGGTCTGAGTCCCTCCAGTCCATGTGCATTAAATTCATTCTCCATTGTTAAGGATGATACTAAAATCTGAACTGCAAACTCTGCAGTGTTTCTTACGTCCCAGAGCAGGGGGAGATGATCATGAAGGTGACTGAAGTCTCTACATTGTATAGGGGATTTTTCTATCTCCTTACAGTGTGAAAGCGCAGACACGTTTACTGGGGGTTAGCCAAGTACCTGATTCAAAGGCCTTCTTCTCAGCATCTGAAATAGAGAGGAGAAAAGAGTTAGACACAGAGCCAGGGGCTGTGTGCCCCATAACCACTGGGGTTAGTAACAGACCCCCACAGCCTCACTCCCAGTCCCAGTGCAGGAGACAGCAGCTTCGATAGGAGCTGGACTGTCGTTTAGTAAAACACACCAACACGCAGGAGCCCTGGGATTTGCAAAGCATCTCACCTTGATGGAAGATGAGAGTGTGGATCCGACTACAGCTCTGACATTCGAAACCCTTCCGTCTAAGGGGAATTCCTTTTATGTGTTACTAACAGCCCTTTGGCGCATCAAGCTACACGCTCCAGATGTAACTATGGGATGGACGTGCTGATGTTTGAGGCTCAAATCTGGGATCTGGTCTTGGCAACAAAGCATGGAAACATGAACCATGTTCTGGGAAGGGCCCAGAAGAGCCTGCACTGCAGCAGTCATCTATAGAAAGCAGTTGGTCCCCTTCTCTCGCATCAGAACAATGTGATTGGCATTGGATTGTCAAAGGCAAGGTGACCCATGTCTGTTTACCCAGACTTGAGAGCAGGTGATCCTGTGTCTGCTGCAGAGAGGTCATAGTGCTGCAATGGGACTGAGATGACTAATGCAACTCAGATTTTGGCCCAAACTGTTCACTCAGCCCTGCCCTGCAGTGTTGGTGCTTCTGGATCTGCTCAGCACTGTGTGTGGCGGGGAGCCTCTGCCCAGGGGCTCTAATCAGGAGGTGGATGAACTTACCAAGCGTCTCACTCAGCTTGTCACACTCTGGGGAGAGAAGAAAAGGAGACCATTGTGGGTTCAGTGTGGGTTGTTCCAAGAACAGTGACATGGAGCTGTTCCAAACTTTGGGTACATCTACACTGCAGCTGGGAGTGAGCTTCCCTGCTTGGGCAGGCAGAGACATGTTAGCTCTGCTTGAGAGGATGTGCTAAAAGCAGAGGGTAGCTGGGGGTAGCATGTGTAGCAGCTTGTCTTAGCTGCTCAAATACAAACTCACTTGGACCCCCTGGGTACGTACTTGGATGGCCACCCTGAGCCGCTGCCCCTGCTACCCCACCCACGCTGCTGTTGTTACTGCACTAGTTCAAGCAGAGCTAGCGAGTGTCTGGCTACCCAAGCTAGGAAGTTTGCTCCCAGCTGCAGCGTAGATGTACCCAATGAGCGAAGGGTCTCAGAACCGACAGTACATGTCACACAAAACTGTTGGTAATGAAGAAAAAAAAGGTCTCAGATCAGCCCCTAAAAAGAGCCCACAAATTGCCCGGAGGGCCCAGCACCACTAGCTGCTGGCACTGCTGGGAATGAGGGGAGGGAGCATCACATAAGAACATGTATCAGGTGGAGAGAGGCCTGCACTGCTGCAGCCTGTCATCCAGCCTCAGGCCTCCTATTTCTGTGCCGTGCAATCCCTTTGTGGTGCTGATTTGCAGAAGTGTGTAACTCTAGGGTTAGTGGTTGGCAGGAGTTTAGCTGGGAAAGGGTCCGTGGGGCTGTGTGGCACTGAATTAATGTCCATCCCTAGAACCGTGGAGTCAGGTTCTGTCTCGGCTCTCATGAGAACACTGTCGGTTGTGGCTCAGAATGTACCTCACTGAGCACGTACAGAGTGTAGTAGGGCTTGGAATCTATGTTCATTTGCAGCCCAGGCCTAGAGTAGGAGGGGGGTGTATGGAGGGAGAGAACACAACTGGACCAGACTGTGGAGTTCAGGGCTGGGCTAGCAGGGAGGTAGTGGGTGAGGAATGAGGGACACCAGCAGTGCCATGGGGAGTCCAGGGCTTGGATAGGTGGGGGACTGCGGCTGGGACTGAGGGGCACTAGCAGAGCTGCATGCAGGGAGCTCAGATATTTTGTGTGTCAGAACTGAGATATATCCACAGACATGGATGGAGGAAGTTTGCTCAGCCCCTGACTGAGGACTTGTCTACACAGTCCCATAGTTAAGCCTATAGGGTTGTGATTTGCAGTATGGATGAAAATGCTGTTCTGTAACTGTCCTGTGTGTATGCGGCTGATGTGCACTAAACAGTACCTAGTTCGCACTAACACAGTCCTCTTCAAATAGGACTGTATAAATGCACACTAGGAATCTTTTAATTCACGCCCACAGCATCCACACGGGTTGTTACAGTGCAATACTTTGGTGCACGTTGCTATTCACACTCCCGTAATCTGACTTGTTGGGCAGTGTAGACATAGCCTGAGTCCCTCCAGTCCATGTGCATTACATTCATTCTCCACTGTTAAGGATGATACTGAAATCTGAGCCGCAAACTCTGCAGTGTTTCTTACGTCCCAGAGCAGGGGGAGATGATCATAGACGCCGACTCTGTGGGTGCTCCAGGACTTGAGCACCCATGGGGAAAAATTGGTGGGTGCAGAGCACCCACCGGCAGCTCCCTGCCCCACCCCAGCTCACCTCCGCTCCACCTCTGCCTCCTCCCCTGAGCGTGCCGCCACCTCCTGCTTCTCCCCCCTCCCAGTGCTTGTGCTGCAAAACAGCTGTTTCGCACGGCAAGCCTGGGAGGGACGGGGGAGGAGGGGGAATGCGGCGCGCTTGGGGGAGGAGGCAGGGACGGGGCGGGGATTTGGAGAGGGGTTCAATAGGGGCAGGGAGGGGCGGAGTTTGGGCGGGGACTTCAGGGCGGGGGAGAGGGGCGCCTGTGGAGATGATCATGAAGGTGACTGAAGTCCCTACATTGTATAGGAGATTTTTCTATCTTGTTACAGTGTGAAAGCACAGACACATGTTTGCTGGGGGGTTTCTATCTTGTTTCCTGGGAAAGCACAGACACAAGTACCTGATTCCAATGCCTTCCTCTCAGCATCTGAAATAGAGAGGAGAAAAGAGCTAGACACAGAGACAGGCACTGTGTGCCCCATAACCACTGGGATTAGTAACAGACCCCCACAGCCTCACTCCCAGTCCCAGTGCAGGAGCCAGCAGCTTTGATGGGAGCTGGACTGTTGTTTTGTAAAACACACCAACATGCAGCAGACCTGGGATTTGCAAAGCATCTCACCTTGATGGAAGACGAAGGTGTGGATCTGACTACAGCTCTGACATTCGCAACCCTTCTGTTTCAGGAGAATTCCTTTTCTTTGTTACTAACAGCCCTTTGGAACATCAAAGTTACACACTCCTGATGTAACTATGGGATGGACGTGTCTATGTTTGGGCCTCACATCTGGGATCTGGGCTTGGCAACAAAGCATGGAAACATGAACCATGTTCCAGGAAGGGCCCAGAAGAGCCTGTAAAAGCCCTCGCTACTCATTAAGAGGAAGAAAAGGAAAGGCCAAAATAAAGCCTTCCAAAAATCCTGTGGCGAGCCAAGCGCCCGCAGGTACAACCGTGTAACTATGACAGACCCAGCCGACAGAATTAAGGAGTCTGCTAAAGTACGGAAATGGCTCATGCCTTCCATCTGGTTTATGTGCATGACTATGCTATTGCTGCTCATCCTAAACTTTCATGATTCGCTAATTTTCTTTTGGACTTCCGGGTTGACTCCTGTTCCAGCCTCAACCCTCGAACCGGCACCCTCTACATCCCAGACCCAGGCTTCCCGGAGAACCCGAGTCGCCCGATCCTTGAATGCCCTGAAGGAAAAGAGGCTGGTTACAACAGAGGACATTAAAAACTTGCCATGGTACCAACGAAGAAATATTATTACCTGGCAGGGAGGGAAGTGGTATGACTCCCTGGAAATGTGGAACTCGCTATTACCTAGGATTTCTCCCAGGGGAAGCCCCTTGCCGCTACCCCCAGGTTCCTTCCTGGTGCACTGCACTCCCCAACTGGGTAGACGAGTCAGTTACCGGTCAGACTGTCACCCCTTCCCCTCTAAGCCCCGTGGGCACTCCCCAAGCTAGATCCCAAGATACTTTTGTAAATGCTTCCGACTGGCCTAGGCCAGAAGGTCCCTTTTTACTTGGGAAATTTTGTTCCGGCCTGTTTTCAACAGGACCTGACGGCCATCTGTATGGCCACACTATCAAGTGGCGTAAAAACGAAACCGTCACCAAGGCATCCTTCCCCTTTTCCCTTACCGACACCAACTTTGAGGCTCTGGAGGAAAACTCCCATGCAGAGATTGACATATTAGCAACAGCTGGCACCTGCGAACTGTCTTTTGGTACGGGAACTTCCATGCAATGTTTTGTAATCAGTTACCTACTTTTTGGTATTCCTACCACTTATTCTGGTTGTCACCCTAAGTTTACTTTCACCTGCAGGAGGGGGACCCCTACTCTACATGACTGTCTCCTAGCCCATCGCTACAATCCCCATTCCCCAACTTCTCCCCCTCGTATCCTTCCCACTTCCCATACACATCTGTCTAATCGTGGCCTAAGAGAAATTCAAATCTCGGATCACCAAATGTGGTACAGCCCACCCTATCAACAGAATTCCCGTTACCGATGGTGGATGGTGCTAAATGCAGCCATAGGAACTATCACCTTCTCATTTCCCATTTCCACCTTCCAAATAACTACCCTATACCCCAATTGCACACAAGGAGCGGCCATTCGATTACCCCAGCTTCTGCAGTGGGAAAATTTTCGGAGAAAAAGAGGCTTGCTGGAAGGGGCCTTGCATGGTCTAACTGGAGCAGCCGCTATCTGGACGATAGACAAGGCCCAGAACCATGAACAACACCTGGGAAATTTGGAAAGGGCTTCAGGTCTCCTTACTGAGGCAGGATTAACCAGCACCCACTCAAATATAAAAACCCTCCATGCCCTGTCAGGACTGGGAACCACAACCCAAAACCTCTTAACAAAATTAATAAACACCCTCGTTTTAATAGGGAAAGACACCGGATGGGATTCAGCTTGCAGCCAAATGCAGGATTTCTTTAATGGTCTCTTAGCAGAAATGCGGAGTGATGTCCTCAGTCAGCGATGGTCCAAAGCCCTTAACACTACTGCAGGAGTGCCACCCGAGCTATGGAAATGGAGGCATACGTGGGCATTGTCAGGGTGGGCCTGCGACTCCTCAAAATGCTCTTTCCAGGCCTCGGGGCCTGTCAATGGCACATGGGCCCCAGTGCACTTACTTTTGCCGGGACCCTGGGTGGGCTGTCTATGGGACTGGGTTATCAGCCGGCAGGTATGGGAAGTCAAGCCACCCCACGGACCTAGCCGTTTTATCACCACTCCCCATGGTTTCGCTGCTCAACACGTCTGGGTGGGAATTGGATCCTTGTGGCCCTTGGAACCCCCACAGTTATTTTGTCTCCGTAAATTACACCCTGGGGAATTACTGAACATCTTTGATACAGTTTGTTGGGAAGGAGAAGCAGTAGGTAAGGCCCCAGGAGGAGAACCCTTGTTTGGGAAAAAGGATGGTTGCGCCCTGCCATCAAATCCCCACACCCCTCTTCCTTTTCACCTTAATTTGACCACTGCTCAAGGTAGCCGCTTTATCACACAGCCTGCTAATCCCCAAATCTCTGTATCCCTCCACCCAGCCGTCCCTCTTACCTTCAATTGGACTTCCCTCATCCCAAACCGCTTCTTAATTTTAACTTTTCTATTTTCCCTCCTCTCCAACCTATCTCACCTCCAAGACCAAGTACATGTAATAGAGGTCGAATACAACAAAGAGGCCAAAGCATTTCAGGCCGCCTATCGAGTGGGGACCCTATGTTCTTCCCACGACGTGCTGTGTTTTGCCTCTAAGGAAATCACCCAAGCCACGCCCAGCCTCTTCACTTCCTCAGTCTTAAAAATACTAGCTGGTATAATTCTTGCAATCTGTTGCTGTTTATTAATCGCCACCCTCTGCTGTCTTTGCAAGGTATGTCGTTTACCCCAGCTACAGGTTCAACCTCCGCCCCAAGCCCTTCTTTTCCCCATAGATATCCCCGAAACCACACTGTATTCCCCCTCAGACTCAGAAATAAGTCACCTTAGTATCAAATCCATCAGTACCCCCAGTCTCGTGTCTGCTAATCCCCCCTTATCACCAACTAAGTTTGGGTACTGCACTATGGCCCTTTAGCAAATTATAATAATGATGCCTACATGGCATCAGAGGAGGGAAATTGTGGGGAAAAAGAATTAGGTAGCCTTCTTAATGACAACCAAAGTAACACCGAAGGCCCAAATTCAGGCCCTCTGACAGAAGCTGACTACACAGACGGCCTTTACATAAAACAGTACAGGCCAGAACCTGAGCAAAACTAGGCTGTGCAATTCCCTGCCAAATATGGTCATGGGCCATGACCAGAGGAGGGAGGGGAAGGAAGCCATGCGAAAGGCCTTAGCAACATGATAACCGCTTGTTAATGGAAAAACATGATAACTGCTTATTGATGAAACATAGTAACGGCTTATATGAAGAAATTGCTTCTAGTAAAGGCCAGCTCCTCCTATAGCTCCAGCTACCTGCCACCAGCCAATCATATATCATCTTTGGGCGTCCTGCAATAAACCCCTCCCCCCCCGGAAAACAATATGTACCCTGACGAAAAACAACACCCCCGCTGGTGCCAAGTACCACCCATGTCAAAACCACCAAGAAACCCCCCACCCAATAGGCACCCAATTCTCTTAAATAATGAGGAAGCTACCGGGAAAAAGGGACAGACCCCTACTCTTATTTTCGCATAAATGACGTATTATTTGTACTATGCTTGCAGTTTGACGAAATAAAGGCAGCCTGCGCGCTGCTGCTAGGTGTAGTAGTTTTCGAATTGCTACCCCAACGCGTTGGTATGTATTGCAATAAACTGGCTTCAGGCTTGAGTCTGTGAACTAAAATTAACGCGTGGGTGACTTTTTCCACGACAAGCCTGCACTGCAGCAGTCATCTATAGAGAGTGGCCGGCCCCCTTTTGCTGCATCAGAACAATGTGATTGGCATTGTATTGTCAAAGGCCAGGTGACACCTGTCTGTCTACCCAGACGTGAGAGCAGGTGACCCTGTGTCTGCTGCAGAGAGATCATAGTGCTGCGATGGGACTGAGGTGACTAATGTAACTCAAATTTTGTCCCAAACTGTTCACTCAGCCCTGCCTTGCAGTGTTGGTGCTTCTGGATCTGCTCAGCGCCATGTATGGCTGGGAGCCTCTGCCCAGGGCTCTCTAAGGGAAGGTGGATGAACTTACCAATCGTATTACGCAGCTCCTGGCATTCTGGGGAGAGAAGAAAAGGAGACCATTGTGGGTTCAGTGTGGGTTGTTCCAAGAACAGTGACATGGGGCTGTTCCAAACGTTGGCTCTAACATCTTGTCAGAATAATGTGGGTGGTGGGGCCCATCAGAGTACACCTCAGAGAGCCCACCCAGAGCATAGTAGGGTTTTGAAATTCTGTTCATTTGACGGCCAGGCCTAGACTAGGAGAGGGATCAGGACAGGACTGAGGAGGTGAGGGCTGGAATAGGAGGGAAGCTGTGGGTGGGGACTGAGTGATGCCAACAGAGCTGGAGCTGGGGGAGGAAGCCCAGTGCTGTGATAGCAGGGGGGCTGCAGTCAGAAGCAGTGTTTGTCCCATGGGGACCCACTGCAAAGCTCAATTCCAGGACCCCTTCCACTGACTTTGCATGTATGGTGTGTATGAGGGCGGGGGGCGGTTACAGGACTTGACAGGATTGTGGAGCTCTGGTCTAGATTACAGGGAGGCAGTGGGTGGGGATTGAGGGGCACTGGCAGTGCTGTGGGGAGCCCAGCACTGATATAGCTGGGATGCAGTGGGTGAACACTGAGGGACACTGCCAGAGTTGTGTGTAAGTGGGGAGCCCAGCATTGGGATAGCAGCCATTTTGCAGGTCAGAACTGAGATATACCTACAAACCTGTATGGAGGAAGTTTGCCCAGCCCCTGGCTCAGGCTTGTCTACACAGCCCCATAGATCGGCATTTGGGGATATGATTTGCATCATGCACCAAAGTGCTGCACTGTGACTGCTCTCTAAACATCACCTAGTTGGTCCTCTTCAAAGACGACTATTGGAAATGTAAACTAGGAACCTTTTAGTTCACACCCAGAGCATCAAAACCGGGTTACATTAGTGTGTGTTGCTATTCACACTCCTGTAATCTGAACACTGGGCAGTGTAGATATAGCCTGAGTCCTGCCATCCCATATGCATTAAATTCTGTTGTTCAGGATGACACTGAAATCTGAGCTGCCTACTGTGCAGTGTTTGGCTATTTCCAAGGCAGGGGGAGATGATCATGAAGGTGACTAAGGTCCACACAGTGCATGTGGTGATATTTCTATCTCATTATAGTATGAAAGCACAGACACATTTACTAAGGTTTAGCCAAGTACCTGCTTCCCAGGTCTTCTTCTCAGTCTCTGAAATGGGGAAGAGAAAAGAGTCAGACCCAGAGACACACACTGGGTGGTGCTGTACACTCCCTAATGACTGGGGTTTGTCACAGACATCCCACACCCGCACTCCCAGCCCCAGTGCAGGAGCCGGCAGTTTGACAGGAGCAGGGCTGGCAGTTAGTGATATGCACCAACACACAGGAGACATGGGGGGTCTCTCACTCCTTAGCCCCTTTCTACACACACTCTTGCACCATTTTAATTAATTAGGTTTCAAAACACACCTTGAGTTAAACTGGTGCAGGGCTCTGTCTAGCACAGGCCTGGTAGAACCATGGGGCGGGGTCAGTTACTCCAGAGCGACCCCTGTGGCTAGTTACAGAACAGCACAGATAGATAGGGGAGTCCCATCCAGCCCTCCCCAGCTGGAGGAATGTGGCCACGAGAGGGCATGGCAGAGAGGAGATGAAAGAGGAGGATCCTCAGAGCTCTTCCAGGTTGTGATTGCCGGGAGAACCCCAGTCACCGTGCTGGCATGTTGTATCCATTCTCTCTCCCTTTCATCTGTATTTCCCTGCATGTGAGCGCAGTGCCTAGCAGAACGGGTCAGCACCACTCAACACCATCACAATGCAAACCAATATTGTTACTAAATATTGAAAATTTCACAGTGGAATAAATCAGACGTGTGCACTTAATAAAATGTTGCTGCTGCGTCTATTGGCCCATATGAGAGAGGGAATGTCACAGATTTGTAGAGTTTCAGGCCAAGCAGAACCATTAGTTTATCTGCTCTGACCTGCTATATATCCCAGGCCAGAGAATCTCACCCACTTCCCCCTGCACTGAGCCCAATAACTCAGGTTTGACTACAGAAGCTTCCAGAAAGGTGCCCAGTCTGGATCTGATGCCATCAAGAGATCGAGAATTCATCACTGCCATTGTGAGCTTCCTCTAGTGGTTAAACACCCTCCCTGTGTCCTGTGCATTCGACAGTCACAGGGATGGAATCATCTCACAGAGCGTCATTGATCTTGCCGTGTCGTTTCCTTTAGCCACCCAGCAATTGCCCAGGGTTAGTGGGACAGAATCTGACTGACAGATTTCTCACTGCAAGCCCGTCTCCCTGCTGCAGCCACGTGCAGGGAATCTCACAAGCACAGACCCTTTGGGTTTCTGTTGCAAAATACACATTTGTCAACCTGTTACCATCAGCATGTTTGAGAACGTGGGGGAGGTGAGGAACCTCTGGGCAGAGACCTCCTGGCTCCATCACTTCATTGCACTGAATCCATAGATAACACCAAGCAGTTACAGAGCTCACACGTCTCAACAGACAGAGCAAGGGCTAGAGCAGGAGACCTACCAAGAAGTGACAGAGCCTCCTCTTTAGAGCGTTTCTTCTGAGAGGCCTTTCGCT
>NW_020665071.1:95499-159490 GCF_002925995.2 Terrapene triunguis
TCTATAGGCTGGGGATTGAGGGGCTCACCTGGGCAGTAGGAGCTAAGAATTCAAATCCCTTCCCACTCTGAATGAGGAAGAGAGAAGATTTGAGTCAGCGTCTCCTACCTCCTGCGTGCCTTAATCCCCAGGCTGGAGAGTCGTTCTCATGCTCTTTGGTTAAAGGAATAGCAAATTATTAGCTGGTGTTTAGGGATCAAACACACACTTTGGAAGCAGCCTGAACAACGTATAAAAAACTTTTGCCCAGCTAAAACTGATCAGGTTAAATTTGTGTATAGTTTTGCATTGGCCAAAGCTGTATTTTTCAGCGAGTAAACTATTCATCCAGAAATTTTTGCCCAGCTCTACTTCTGAGAATGCAAAGTGGTTTGTTGTGGGATTGTTTGTGAGTGCCAGGACTGCACACAAAGGGGTTTGTTTGAAGGTTTGGGACTGCTGGGGTAACATTTTCATTTATTTTGTAGGTGCATCCATGAGCACTGGAACACCATGTGGGATTAGTATTGTAGGGTTTTCCATAAGTACTGAGGCTACTCATATATTGGGGCTGCATGCATACTGGTTTGTTATCATAGGGTCTTTTTATGAGCTGTGGGGCCACTCTTGGTCATTTGTTTTTGTAGTGTTCTGTGAGTGCAAGGCTGTGATCACACCGGATTGTTGCTTGTGAGTGCTGGGACTGGGGTCACAATGGATTGTTATTGTAAGGTTACTCTTGAATGCTGGGTGTGTTGTTAATAGCAACAGTGAAGTGGGATGAGAATCCCCATTTTTTTTCATGTGTAAATTCCTCAGAGTGAAATTCCCATGTGGGGTGAGGCTGTTCGTTGGGGCAGGGGAGGTGACTTCACTGTTGGGAGGAGACCTCCCTGTATTTCTCTGTTTTGTTTCCCTAACTCTGCCCCAGAGCAGAAACTCCTTGTCTCCCCCAAAGTCATCGCTCAGGGGGTTGTTTTTTTCTATAAATCCCACGCCTGGGATAAGGGCAGGTCTGTGGGTTTGGGCCTTGCCCCCTAAGGGGCCCCCCTGTTTCTCCTAGACAAGAGAGAGTGAGTAGCTGAAGCCACTTATAGTGGGGGGAGCAATGCTATTGTGTACCCCCTCATGCTAGGACCCCCCCACTCTGTTACATGTGACTGAGGGGAGCAGGGGCAGTCACAGCAGTGGCCACACCCTGAATGTGCTGCTGGAGGAAAGGAGGCCACGTCCCATCCCAGAGTCTGTGCCCCGAGCAGAAGCCTGGGCCCTTGAACTCGAGATGTGACTGAATACCGGGGAGCAGCAGCCCAGACCTTTAAGGATGCAGCGAGCAGGAGCAGAGGCAGTGAGGTGAGCATGCTGGATTTTTAAATAATATTTCTATTGTGTGTTTGGCAATGTCAGCACTGGTTTGCAATTTCCCCCCCCAATACTGTTGCTTCTTCTACACACGGGCTTGTATATATTGTGGATGTCTTGCCGATGCTGGGGCTGCAGATGCTCCTTTGTTATTATACAGTCAGACATTGGCTCTGCTCACACAATGGTTTGTTTTCATTTCCATGTCTGCTTTCAGATTTGCCCTGATTATTAACACCTGTATGAAGCACACAGATGTAATTTGCCCTGGCTTTAGATGCGCAAATTTGGGCACCCAGACAGGAGGGGAACTGATCAAAGTTCACAAGGTGAATCAGTGCCACAGCTGGGAATGAAACCCAGTAATGCACCAAGCCCTGAGTGTTAGCCCCAAGATCCTTCCTCCCACCCTCTGCAATGGGAAGTCTTATGTCTTGTCAGTGCATGGAAGTGACACCTTTAGGCATGGAAGCAAAATATAAGCGGGGGCTGGAATCTGTCTGGATTAGGGTGCAGCTGTAGTTACACCAGAGCTAGGGTTGTGTTAAAGACATTTGTGTTTTGACAATGGAAAGGATGATGCTTATACTTGGGTTATCATCTTTAGTCCAGCTGGGGATGTAGCTCAGTAGTAGAGTGCATGCTTTGCATGTATGAGGCCCTGGGTTCAATCCCCATCATCTCCAAATTCTCTTCGGGGAGGGATAGCTCAGTGGTTTGAGCATTAGCTTCCTAAAACCAGGGTTGTGAGCTCTAATCCTTGAGGGGGCCATTTAGGGATCTGGGGCAAAAATCTGTCTGGGGATTGGTCCTGCTTTGAGCAGGGGGTTGGACTAGATGATCTCCTGAGGTCCCTTCCAGCCCTGATATTTGGTGTAGTGATTGTATTTGATAACCTCCGATCGTTTGGTGTATTGATTGTACAATTTGTGTCTCATTGCACACCCCACTGGGTCAGCTAGTTCCCCCAATTTAGGACTGGATAAGAGCCTGAGTCACCTTAGTTGGAAAGGCCCCATTTCTTTTCTGGCTGAGATTGGAGGGTTGAAACCATGGATGTCTGTTTTTAGCTGAGGCTGTCATGAGATTCCCCACTGGGTGGGGCGTGTCAGAGGGGTTAGAACTGAAGGAACAGAACCAGACAGCAGGAGAGAGAAATTTTCCTGTTGAAAAACCAGGCCTTTCCTAATGTTGAATTTCAGGAGAAGCCAATGTGGGGATGACCACAGGGATGTTACCCAGGTGCTAATGGCAGGGGAGGTGTCTGCTAGACATAGGGTGACCAGACAGCAAGTGTGAAAAATCGGGACAGGGGTGGGGGGTAATAGGAGCCTATATAAGAAAAAGCCCCAAATATCGGGACTGTCCCTATAAAATCGGGACATCTGGTCACCCTAGCTAGACAGTCTGTGGTCACAGTCAGCTCCACAGGATGGAGAAGTTCATGGAACTCTGATGTAGAGACAAAAACCATGACGAATGTGCACAGTTTCAATTATAGTTTTGGCCAGTAGATGGCATGATTAATATGTGACTAGAAAAAATAAAGAGAGAAGGCGGGAGATGTAATATATTTTATTGGACCAACTCAGGTAAGATGGAGTTTTCCAGTGGGATTGGTGCACAGTGCTATCTAGTGGATGGGAAGGTGCCTTCACCAGGACAAGCCTGCAGGGGTCAGAGATGAAATATTCCCAGGGCTTTTTTCTTATCTCTGTTCCCCTACTTTAAGAACTGCACATTGTCTAATAACTCCACAGTGGAACCCTGGCAGCACAATTGACAATCCCAGGTGTGAAATGCAGCCAAGTGCGTATCGCTGAACACCCTGTATAGATGTGAGACATCCAAGGGGGCATGTGCCCTTCCAGTGATAGCAAACGCCCCCACATCCACCCACAGATTAGCCCCAGTCACTGTTCTCTGGCCTATCGTCCTGTGACTCCTCTGATGGGAACTTTACACTAATCTGGAAATAAACACCAATTAAACTAACAAGTGAAGCCCAAATAATTAACAGGAGATGGGACCTTTCACTCAGACACTCTGCACTATCTGATTTAACATTTCTATTGTGGTAGCACCTAGAGACCAACTGGGTCAGAGCCCCATTGTGCTGGGCGCTGTACAAACAGAGCAAATGACAGCCCCTGCCCCAAAGAGCTCACAGTCTAATATCTGAATCCCAAGCATCCACTGGAGACAGAAGAATATCCCAGTAGGGTACTCTTGACCAATATATGCTAACATCTATATCTCTCATATTAACAATATGTATGATCCTCACTATATCTATATCTATATGTATCTCTATAGATAAATATACATTAGCTTGCATTAAGCATAAATAATATTACTAAGCACAAATATTAGAGCAATAATATAGCCTAAGTTGGCCTACACCTTTTTTTATAGTCCTGTTCACTTGTTTGAAATATCCTATCACATCTTGCATTTGCTGAAGTAAGCTCTGGCTTATAAATAGGAAAACTGTCAGGACCAGTATATGTTAGTGTTTTATCAAAGCAACAGGTAGGGAGTTACTCTTACAGGTCTGTACTGGAATGTCAAAGGAAGAGGACAAGACATATGATTATTCCAGCCTAGTACAGACCTAGGAGATTCCGTTATGCCCTTTGGTACCATGTGTTTAGAATATCAAATCAGAAACAGAGACCTCGTTCCTTAGCTCCTGTCCACCGAGTGCCCTTCCGCAATTTACTGTGACTATATACATTACAGCAGCCCCTGGAGACCCCAGCCAAGGGCAGGGCCCGTTTGCACTGGGTGCTGCACAGACACTAACGCTTCTGCATGGGGGAATTGACCAGCAAAACTATGCTGGCCTAGTTAAACCACTACAGCTATCCCGGGATAACTCCCCGTGGGGACACTCATACTCCAGTGTATAAGGGGCTTTTTCCAGTTTACCTCAAGGTGAAAATGGTGTAAATTAACCGTGACCAAGGCTCTCTAATTCCAGAATAAGGGTGTCCCCACAGGGACTTATCCGGAGATCACTGCAGTGATTATTTACAGTATAGTTCTGCTGGTCGATTTCCTTGTGCAGACAAACCCTTAGTGAGAGACAGTCCCCGGCTGGAAGAGTTCACAGTCTAAGGGAGAATTTTCAAAAGCTCCTGAGGGACTTAGGAGCACAAGGCACTGGGCACAGAGCACGATCATGCATTTGTGCTCCTAAATCCCTGAGGGGCTTTGAAAATTCTCCCCTGAGGCAAGGCAGAATTATTGTCCCCATTTCACAGATGGGGAGCTGAGGTCCAAGGAGAGGAAGTCACAGGCCCAAAGATTCTGTAACAGTGCTGGGAATTGAACCTCAATACTCTTCAAGTGTTACCTTGGTGCCTTAACCATTAGCTCATCCACCTCCTCTAAATTTACAGCCCCGCTGCAAGAGGGATTATTTATAGAGAAGGAAGGAGCTGGGCTGGGCTGTCTGGCTGGGACAGTTCATGGCAGGGCTAAAATCTGACAGAGCTCGGTGTGGCCCTGGCCTGGCTGGGAGTGAGCAAAGGTCTGTAGGATGCAGGGCAGGGGGTTGCCAATGCCAGGTGCCCAGTTTTTGTCTGGAATGTCTGGTCAAAAAGGGGACCTAGCAGTGTCCAGTCAGGTGTACTGACCGGACCCTGAAGGTCCAGTTACTGGAAGAGGGGGCGAGGCACGAGGTCATTAACCCATGCCAGTTTCTACTTAGCCGGGGCTGCCTCCTACCTGCAGGAAGGCCCTGCCTCAGGCTGTAGCAGCTCCCAGCCCAGCCCTGGAGCAGAGGGAGCCCAGCGGGGCACGGGGTAGGAGGCAGGAGACGATGCAGAGATGAGAAATGTGGGGGGAGAGCAGAGAGTGATTTGGGGAGGTGGGAGAGGAGCAAGCAAAGGGCGGGGCCTGGGAAGAGGCAGAGAAGGGGCAGGGCCTTGGGGGAAGTAGTGGGCAGGGGGTCTGGTTTTCAGCCAATAGAAAGTTGGCAACCCTAGTCAGTGACTGACAACATCCCTGATGGGGGAAGGGAGGGGGACTGAAGGAGGCTGTAGGAGTTACCCGGGCAAAAACTGTTACCACAGGGGCCTATTCTGCAGCACTGACCAATGGTGTCTCCCTAACTCTCACTCAGAACTGGTCACTGGTATCTCCCCAGCCCCCTCCTCACACTTCCTCATGCTCACAGTTGATCAATGGGGATCCCCCGTTACCTCCCCCTGCAAAATGCTGACGTTCCCCCCACGAGTCTCCTCTAGCCCCGCAGGCTGGGGCAGGCTCCGTTTCTCCAGCATGAAGGTGATGATGGGCGCAGACACCAGGAGGAGCAAAACCAGGGTGCAGCGAGTGGCCCAGATGATGACGGACAACATGTCTGGCCCTGCAACATGGAAAGGGACATGGTGAGGGCCGTATGCAAAGCATGTGGGACTGCAGTGCCAGCACTAGACACAGAGCAGCAGCTCTGGAATGGGGTCCCCGGTGTGAGCTCCCAGAGGCCTGGGTCTAACAGGGGGGATCACGCTGCAGGGGGGCACGTTCCCCTGATGGGAGGTTGTTGGGGAGGCTCCTCCCTTTCCCCCAGCACAGGGTCACTCTTGCCCCAGTTTGCTCAGGCTGCACCAGGATTCTGTGCAAAGGCCTCACAAGAGCCAGCGACAGATGCAGCAGCCCAGGCCCTATCGTCCCTCTCCAGTGTGGCTGGCAGTTCACTGCAGGGGCGACCCCGTCCTGGGCAGAGGGCAGCACGAGGCCTTGGCATCAGCTGTGTCCTCAGGATAGGGTGGGTTGGTTTGCTGATACAAATGTTTTGCGGGGAGCTGAGGCAAACAGCCAGGTTGGGGTCCTGCTAAAGTCAGTTCCTGCGACATGGTTGCTGCCTGGGAACCGGGCACTGGCGCTGGGCTGAGATTTCTGAAAGAGGGGTTTGCCCACATGCTGTTTGTGGAGCACAGAGCATAAATAACTAATTTCCTGGAGAGACAGAACTTGTGAGCCCAGGTGTGATGATGCGTCTGGTACCTCCTGCCAGAACAACACCAAATACAGTGAGTGCAGAGGGAGGAAATAATTCACTGACTGCGGATTTAGCAGAGGGAATCAGTGAACTCCAGATGAAACTTGCCCATCAGAAGGGTTTGGGATTCCCCCGTTGACAGAGCCATTTTCCTGCCTGCAAAGATGTTGCCCAGCTCAGCAATGCTGGTGAATGCCCGGGAGAGCTGCAGGGAGAATGCGCCGCATTGGATGAGCCTGTCACCCTGTTCTGTGGTTGTGTGTTTAGCTCTACATCCATCGTCACCGTGATCACACTCAGACTGGGGGTTGCCCAGCCCAGGACCCACCTTTCCTTCAATAGAGTCCCCAGGATAAAGAAATGATTCAGGTTCATTTACCTTGTGGGGGGGAACCCCCGACACTGCCGCTGCTGGAGTCATCACCTAGGCAATAAATACACAAGGGATCAGAGCAGAGAATGGCCCCATTCCAGGCCCACATGCTGCACTAGCACAGCTACACCCTGGGCAATAACTGGCTGGTGGACGTGCTGCTGAAAGGGGCCTGAGGTAAGAGTGACTCACAAACTGAAGCTGAGTGAGCAGTACAAGGTAGTTGTGAAAAGGGCTAACATTGTATGTAAGACACGGAAGGTCATTGTCCCGCTCTACTCAGCACTGATGAGGCCTCAGCTGTAGTACAGAGTCCAGTTCTGGTTGTGACACTTTAGGAAAGTTGTGGACAAACTGGAGAGTCCAGAGGAGAGCAACAAAAATGATGAAAGGTTTAGAAAACCTGACCTAGGAGGAAAGGTTAAAAATACTGGGCATGTTTAGTCTTGAGAAAAGAAGCCTGAAGGGGAACCTGATAACAGTCTCCAAATATGCTAATTGCAGTTATAGAGGATGGGGATCAGTTGTTCTCAGTGCCCACTGAAGGTAGGATAAGCACTAAGGGGCTTAAACTGCAGCAAGGGAGTATTAGGTCAGATAGTAGGAAAAGCTTTCTAACTACAGGTTGTGGAATCTCCATCATTGGAGATTTTTTAAAAGCAGGTTAGAGAAACACCTGTCAGGAATGTTTTAGATAATACTTAGTCCTGCCATGAGTGCAGGGCACGGGACTAGATGATCTCTTGAGGTCCCTTCTGGTCCTACGATTCTATGATTCTATAGGGCTAGCGAAGCTCTGGAATAGGCTTCCAAGGCAGGTTGTGGAATCCCTGTCATTGGAGGTTTATAAAACAGATTGGACAAACTCCTATCAGGGATGGTCCAGGTTGATTTGGTCCTGCCTCAGTGCAAGGGAGGCTGGACTTGATGGAATCTTGAGGTCCCTTCCCGCCCGACATTTCTATGATATCCCCTATCTGTCAGGGTTGGGCCGTCTGAGCTGAGATGGGTGAAAATTGGGGGTGGGGTTCCCTGTGTCAAATTTTGAACAAAGATGTTTTGTTAGAAATTTTTCGTTTCAGATTTTGATGAATTTCAGCATTTGGATTTTCAGGAGTTTCTTATTGAATTGTTGTTCTCGCTCTGCCATTCATCCCCCCTCCCCTCCATTTCATGTGATGCTGAGTTGCTGGGCAGGGCCGAGCTAGGATATGGACACACACACACACACACACACACACACAGGAACACTCACACACATGCCTTACCAGTGAGGCTGAGGCGCTGGGCAGGGCTGAGCTGGGATTTGGTCACCCGGTTGTCACTGTCCTTGATCTCGTACCCACAGGTGTAATTCCCAGAACTGACTCCAGACACCACATGGTCATAGTCGTAGATGGCCTTCTTCTCCAAGCCCCTCTGGGATGAAACCTCCTCCCTGTCCTCGCAGAAGATGACACGAGTGGCCAGGAGCTGGGACAACACTGAGCACTGGAGCCACACGGAGTCCCCTGGCCGGGCAGACGTCTGGCTCAGGTGGAGGGTGGGGGCAGGGAGAGCCCCTGTGAAGGGGAATGGGTCGCCACTGTCAGTGGGGCATTGCTGGCACCCAGCACTGTTGATGGGCCAGGAGGTAAATGGTGGGAGGGTCTGTGCCATGTCTCAGATGGAGGCTCTGATTCCAGCCAGCTGGGCAGACTGGGGGACAATCTCTCTCTGGTGACCAGAAGCTTTATTCCCCGGGATCATTTGGGTTATGGACGAGCCTGGAGGCTCATCTGGGCTTGGTTCCCATTGTCTGGTGCTGCGCACTCTCCTAGAATAAGGGGCCCTGGTGCTGCACTCCCCTGACTCAGCTGGAGCAGTATGGCCGGGAGAGAGGAGACCCCTCAGCGTGGCCAGCCCCTGGCCATTAGGGGCTGTCTAGGCAGGGAATGGCCAACACCTCGGTCTGCTCCGCCATCCCATGCAGTGAAGGTCACTTCCTACCCCATGGAGCTCACCAGCTGACAGTCACGGAGCTATGTCCAGTCTCTAACCCCTCTGATGTCAGCTCTAACATCCTCCTTGTCCTTGTGCCCCTCCTGCCCCCAATCCCCAGCTGGCACAGGAGGCATCAGGAGCAGTTCCAGGCCCAGGCTAAGGGAGTGTCCTGGAGAAGTGGCAGGGAACGGATCCCCCTTTCCCGGGAATCACCAGGGCGATGGGACCCAGCTCTGAACTCGCAGAGGAATTGCTGCTGTCTCTGGGTAGGTCAATATCTGCCCAACACCTTCCCCACCCCCGCAGAGCCCCCTGCTGCTGCCTTGCCCAGGCAGCCAGCAAAGAAACAGCTCCACCAGCCCCTGTTGGGCTGGACACAGGGGTCGCTGGTGCAGCTCCCTGGCCTGGCTCATACAGGAGCTCAGTCTGGATTATATAATGGTTCCTTCTGGCCGTACCCTCTCGAGCGCCACCTGCCCGCCCAGGGCTGACTATTAACGGTGCTGCTGACATTTAAGGATGAGGTGCAGGCTGAGTCCATGTGGGGGATGAGCTCCAGGGGAGAGACCTGCGCCCAGAAAGGGTTGGGAGCTGGTGCCATGGAAAGCTAAATCCCTTGAAGTCAGAGCCGTTGCGTTCTCTGCTTCCCAGGGCCAGTGCCCCGGGGATGGGACGGGCTGTGGATGTGACTCTCTGACCCGCATCTCACACTGGCCTCAGGTCAGAGCAGAGCTGAGAGGTAGTAGGACAGGGAGGGGTCGCCCAAGAGATCTGCACCCTGGTCAGATCCCAGACAGCCCTGTCTGCCTTCCCATGCCATTTCCGCTGACACCACAGTGAGCAGAGAGTGGCCCAAGAGGGGAGGGGTAAATGCCATAGATTGGGGACAGACAGACAGACAGACTCACCCGGAACTGAGCAAATCTCCTGGTTGCTGGGACTCAGCGCTGGGAACAGAAAGGTGACATTTGGTTAGTGCTGGAGATAAAATCCCCCTCTTTTCTGAGGTCCCTCTTCAGGGACAAAAACTGCCTTTAATAGGAAAAAATTCCTGATTTGTGTTTTGGTGAAGAAACAAACCAGGCAGGACGTTAGATCTGGGGCATGGCAGGTTCCTCGCGCACACAGACCTTGGCTGAGCTGGGACCAACTTTCCCTTCAGCTCTCTAGAGGGCCAGATCCTCAGCTGGTGTAAACTGGCATTGACTCCAGTGGAGCTACACTGATTTACACCAACTGGGGAATTGGCCCAGTAGTTTTCACACTCAGTGTTTACACTGGTTCCCATTTCTCTCCCACTGAAGAGGATTTGCCAACAGCCTCGGCCAAGGGCTGCTCTTGGTTCTGTTTCCCCCCAACCTGCTGTGAATTAGCACAGGATTCCCACATACTCACTGGGAAGCAAGAGGCACAGAGATAGGATCATCAGGGCGGTGGTGGGAGCCGATCAGGATGGAAACAGCCGAGCAGCTTCTGTTTCTGATGAGGTCCGGAGGGTACAATCCACAGTCGCTCCCTGCTCCCACCTCCCTCCTCTGCCCTGTCTGACTTCAGCAGAAGGGAAGCTCCGGTCTCTCTCTCTCTGCTCCGATCTGCCCCCGTCTGCTCCCCCGCGTTGGATGCTCCAGCCAGCACCTCTCTCTCCTCCCAGGCCCCTGGGGTCTGCAGGGCTCAGGCAGCAGAGATGCTGCAGCCTCTCTCAGACCTGCTCTGTCTCCTCCTTGGGTCTGATAATCATCATCGCTCCCCATTTCCTGCCTTGTGCCGCCCCCTTTCCATGCTCCGGCCACAGCGTCTCTATTTAGGGCTGCAAGATTGAGAACCAAAGGGGCCTGGTTTGCTTGTTTGAGTCTAAACATATCACTGAGGAAACACCTCCCATCCCATCTCACTGCGTGGGGACCCAGACAGCCCCATGGCTAAAGGCACAGCTGGGTCAGGGTGAAAGGTCACTGGGTGACTGGGGGGCCTGGGATGTTGGATGAGTCTGAATCTTTTGCCTCCATCCTGGTCTCTAGTCTCTGGTGAGAAGGACCCAGCTCCTCCAGGGGGAAATTCACCCTCTGGGCTTAACAGGGACATAACTGGGGTCTGGGCCTGATGCTGGACCCTCTGCAGAAGGGTGAATTTCACCCCCAGAAAACACTGAACGTGGGACTACACTGGCTTCCCCACCTGCTTAGTCTCCACCTACCCCATCCTCCACACCCAGCTCCAGCCACTTCTGCAGGCTTTGCCCTGACTGCCGCTGCTCCCCATTCTGGGCTCCTGAGGAGTCTGCTGACCCTGCTGATAGACCAGCACCAGGTCCCTTCCCACTATCCTGTTTCCTTCTCAAGTCACCCCCCACTGCCAGGGAAGGAAGAACAAAAGGCAGTTGAGAAAGAACATCCAGAAGTGACCTGTGAGCAGGTGAGGAGCTGGAATCAGTGTGATTAAACAAGTGGAGGACCAGGGAAAAAGCCAAAGAAAAATGTGCAATAGAAATGTAAGGGACTGTTGACCCCTTACTAAAACTGATGTGGGTTTTTGGTTGGGTAGCTCCCAGTACCAAGCAGAAGCATCGATGGAAAATCAGGACCTCAGGAGCAGTGGGGAGAGGCCAACCCCCCAGGTCAGCCTGAATGACAGGGAAGGCAGACTAATGAGGGAGTCAGGAGGCCAGGGGAGGTCCCATCCTCCATGTGAGCTGTTCCTGCCCTGGGTCAGGGTAGGGCAGTGTTAAGGAGAGAGCAGGAGCCCGAGCTGAGCTGGGGACAGAGCTGCACCAACCAGAGCCAGAGAGAACCAGAGAAGCAGTCAAGGGGGCAGCTCTGTGCTGGGAGAAGAGACAGAGAAGCAGCCCAAGGAGCAGATCCGTGCTGAGAGGACAGCTGCAGCAACCAGGGCCAAAGAGGCCAGAGGAGGTAGAGCAACAGCAGCGCTGGGGCTGGAGCTGGAGCTGTGGGAATCTGGAGCCGGGTGTGGTGAGCAGCTGGGGAGTGCGACGGGGACCCTTAGGCAGAGGGCCCAGCACAGGGAGACGCCACCTGTCAAGAGGCCTTGCAGGCCTTATGGGGGACTGACGCTGGGAAGAAGGGTCCTGCCACGTAGAGCCTGAGGGGGTGTGGCCACAGCCAGAGCAAGTGTTCGATCCGTGCCGTCCCTGCAGCACAGCCAGGGCCTGGGTAGGAGCCCCCCAGGAATTCTGGGCCCTGCCTTGTCATGGTTACAAGGTCTCTGCCACATGGGAGAGTCAGAGTCCTCAAGGTCAGGCAGGCCTTTGGGTAAAGGGAGTGGGAGCGAGGACTCAGATCCTTTCACTAGGCAATTCCACTAGGGTAATGAATAACCCAGGAAAGTTCCCCACAATAGCAGGACCATTTTCCCACTAACAGAAAGAAAGTCTTGTGAATAGACATTCACACCTCTGCGGGAAGCCAAGTAGCAGAGGGCTTCAAGGGAAATCTGTCAGGAGTACAAAGCAGTGCAGTTTGGCACAGCAACTTTTCATAGTATTTGATGCAGAAGTGGATTGTCCTGGGATGGTGGCTGGGCACATTTCATCCCTGGGATGGAGTCAGCTCTGCAGAGCAGCTGGACAGGGGTGTGTGGGGGGAGCTCAGATGCTCTGGGGATGGTCAGCACTGCTCAGGTGAGAGTCAGAGGAGCAGAGTCTGACGCTACCTGTCATAAGCAGTGCCCAGAAAACGCCAGTGTGGAAAAGAGTAAATATTTGTGGCAAGTTTTTTAAAATGATTGTTTCAAAACCTTTTGTGAAAAATATTTTTTCCCATCTTTTGGTGGCAAAATGGTAAAAATGGAGGGAGGGGAAATTCAAAACCTGAAAACTTTAAAAAAATTATCTGTTTTTTTATTTTTTATTTTAATTTTCCAGTTTTGTTTTTACAACCCCTCCCCCAACAGTTGTAATTTTTAATTTGTAAAATGAAAATGTTTGATAAAATCTGTCATTTTCAGATGAGAACAATGTGGTGGCTTTAATCCAGAGTGATCCCCGGGGCTGTGGGTCAGGCTGAGCTGCTGGCACCCTTGGATGGCAGCCAGGCCCTGCTTGTAGCTCAGACAATGCTGCCCAGAAAGGGCCTGATCCAAAGCCCCTTGGTGTCTATGGAAAGACTCCACTGACTTCACTGGCCTTGGGATCAGGCCCCTGTTTAAGAGGGTCGGTTCTCTTGTGACAGAGAAATGGCTCCGGAGTCACTTGGAGTCACCCCAACCCAGACCCACCACAAGAACAGGAACAGGGAAAGTCTCCACCATGGGAGGGTGAAGGGGAGGTTGATGACAGGATCATGAACAGTGGAAAAGGGGATGTGAAGAAGAGGAACTCCCCCTGCCCTCCCCCACTCCCCTGAGCTGCAAATGCAGCTGATACCTGAAGCAAGAGCATCTGCAGAGTGAGTTCCTCCTGCTGCACAGACCCTGCAGCTCCCTCACTGCACAGACCCTGAAAGGAGCAGAGAGACGGCTCCACACAGGGAAGAAATGACAACCTCTCCTGATCTCCTCTCTATGCTAACAGAGACTAGAAAGGAATCAGCTGCACAGAGCCTGCAATAGAGAGAAAGACTGATAGATAGATCAATGGATAGAGAGACAGAGAGAAAGAGGATGTATATGGAGGTAGATAGACATAATATTATTTTTAAATACCGTGCTTAGTTTATCACATGGTTAAGCACAGAGACCAAGACTTTCAAAAACGATTAGTGAATTTGGGGACCCCATTTAAGCCACCTTAAAGGGGCTGATTTCCAGCAGGTGGGGGCTCAGTGCAGTCTGTCTGTCACTCCTTAAGGTGTCTCCCATTAGGCTCCCAAAACCACTGGCTATTTTGGAAGGTTTGGCCAGAATTGCTTGTGCCAATTATGCATGTGCCAAATCCGTGTGTGAGACCAGCTGTAGGGGTGCAAGGGGCTGTGTCCCCACGGCCCAGTCTATCCTTGGTCCTCGGGTGAAACTGCAGTCAAGGGTGATCAGTGCCAGTTGTGATGAGGATTTTGTGATAAACTCCTCTGGCACAACCACACTGCGCGGACACTTAGCAGCCAGTCCAGTTCTCAGCTGCCCGCTGCAACCTTCCCTGCAGGGTGAACTTTCCTGCTGAGGCAATAGAGGCAGCTGTGTGAAAGCTGTGAGCACCCTGATATGTTCACAAAACTGTTGGACTTGACCCAGCACCTACCCCTGAAACACAACCCCTGCTGCTATAGCAGGGGTTCTCAAATTGGGTGTTAGGACCCTCAGGGGTTCACAAGGTTATTACATGGAGGGTCATGATCTGTCAACCTCCACCCAAAACCCAGCTTTGCATCCAGCATTTATAATGGTGTTAAATACATTAAAAAGTGTTTTTAACTTTTAAGCGGGGGTCACACACAGAAGCTATATAAAGTAGGAAGTTATCTGGTATCAGCTAAGGGGTGAATTTATACCGCTCCAGTTATACCAGTGTAAGTCCCTGTGCACACCCGGGTTCTAGTATAAGAGCCTTTTTCTGGTTTATCTTATATTGTTTTGAAAACAATATTAACGATAAGCTGTATATTTTTAACAGTGAGGATAATTAACAATCGAAAAAACTTACCAAGGGCTGTGGTGGATTCTCCTTTACCGACAATTTTTAAATCAAAGGTGGATGTTTTTCTCAAAGAGAAGCTCTAGTTCAAACAGGAGTTATTTGGGGGCAGTTCTCTGGCCTGTGTTATACAGGAGGTCAAACTATGTGATCACAATGGTTCCTTCTGGCCTTAGAATCTATGAATGAACCTGACAAAGGCTCTGATTCAAGAACAAAAGTGTACCCGTGGGAGTTACACCAGCAAAGCTAGAGCAGTTTAATTACACTGTTAAATTTCCCTGTCTACAGAGAAGCTCTGGCATAAAATGCTCTTCCCATCAATGCTTTCCATTTCCTTGTACATCTCCTGTCACTGGAGTATCTGACCCCTCACAATCATTAATGGGTTTATCCTCAGACACTCCTGAAGTTCATCCTCCTTTCACAGATGGGGAAACTGAGGCACAGAGAGAGACTAAGTGACTGAGCACAGTACACACAGGAGGCTGCAGCTATGTCAGGGGTTGAACCCAGGGCTCCTGAGCACCCGTCCACTGCCCTAGGCACAAGATTGTTCTTCCTCCCCTCAGTCCCCAGCAGTCCCAAAAGCCTGGGTCCTGCCTAGAAGGCCAATGACCCTGGGCTATTTCATCCAAAGAGGGGAAGAGCCTGGATGAGACAGGGCTGGGAAACAGGGAAAACATCAGACACACAAGCTGAGAAATCTGCTGCAGGGGATTTAATTGCTTTCACAGACAGTCCCATCCCGTATTGCTTCTGGGCTGGATTTTCCCTCTCTCTCGCCAGCCCAAACCCCAGGGCAGGCAGGGGAGAATTAGGCCCGACTCTCCAGCCCTGGTGGCAGGGCCGGCTCCAGGCACCAGCCCACCAAGCTTGTGCTTGGGGCGGCACCTGGAGGGGGGCGGCGCGGTGCTCCGCCCGCCGGGGAGAGCGGGGCCACGGCCGGGCTCGCCGCCCTCCCTCCGGTGCTCTGGCCGCCCTCCCCCCCGGCGCCCTGCCCCCGGCCGGGGTTCGCCGCCCTCTCGCCGCCCTGCCCCCTGCGCTCTGGCCGCCGGGGGGAGAGCGGAGCCCCAGCCGGGGCTCGCCGCCCTCCCCCCGGGGCTCCGGCTGCCCTCCCCCCGGGGCTCCGGCCGCCCCCCCCGGGGCGGCAAAAAAGCCAGAGCCGGCCCTGCCTGGTGGGGATATTAATGGAGCCAGATGCAGCAGGACTAGAGAGCGATCAGCTGTTGCTCAGAAGAGGGAAGGGAGAGGAGAGCTGGTGCCATGAGTAGCGGCTCCTACTCAGTGACTCTGCACACACAGTCCAGCTGCTCCATGCAGCTGTGCAGAGAGGGAACCGCAGGATGAGCCAACAGCGCCCTGAGAATCTGCAGAGTCTCCTGTGCAGACTCTTCTTCCCCCGCCCAGCAGTGAGCTCTCCCAGGCCTGACCCCAATCTAGCAGCCCAGTGGGGCGGGGGTGTAGGCGGGGGTGTATCACACGCTGTGATGTGGGATTGAAGAACCCGCTCTTACAATGTTATTTTTGTCCTCAAACATTAACCTGCCTCATTCTCTCTCGCTCTCCATTTAGTCTGTTCTCATGAGGTTTCCAGGGGAGTTTATTTTCAGAGTCGTACATTTAAAGGCCAGAAGGGACCAATGGGGCCATCTAGTCAGAGCAGTTTCACAGCCCAGGCCAGAGAGCCTCCCACAGAGATCCCTGCATTGAGCTGCTAACTTCTGGCTGAGCTACAGCATGTCTGGTAGAAAGAGACGTCCCCTCTCGGGTTAAAGACTCCAAACCGGCTCACATTTCTAAACACTAAGATGGCTGTGGCTGATCAGTGATGGAGGGGACAGGGGGAAGGGAGATGCTGGACTGGGACAGAGCAACTGGAGATGGGCCCTGAGGTTTAGCTCCAGCTGTGGATCCTGATCTCACCTTCCCCAGAGTCTGGGGGTGTGGACTTGGGATTCTGGTTTGAATTTTTTATAGAGAGAGCCCCAAAGTCTGGGTGTGGGGACTCTCCCTCTGAGCAAAAGTGCAATAGGTACCAGAGATGGTGAATCAGAGTCTGACCAAGAAAGGGAAGAAGATGCACAAATCTGGGATGGCTGACCCACCTAACAGTGAATGGGGAAGAGGGACCAGATGTGGTCTTGACATAAATTTCAGGAAGCTCAGTGTAGCATGAAGATCTGGTGTGTACCGAAGGCCCGACACTGACAGACTGACTGGGAAGCTAGGCCAGGCCACAGACATGCCCAGGATAGGCTGTAACAAAGGATACTGGGAAGTTTAACACTCCAGAGGACAAACCATGGCACATTTTCAGGGCAGGGACTGTGCTATATGATACCTAACTGTACAGCATCAGCACACCAATGGCACTGAGGAAAGACATTTAATGACGACTGCACCAGGCCCAGCTGAGAATTTTACATCAAGATCTTTTTTTGGATAGAAAACTAGATTTTGACTAAATGATTTTTTTTATTTTACTTTTTTATTTGTGGACGTCTCTCCTTTCTTTGAACATATTTGATTTGTTGTTGGAAAACCAAAAGCCCAAAATATTTTGGAAGTGGCCAAAACCTAATATTCCCCGCACCCTGCCAGTTTTCAGGTTATCATTTTTTTGATGAAAAGTTAAAATTTCATTGCTGAAAATTTTAAGGGAAATTTGTGTAAATTTTGCACAGGGAAAAAATTCCATTTTCCGCCCCACCCCAGCCTGCACCATGTTTAAGCCCTCAAGGATCGCAGGTAGAATCTGCCAATGCTCTGTTCTGCCCTATGCCCACAGGACTCCCCTGTGATCTCCTGGGGGTTAATGCAGATTAACCTGAAGGCCTGTGTGACAAATGTGGGTGTGTGGGTGCAGGTCTTGCTGGAGCCCATGGGCGACACATGAACCACCCCGTTCAGGGAGCCTAGTCCCCTACATAATCTCTTCTGCCCACCCGCCCCCTGCTCTCGCCCGCCAGGGCCAAAGGAGCACCGAGTCCCCCACCAAGCCAGAGGAACCCCGGCCGGCCGGCCGGCCTGAGCCACCTGAGTCCCGCCCCGTCCACCCGTCTCAGCTGCCCTGATCATTTGCCCTACTGCCCAAGCTATCCCAGCCCGCCTTCCCGAACTGCCTCGAGCCCCAGCCGGCCCACCCTCCTGAGCCTCCCCAGCTGGCCTGTGTAAGCCGCCCAGCCAGCCCGGCCAGCCAAAGGAGCCTCAAGCCCCAGCCACTTGGAGGAGCTTTGAGCCCCACCGTGGCCTGGCCCCAGGCTTTGGCAGGGAGCATTAGCGGAGGTTCAGGGTGGCTTAGCTTCCCCCAGCCTCCATTACAGGCCACCCATGATGGAGCCCTAGGCAAAACTGACAGCATGAACCAAAGGCTGAGAACCAAAGTAGGCTTGGCCTTGACAGAATAGTAACACACTGGGTATTGGCTAACCAAGTAATCACACTCCTGACCGGAGAAGATGGTACAGAGACACACAGAGTTTTAAAGTAACTCCATAATTACAGGCTTAAGAGGTGGTACAGGAACACACCTACTGCTCCTAAAGATAAAGGGGGGATGACAAGATAATGGATAAGGATGTTTGAACTAGCAGGAACAAGGAGAAACAGTGGTGATAAGGGTAGTACTGAGAAGATCTAAAGTGGAATAGGTGACTTCTTTATATCAATGTATAAAAGGAGAAGTCCTAGGAGAGGCACCTTTGTACTAGTCTAGACACAGCACTCTGGTGTGCTCATTGAACTGATACCTTGTCGCAGGCATACGTGTGTTAGTGGATCTGTAGTTCTTATAGGGCACTAGGATTGTGCGTTGTTGACAATAACGCTGGCCGAGCATCTTCACCACTGAACCGAGTCTGTGCTCATTCTTACAAGTAACATCAAAGTTTGATGAATCAACACACTGAGCTGTCTGCTAGTGCTGCTGATGTTGGAGCTCTGAGAACAGCAACACTAGCAGCATTACCAATGCTGCAGCACCAGCAGCACTTAGCAACACAAACAATAGTTGGTAATCGTACAATCATAGACATGTCAGGCTGGAAAGGACCTCAAGATGTCATCAAATCGATCCCTCTGCGCGGAAGTAGGATCAAGTGAACCTGGACCATCCCTGACAGGGGGTTTGTCCGACCTGTTCTTAATAACCTCCGACAATGGGGATTCCACAACCTGCCTTGGAAGCCCGTTCCAGAGCTTAAATTCCCTTATCATTAGGAAGTTTTTCCTACTATCGAACCTAAACCTCCCTTGCTGCAGATTTAGCCAATTACTTCTTGTACTATCGGCAGTGGGCACTGAAAGCAATTGATCACTGTCCTCTTTATCTCAGCACTACACTGGTATCATGTCTCCCCTCAGTCTTTTTTTCTCAAGACTAAATATGCTCAGTGTTTTCAGCCTTTCCTCCTAGGTCAGGTTTTCTAAAACTTTCATCATTTTTGTTTCTCTTCTCTGGATTCTCTCTAATTTGGCCACATCTTTCCTACAGTGTGATATCCAGAATTGCATACAGGCCTCTAGCTCACACCTCACCAGTTCCCAGTAGAACGTGACAATGACCTCCCATATCTCACATAGGACACTCCTGTTAATACTTCCCAGAATAACATTAGCCTTTTCTGTGACCACAATCAATACACCAAACGGTCCATCTCCCTAGCTCTTGGAGAGGTTTGGGGGGTAGTGGTTAGAGCAGGGGGTGCTGGAAGGCAGGACTCCTGGGTTCCATCCTTTGCTCTGGGAGAGGAATGGGGGCAAATGGGTTACAGCGGGGTGGAGGTCAGGACTCCTGGTTCTAGTCCCAGCTCCTCCTGTGACTTGAGTGAGTGACTTATGGAGAGAGAATCTCCCATCCCCCGCGGGTAGCTTGTGGGAAGTGTTGCGGTCCCTGGCCTGGTGGGCAGGGGAAGAAGAGTGGGGGGAGGAGGCAGAGCAGGGGTGTCCAGTTTTCAGAAATTGGAAAGTTGGCAACTCTAGCAGGGACAGAGACCTTGTTCCTTGCTCCTCGTCCAGCACCTGTCAGCTGAGCCCCAACTGCAGACCCCAGCGAAGGTCTGGGCCCCTTTGCACTGGGTGCTGCACAGACACTAAGGGTTGGTCTGCGTGAGGAAATTGACCAGCAGAGCTATACCGGTCCAACTAACCCACTACAGCTATCCCAGGATAACTCCCCATGGGGACACTCTTATTCCAGTGTATGAGGGCCCTCATCCAGTTTAGCTTATGTCACTTTGGAAATGATGTAAACTAACCCTGCCCAAGGCTCTCTCATTCCGGAAGAAGAGTGTCCCCACGGGGTGTTATCCCAGGAAAACTGCAGTGATTCAATTACACTATTGTAGTTCTGCTGGTCCATTTCCCTGTGCAGATGAACCCTTAGTGAGAGACAGCCCCTGCCCAGAAGAGTTCTCAATCTAAGCGAGGATTTTCAAAAGCATCTGAAGAATTTAGAAGCACAAGGCAGTGGGCACAGAGCAGAATCAGGCACCTCTGCTCCTAAGTCCCAGGGACTTTTAAAACTGTCCCTTTAGACAAGGCAGAATTATTATCCCCATTTCACAGATGGGGAGCTGAGTCACAGAGAGATGAAGTGACAGGCCCAAGGACTCTATGATTCCCAAATATACCAGTGTCTGCAGCATGATCCAGAGACATTGCTCAGGTGCTGACTGTACCAGCAGCAGGGCCTATGTTGCTCATTGGAAAGCTCACAACATGGCCAGATTTTTCCAGAGATCAGCTCCCAGTTAGGTTCCTAAATCATAGAATCATAGAATATCAGGGTTGGAAGGGACCTCAGGATGTCATCTAGTCCAACCCCCTGCTCAAAGCAGGACCAATTCCCAATTAAATCATCCCAGCCAGGGCTTTGTCAAGCCTGACCTTAAAAACCTCTAAGGAAGGAGATTCCACCACCTCCCTAAGGAACCCATTCCAGTGCTTCACCACCCTCCTAGTGAAAAAGTTTTTCCTAATATCCAACCTAAACCTCCCCCACTGCAACCTCCCCCATTGCAACTCCTTGTTCTGTCTTCTGGTACCACTGAGAACAGTCTAGATCCATCCTCTTTGGAACCCCCTTTCAGATAGTTGAAAGCAGCTATCAAATCCCCCTCATTCTTCTCTTCTGTAGACTAAACAATCCAGTTCCCTCAGCCTCTCCTCATAAGTCTTATGTTCCAGCCCCCCATTTTTGTTGCCCTCTGCTGGACTCTTTCCAATTTTTCCACATCCTTCTCGTAGTGTGGGGCCCAAAACTGGACACAGTACTCCAGATTGTACTCCAAATGCAGTGGCTAGATTTTTCCAAAGCACCCAGGACCCAGTAGCTGTCAATCATGACTCTCAAATGAGAGTTTTTATCAGCTGCTGGGTGCTGGCACTTACAGAAATCTGGCGGTTGTAGTAAGATGAGGCCCTGAAACATAAACTCTTGTATCAAAGGCCCAGTCTGAGGCCTGAAGCCTGAACCAAAGTACTTCCAGGCATTGCTAAGCAAAAGCTGGGCTGTGAGCCAGAGGCAGGCCCCACTCACAGAAGTTGGCCAGAAGAAGGCTGCCAGAAGCAGGTGCATCCACACGTAAGTGCTAATAAGAGGAATTTGTGCTAAGATAGCATCAGAACACTCCGCAGAGATAACAAGGAACAGGCAGGTGCATCTTAAAGGCATGGTCAAAAGGACAGCATGATGGATAGATTTGTTTGAAACAACATGATCAAAGAGGGAGACAGCCCCCAATGAGTCAAGGGGCTGTACCTCAAAACGTCAGTAGGGATGAGTAATCTGTCCTGTAACTGTATAAAAGTAGGTCCCGGAGTGCGCCTCTTTGTCTGGCCTAGGGGGCAGTGGAAAGTCCCACCACTGACTGAGCTGGTCCATTGCCAGGTGGCACAAATTCATAGTATGTCTTGTAGAGTCTACAGGAAACTATTACTGTGCTTCGTTTGACAATAAACCTGGCTCGGGTTCCTTCGTACCTTACTAGAGTCTGTGGTCTTTGGGGGTTCACTCAGGGTTTGCTGTGTCAGCACACAGAGGGAACACGCTCGCAGCCGACTGTTATCATCATCAAACAAGAGCAGAGCACCACACCGGTAGCTACTGACAACAGCCGTCAGTCTAGAATGCATGCCAAATATCAGCTCAAACCCATACACCAAAGCGATGTAATTGCTTCATGTAGTGACTGCTTTCCACGGAACCAAATATTGACATGACGTTCTCTTGCACACTCTGGAAGAGGCTAACAAACAGTTTCACTACGCCATAGCTTGTGACTAATACTTTTTGTTTGTTATTTATATTTCATCACATCCCTACAAAGCCGCATGACATTAAACCCACCTGCAAATTCAAAGGTGACCCTGATGCTATTGTCAGTTCTCATGATTTCACAGCACATGTCATAATATTTGCTGTTTTTCATAAAGCCCAACTCCTGAAGTGCTGAGATTATGTGAAAATTTTGGGTTTTGTTGAAATGTGTACATTTCTAGCCCTCCTGGTTGTGAAGAACACCTGGAAAACCTGATCTCCAAAAGGGCAAACACCAGAAGTCAAATAAAAGCAAGCAAAATGCATAATTAAAAAAAATCTCATGAATTCTTAAGGCAATCTTGGGATTTTGGGGTGGCTGCCTCATGATTTTTGTACGCTTTGGGTTGGCAATGGAATCTCTAAACAGAGCTGAGAGGACTTGGGAGCTGAGCTGTTGATATAAAGAGTCAGGGGGTAGGAAAACAGAGTTTGCATATTTTTCCCAATTTTATTCGGAAGAAACTTTTTTTTCTAAAATAGAAAACAAGCAGCATTTGCCCTAAGAATATTCCAGTGTCCTACAGCACTTCGGGGTCACTGTGCATTGTCTACCTGTGGCCCCAGAGAAGGTCTCCCACTTTCTTACTGCACGGCTGCTACAGTTGCTTCTGATTTCGGGAGGGTCTTTGATGTGGCTGGGCTGTGACGAGCACTGCATTTCAGCAACTGGAGCATTAACGATATCTGCCCCGCTGCAGAGTGATCGCTGCGTATGTTGGCATCTCTTCTCTCTGGGGTGGTGGATGCTTTAAGATAAAACACAGTAATGTTACTTTTCTACTAAGCCAGCTTAAAACCAGAGAAATGAAGCCAGAAAATGTCCATCTGACAGCACTGCTTTATGTACAGAACAAGCAGTTTAATGGGCATCTAGGCTGGGAAACACCATTGGCCTCACTTCCTACATTAACCTCTCTGAGCCATGAAGCTCAGATTTCCCCCTCCCCAGCATTGGTCTGGCCCTTTTTTGTCCCCCAGTTGGAAAGAAAGAGCTTTTGGGCAGAGTGCAAGCTGGAAAGAGGCTTGGAGCTGGGATCAAAGAAAGTGATGTTATGTAAATAAATGGGGTTGCATCTATGAACATACCTGTCTCTGTCATCACTTTCACCTCTCAATCTTACTATGCACAAGACCTAGATTATTGGCTAATAGCTTGGGTCAAAAGAACCAGTGGTTTGAGTATTGGCCTGCTAAACCCAAGGTTGTGAGTTCAATCCTTGAGGGGGCCGTTTAGGAAATTGGGGTAAAATCTGTCTGGGGATTGATCCTGCTTTGAGCAGGGGTTTTGGACTAGATGACCTCCTGAGGTCCCTTCCAACCCTGAGATTCTATGATTCTATAATATTGAGAGGGTTAAACCAGCTTTGGAATTCACATGAGTCACAAAAATCTCTGCAAGTAGTACCCTGTTCTACAGTCAATTACTAAAAGCTCAAAGGGATAAATCAGCATTTGTTAGCATAGAATCATAGAAGACTAGGGTTGGAAAAGACCTCAGGACGTTATCCAGTCTAACCCCCTGCTCAAAGCAGGACCCAATCCCCAGCTAAATCATCCCAGCCAGGGCTTTGTCAAGCCGGGCCTTAAAAACCTCTAAAGATGGAGATTCCACCACCTCCCTAGGTAACGCATTCCAGTGCTTCACCACCCTCCTAGTGAAATAGTGTTTCCTAAGATTGAACCTAGACCTCCTCCACTGCAACTTGAGACCATTGCTCCTTGTTCTGTCATTTGCCACCACTGAGAACAGCCTAGCTCCATCCTCTTTGGAACTCCCCTTGAGGTAGCTGAAGGCTGCTATCAAATCCCCCCTCACTCTTCTTTTCTGCAGACTAAAAACCCCAGTTCCCTCATCCTGTGCTCATAAGGCATATGCCCCAGCCTCCCAATCATTTTCGTTGCCCTCCTCTGGACTCTCTGCAATTTGTTCACATCCTTTCTGTAGTGGGGGGGAGGGCGAAAACTGGACGCAATACTCCAGATGTGGCCTCACCAGTGCTGAATAGAGGGGAATAATCATTTCCATCGATCTGATGGCAATATTCCTACTAATGCAGCTCAATATACCATTAGCCGTCTTGGCAACAAGGGCACACTGCTGTGAGGGAATAAACCTAGCTGGCCTCCCTTACATCACACAATACGTCGGGGAAGGCCGGCTTACAGGCCACAGGCCTGAACTAAGCTAAGTGTAAAGGCCTCCTGTCAAGATCAGCCAAGGGTTATGATCAGAGGAGGGAGGGGGGACCGAAGAGGAGAGAGACACGTGGAAGGCCCCAGAAGATATAACAATAGCTTGTGTGTTTTAAGGCTGGTGAAATATGATAACCGCTTGTTTGGCTTTATGAAATATAGTATTAATCACTTGTATGAAGAAAGATATTTCTAGCTAAAGGGCAGCTTCTCCTTTGGGTGGCTTGACACCCCCCAACCCCCCCAAAATTCCACTTTTTTGCAAGATAACCAATCATAGCTACCTTCTGGGTGCCCAGAAGGCCCCCCTTATCATACTGATAAGCACCCTGCCAAGAAGCAGCCCCAAATGGATGCTAAATCCTGAACAGAATGGGGAACCACCAAGAAGCCCCCCCCCCACTCTGCACCCCATTCTCGGAAAATACCAGAGGGGGGTGCCAGGAAGGAGGGAGGGGGGTGCCAGGAATGAAGGGGGGTGCCAGGAATGAAGGGGAAAGCTTATTTTCGTAAATGACGTGTAACTTGTAATACGTTTGCGGTTTGTAAGAATAAAAGGAGCCTGCGTGCTCCATTCGGGGTAGTAGTTTTCGGACTGCTACCCAATGCATTGGTATGTATTAGAATAAACGGGCCTCAGGCTTTGAGTCTCAAATGAAAATGATGCGTGGGTGGCTTTTTCCACAACACTGCTGACTCATATCCAGGTTCTTGTCTACTGTAATCCCTAGGTCCTTTTCTGCAGAACTGCCGCTTAGCCAGTTGGTCCCCAGCCTGTAGCAGTGCATGGGATTCTTCCTTCCTAAGTGCAGGACTCTGCACTTGTCCTTGTTGAACCTCATCAGATTTCTATTGACCCAATCCTCCAATTTGTCTAAGTCCCTCTGGACCCTATCCCTACCCTCCAGCGTATCTACCTCTACCCCCCAGCTCAGTGTCAGCCACAGACTTGCTGAGGGTGCAATCCATCCCATCATCCAGATCTTTACTGCATAAGAACAGCCAAAGTAATTCTAGGAAAATCTCTGGAAAGTGAATGAAATGCCCTCTCTCTGAGATCACTGGAGTTGTTTCCCCAAAACTTTCAGGACAAGATCTACATAGTGATAAGACATGGTAATCAAATTTCATACTCTCTGGAATGGGTTTGTGGAGGTGTGTATGAAAATAAGAGCAATGACAGAATGCTAACTTCAACCTTAACTCCGAGGAGACCAGCTATGCCATCATGATAACAGCGCACAGCTCTTCCCTTTGTGACACTGCTTTAAACACTCAATAAAATGTTACATATTAAAAATAATAATAATACTACGACAGAACTTCAGTGACCCAAACTCCTCCCATCCATCTTTAGAGGAGGAAAAATAAAAATCCAAGGTTATTGTTCATTGCCAGTATCAGCTAGAGTATGGACAAATAATTATCATAAGGAAGCAATTGGAGGACAGAAGCTCTGTGTTAGCAGCTTTCCCTGCCACTAACATTACACCCAGGGTGCGTGCACCATCACACAGCCGCTGCTAGCAGTGTGAGACTGTGCACGCCCCACTGACACCTACATCGCATGGAGACCCATAGGGGGAAATCCTGCCCCCATTGAAGTCAATGGGAAACTCCCAGGATTTCACCCATTGCCTGTCTTCCTTCCCCTTAGGGAGGCCCCTTGTGGCAAGTGGTGCTGGTGCTTCATTAATAGGATCTGTTTCACTAGACCCGATTCCCACTTGGGTAACATTTCGGAGGTTTTCAAACCTGCCTGGGGGATTTGACTGTCCAATTCCCAGGAGTTTTGAATGGGAATTTTAAAACCTTGAACATCTCTGCCTTGGTTTTAAAATTCCAAGTTTGACTGCAGAGGCTGGTGGGGAAAAACCTCTCTGTAGCTGGATAGATTTTCAGGCCAAGGGGGATTCTCCTCTATCACTGTGGTCTGGAGTTCGGGAAGGATGTTTTCCTCTTGCCTGAATGCTTGTCTGTGGTGGGCAGGGCCTGACTGGCCAGGCAAACAGCAGATATGGGAGGCAGGTACCCGCTCCTGCGTGGAGATCTGGGGCAGCAACAGTGAGACCAGGGTATCAGACACAACCTGAAGCCTGAGAATCCTGAGTAAATCCATGTTCCAAGCCCACGGGTCTCTGCCAAGCTGGAACAAGCAAATGAATCGCTCTTTTCTATCACTTCACTTTGTCGTTAATAAAAGCTGCGACTCACCCTGGAGCTTCCCACCCAATTCACAGAGGCATCTGGGGAGAGAATGACAGTTACACACAGTCACTTGGGTGTAAATGCCCTTAAGGGAAGGCACCTCGCTGAGCACGAATTATAACCCCCCCACCCCCCAGCTCCCACCTCTCCCCCAGCCAGGGCAGGGCTCCCCCATGGGCAGCACTGAGCACAATGGAGACTGAGCAAGGTCGCTAGGGGATACCGAAGCAGAAGGATTTAATTCCGCTGTTGAAGATGTTCAGTGGAAACTGTCTGTCTGGGTTTTCAACAGAGCTATTTTGTCTGAAACAGCATCAGCTTTTAGCAGAAAATTTCAACATTTTGTTCAAAAAATGAGTGCCCCAAAACTGAAATATTTTGGCCAAAAGCAGGAATAGTCAGATTCAAATACCACCTGGGTGCCACATGGGACTTGTAGTTCAATTGCCTCATGCTGATCTTCTCCTCTATAGGTTGAGCTGGCTGGCTGGACTTCATCTCCCATGATACACTGCAATCAGGGACTCCCATGATGTACTACATCCTTTCTCAAAGAGGGGAGAAAGTGGTGTATCATGGGAGAGCCAGTGAGCCTGGCTCAAAGAGATCAGGAGCATGAGACGCCTGAACTACAACTCCCATGAGGCACTGTTGCACCCAGTCCCAGTGAAGGGGGTGGAACACTTTCCAATGGGAGCTTTCCCCAGGTTTTGTCCTTTCCATGAGGGACAGGAAGGGGTAACACTTTGGCTCAGTCCTCTAAGCCATGGCAATGCAGGACTGGGGATTACAGGAAAAGGGTGGGACAAAGGAACCTCAGGGACTCAGATGCATGAGTCCTGGGAGCCTGAGAACTTTTTCTCCTCGTTCACTTTTATCACAGGCAGTTTGTTGTTCTAACTCTTGGCCAGACAGTCTGACCTGGGATCTGTCCAACCCCCACCAATTAACACATTTACCCCCAACCCCCGCCTTTCTCCCTCATGTGAATGTGACCCCAGTAACCCCAATACTCTACAAAAGCTCTTACATTCAATATGGTCTTCAGGAGTGTTGCTGGTGTCATGCTGGGCTCGTTCCCTGTGGGGAGTAATAAGGATAGGGGTATCAGTGCTCTCTCTGTCACCTTGGTGACACTGAGTCTATTTTCAGAGCTCCAGCTGTGAGGAGATTTCTTCCCATGGCTGGTTCTGCTGCTAGGACCTTACATCTCCATTCAGCTCACACTCAGGAGAAAGGCAGCAAATCCAACTTCTGGATAAGCAGTGAACATGGTGGCGTCACCATTTATGCAGGGAAAGTCTAATAAAACTGAGACTTGAACATCCTGTTCTACTTCTGTAAAATGGCCAAGAAACCAACTAACCAAAACCCCACTAGGTCAGCATGGAGTTAAGCTTCGGGGGGGGGGGGAGGGGGAACCAAAAATCCCTGACATCTCAGGACAGAAGTTGAAGAAAACTCAGTCGTTAGAACCGGGTGACATTTTTCCACAGAAATATTTTTCATGAACAATAGTTTAACCAGAATCAAATGTTTGGCCAAAACCATCTTATTTAATGAAATTTTTAATGAAAAAGGCTTAAACAAAATGCTCATTTTGTTTTCTTTTGAATTAATATTTTTGTTTTGTTTCACTTTCAATTATTTTGTCAGAAAAAAAACATTTTTTTGTGAAAAATTTGAAGAAAATTATTTATTTGAAATTTTTTCATTCAAATAAAACTGGAATTTTGGCCAAGGGCTGCTCACAATGTAGAAAGACGGAATGTTCATTGTTAAGGCTCAACTCTGCACAGTGTGAAAATGCAGCTTCAGACCCCACTTCTCGCCCTGTCTGCTCACCAGCTCCCACGTCCCAGGAGGGCAGGTTGGGGGTGTTTGGGAGGAGCGATTGGTTATATGTCAGGAGGAGGTAGGAAGGGAATATTAGGGGAGAGGCAGCTAAGAGCCCTATAGGATGGGGGCGCAGGATGCAGGCAGGGATGAGGGCTCTCAATACCAAGGGCCTGTGTGTCGTGTCCCCTGTGTCCCCACAGTTTTATTAGCAGAGTTGCTGCACTGGGAATCCAGGCTGGGCCGGACACTGGCAGAGCCTGGAAACGGCCCTTAGTCTACCCATGCGCCTTTCCCTCTCTGTGTCCAGCTGGTCACCCCATGGACTCCCTGGACTCCCACCTGGCTCTCTCTGCCCCACCCTGAGGGCTGGCTTCTGCCCCATCATATCCGGCTGGGCTGGGGCCATGGAGAATTGCTGGAGTCCCTCTCGGGGCAATGTGCAGCTGTTGAATCAGTTCCGAGCTCTGGGGCTGTGAGGCCAGCATGGACCAGGCAGGGTTTTAGAAGAAGTGTATGGGCCCCGTGGCCCTCAGAAGGCAGCAGTGGGCCCGGCAGGTTTCAGAAGGTGACTGGGAAGTCAGAGGGGGAGGGGAGCAGGAGTCAGGAGGAGCCCTGAGTGGCAGGTGCTGGCTGCAGAGCAATGGGGAACAACCCTTAGACACTGTATGAGGGCTCCCTGCAGAGTCTGTGTATGTGGAGGGTGGGGGAGGGTTCCCTCAAAACCTCCTGACAGGGTGGTGGGTAGAAGGCGAGACAGCAGCACTTAGCAGCTCCCCTGGCACTGGGGGCAGCCTGGGCCCCAATGAGCTGGTCCCCCTGGGCCGTGCTGCAAAGGCAACTGGCTCAGAGTCCCTTCTGCACAGTCAGGGCCGGCTCTAATTTTTTTGCCACTCCAGGCAAAGAAGAAGAGCGCCGCCCCGCCGTACCCCTCCCCGCGAGCGCCGCCTAAATCCCCGCCCCCCGAGCACCACCCCACCCCAAAGCCCCCCCCCGCCCGACCCCCCCCCCCCCCAAGCACCACGCCGCCCGAAGCCCCCGCCCCCCCGAGCACCACGCCGCCCAAAGCCCCGCCCCCCTCCAAGCACCACGCCACCGAATCCAAAATAAAATAAAATAAAATAAAAAATCGAGCGCCGCCCTGCCCCAAGGTGCCTCCCCAAGCACGTGCTTGGTCGGCTGGTGCCTGGAGCCGGCCCTCTGCAGTGTGTTGTTCACATGGAGAGCGTGCTATGAATCCCCCTGTTGCCCAGCTCTCCTCAGCAGGTGGGGAAGCGCTACGGCCGCCCCATGCACAGACCTGCACCGAAATCACAGCCGCTGTGAGAGAACCCACTATGGGTGTTTCGGGGCGAGTCCGTGTGTGGACGCACTGAGCCTGGCACTAAACCAGATGCAGCCGATGGAGCTATCATTGGGTGTTACCCAGTAGCGTAGCTAGGGGGAAGCAGGGGGAGCGGCTGCTCCCCCACTGAGCACATGGCGCCTTAGTAGAAAAGTTCCGGGATTTTCCCCCCATGCAGAGTGCAGCACTGCTGATTGGCCGCCTGGGCCGAGTTGAGCCGCTTCTGGGGGTGTGGAGAGGGGCTGGAAGATGTATCCCGAGTGATTCAAAGGCCTCAAACATTGCTGAAAGAGCTGGGAAAGTTGCAAGCTTTCTCTGCTGGGCTTTTCATCTGGGTAATACAATGCAAACCTGCTTGAGGCACTGCACAGCTTAAGCTCTTGTAAGCTTGCAGCCATGGCACAAAAGGATTTGGGAGCAGTTAACAATTCTGTGTGGTTAAGAGATTTTCATTTCCTGGGCCCTGCTACCCAGTCCCACAGGGGACACTGAGTGAGTAGCCCCGCTTGTGTCCTCTGCCCAGACACAATCCCTTCCCTGCTTCTTTCCCTTGTGTTTGCAAGGGTCTCATTAACATGCTGCATCTGAACGCCCCTCCCCCAGGCCTTCCCTCCAGAGACACAGCCTCCTGGCTTCTCCTCCTTCTTCACTTTCTCCTTTTCTCTGTCTCTGTGGTTTTTCTCCATGCCCCGTCCCTTTGTCTGTACTCCCTCTCCCTCCCCACCCCATGCACTGTATTAAGCACGTCTCTGCCTCTCTTGTTGATGGGCTCTGTGCTGGGATAGCAGAGGCAGCGCTATTGTTGAGTTCTCTGCTAGGTCTGTTTGTACCAGACTCTAGCAGTAACCCTCTGCCTGCTGGCAAAGGCTTCTGGCTAAACACTAAAGCCAGGTGCTAGGGCAGAAGCAGCTGCCCATGTACCCTCAATGGCAGGAGCTGTGTGTGGTCCCTCACCCCCCCCCGCCCCACTTTGGATTACGGGGTGTGTCTCGGTGCATATTGGGGTTCCTGTCAGGGGGCGGGGAGCGGTTGGATAGGCGTGGGATTCCTGGGGGTCTGTCTGGGGGCGGGGGTGTGGATAAGGGTTGGGGCAGTCAGGGGACAGGTAGGAGGTAGGGTCCTAAGGGGGCAGTTAGGGTGGGGAGGTCTCAGGAGGGGGCAGTCAGGGGACAAGGAGCAGGAAGGCTTAGGTAGGGGGTGGGGTCCTGGGGGACAGTTAGGGACAGGGGTCCCGGGAGGGGGCAGTCAGGGGACAAGGAGCGGGGGGTGTTGGAAGTTCTGAGGGGGGCAGGAAGTGGGAGGGAGTGGATATAATTAGTAATTTGATATGTCAGGTGGCGCCTTTTTTTATGTGTTCGCTCCCCCTGATGTTAGAGCCTGGCTACGCCCCTGGTGTTACCCACAGCATCTGGATGGACTGGAGACCTTTGGTTCCCAGCCAGGCCTGGCCACTCCCAGCTCTGCCCCAGTAGAACAGACCCGTTTCTAGGGAACTGGATGGTTCGGTCGGTGTCGCTTTGTGGCCGACTAGCCCCAACACCGCCTGAGTGTGAAGCAGGGTCACTTTAATTCTTTCAAACATCTTGGGGTGATTTTCAAACACACTCACTCTTCTGTCAGTGAATTTGATGGGAACACGTCACTTTGGCACACCTCTTCCTTAAAGTGTCTTCTCCTAATCCCCAGATCCCACCCCAACCAGGGAGTTCATCCTTCCCTGCCCTTTTCAAAAATTCCTCCAGAACAGACTCCAGAACAGAGCTACTCAGCTGCCGGCCCTTCCGTGAGGCAGAGAGAAGAGACCCAGAAAGAAAACAAGATGGGAGAGGGAATAATCTCCTCCTACCTTTGATCCCTTGGTAGAGATGCAACTGGAAGCAATGAGACAATGTGATCAGAGACGAGGACACGTTTTCTCGTGGGCAGAGAGAGAGAGAGATGGAAACTGAGTGACATGGCCCAAATTCATCATCACATTGATGCAGAACCCATGGCCCAGCCCAGCACTCTCCTCAACCAGCCCCACTGACTGCCCCTGGGAGTGGTGTGGCCAAGTCTGAAAATTTTAATGGCAATCTCATGTTCTACGTAAAGTCCTAGATCTGAGAATCAGGGGCTTCAATGAGAATCTTGGCTTTCATTTAAAAAAAAAAAGTATAAATTTATAACCCTCGTGTTTGGGAAGAAAAGCCTGAAAATGTGACTGAGAGACCCCACAAAGATCAAATCCCCCAGGCAAATACAAAGACCTCACACTGGTGACTTGTTGGAAATCCCATGAGTTTTAAGCCAGTCTCGAGATTGTTGGGGTGACTCGAGTGCTGTGAAAGCTTGGGGCTGGGGACGCTGTGTGAGGAAAGGTTGGCAGGACAAAGCTGTGTCCAGAGCTCTATTTTCAGAATTGTTAGATCCTGATTCAAGAAACCACTTACACACGGGCATAGGTGTAAGGGCCTTTCCTGACTAGGGGATGCCTTCCTGAGCTGCAGCATTAGGTACCTGTGTGTTGATATTCCATCCAGACACACGCCCCTGGCTGAGCCCTAGATTATAACCATCTATGGGGCAGGGATTGTCCCCTTCATTACTGATGTGTGCAGCGCCTGGCACAGTGGAGGCCCGATTCCTGATTGAGGCTCCAGGGCACTACAGTAACACACCTAATAAAAATGTACAGCACCTAGCACAGTGGGGCTCTGATCCCTGACTGGGGCTCCAGGGTGCTACTTCAATACAAATAATTAATCACAATGATAATCCCTTTCATCATCTCTTTGATTTGTCTCTCCAGCCAGCCTCCCAAAACCACAATTTCACTGTGTCTTTGATCATCTCCCTTCCCCCATCCCAGACACACTGGGGAAAGGGGATCTAAGGGGTTGTCTCTGCCACGTCTGTCTGTACATTTGCTAACAGGGCTTGGCCTCACTGTCATACCCACCTTTCTTTCCCAGAAGATAAAGCACCACAGCCAGAACCAGGACGGCAGGGATTGTAATTCCCAACAGGAGCATTAGATCCGTCCCTAGGAAAGAACCTTGATGTGAATGGCCTCTCCAAGCAGCCACCGGCAAGTCCCCACTGGCTGGAGCTGGCTGAGTCCTGTGGTAAGTGACCTCTAATGTCCTCATGATCATAGAATCATAGAATATCAGGGTTGGAAGGGACCTCAGGAGGTCATCTAGTCCAACCCCCTGCTCAAAGCAGGACCAATTCCCAAATAAATCATCCCAGCCAGGGCTCTGTCAAGCCTGACCTTAAAAACCTCTAAGGAAGGAGATTCCACCACCTCCCTAGGTAACTCATTCCAGTGCTTCACCACCCTCCTAGTGAAAAAGTTTTTCCTAATATCCAACCTAAACCTCCCCAACTGCAACTTGAGACCATTACTCCTTGTTCTGTCATCAGGTACCACTGAGAACAGTCTAGATCCATCCTCTTTGGAACCCCCTTTCAGGTAGTTGAAAGCAGCTATCAAATCCCCCTCATTCTTCTCTTCTGGAGACTAAACAATCCCAGTTCCCTCAGCCTCTCCTCATAAGGCATGTGCTCCAGCCCCCTAATCAGTTTTGTTGCCCTCCGCTGGACCCTTTCCAATTTTTCCACATCTTTCTTGTAGTGTGGGGCCCAAAACTGGACACAGTACTCCAGATGAGGCCTCACCAATGTCGAATAGAGGGGAACGATCACGTCCCTCCATCTGCTGGCAATGCCCCTACTTATACAGCCCAAAATGCCGTTAGCCTTCTTGGCAACAAGGGCACACTGTAGACTCATATCCAGCTTCTCGTCCACTGTAACCCCTAGGTCCTTTTCTGCAGAACTGCTTCCTAGCCATTCAGTCCCTAGTCTGTAACAGTGCATGGGATTCTTCCGTCCTAAGTGCAGGACTCTGCACTTGTCCTTGTTGAACCTCATCAGGTTTCTTTTGGCCCAATCCTCTAATTTTTCTAGGTCCCTCTGTATCCTGTCCCTACCCTACAGCGTATCTACCACTCCTCCCAGTTTAGTGTCATCTGCAAACTTGCTGAGAGTGCAGTCCACGCCATCCTCCAGATCATTAATGAAGATATTGAACAAAACCGGCCCGAGGACCGACCCTTGGGGCACTCCACTTGAAACCGGCTGCCAACTAGACATGGAGCCGTTGATCACTACCCGTTGAGCCTGACGATCTAGCCAGCTTTCTATCCACCTTATAGTCCATTCATTCAGCCTATACTTCTTTAACTTGCTGGCAAGAATACTGTGGGACACTGTATCAAAAGCTTTGCTAAAGTCAAGGAATAACACGTCCACTGCTTTCACCTCATCCACAGACCCAGTTATCTCCTCATAGAAGGCAATTAGGTTAGTCAGGCATGACTTGCCCTTGGTGAATCCATGCTGACTGTTCCTGATCACTTTCCTCTCCTCTAAGTGCTTCAGAATTGATTCCTTGAGGACCTGCTCCATGATTTTTCCAGGGACTGAGGTGAGGCTGACTGGCCTGTAGTTCCCCGGATCCTCCTTCTTCATACCTGGAAGCTCACCCCGCGGTTATCTGCAGGGCAACGTTATTCGCTGCTTCTTGTGAGTAAAGCTCATTGAAGTTTTTCCATATTTTTTTTGCCAAACTTTTTTTTAATCCAAACACAGTATAACCAAAATCAAAATCTTTCTCCCAAACAATTCACTTGCAAGGGCCTTCTTAGGCTTTCCACAAAAAAAGGTTTGAAATGAAATAATTTTTTTTGTTTTATTTTGAATTGACAGTTTTGTTTCATATCGGTTTTCAAAATCTAGAAATGGAAGGAAAATGTCCATTGTCTGTGAAACTGAACAAAGCAAAGCTATTTGTGTTTCTGACATTTTTGTCGCCTTTTGGTTGTGAAAACCCAAAACAAATGAAAATGTCTAGTTGAAATGAATCCAAATAAAATTTTTTTGTTGAGTCTCATGAATATTTTTTCATGAAACATTGAAATTTTCCATAATAAGTTCTGAATTAAAGAGTTTTGTTCACAATTGCTTGTGGAAATAAACCTGGATTTCCTCCTAGCTCTAAGGGTGAGCTCCTCAGGGCAGGAAACACGCCTGTGAGATCTGCCCTGCTTCAGGGAAGCATCACTTTTCAGGACAGCACCTAGGTACAAACTTAACTTCAAACAAATATTTTAGTTCCAGCAATGGGACAGTAGCAGGTGCTTAAAGTTAAGCATATACATAGATGCTGTCCTGAATAGGGATGGTCTTGAGTACATGCTTCAGAACATTCCTGAGTCAAGGCCACAGAGCCCTATGGCATGCGCAGAGATCTGTGCAGAGCCGATCCACAAATACTCAGTGGAAGAGTTTTCCAACATAAAATGATGTTTCTTTAAAAACAAAACCTTTTGACACGGCTCTTTGGTGTTTCGGAATCTAAATGTTGCTACATTTCTGTTCCTTGCAATATCTGAAATTTTGACTTTTCATCCTGATTCAGGATAAAATGTGAAAGGTCAGAATTTATCGCGGGATTCAAATGGGAAAGCTGGCTAGATCGTCGGGCTCAACGGGTAGTGATCCATGGCTCCATGTCTAGTTGGCAGCCGGTATTAAGCGGAGTGCCCCGAGGGTCGGTCCTGGGACTGGTTTTGTTCAGTATCTTCATTAATGATCTAGAGGATGGTGTGGACTGCACTCTCAGCAAGTTTGCAGATGACACTAAACTGGGAGGAGTGGTAGATACGCTGTAGGGTAGGGATAGGATACAGAGGGACCTAGAAAAATTAGAGGATTGGGCCAAAAGAAACCTGATGAGGTTCAACAAGGACAAGTGCAGAGTCCTGCTCTTAGGACGGAAGAATCCCATGCACTGCTACAGACTATGGACCGAATGGCTAGGAAGCAGTTCTGCAGAAAAGGACCTAGGAGTTATGGTGGATGAGAAGCTGGATATGAGTGAACAGTGTGCCCTTGTTGCCAAGAAGGCTAACAGCATTTTGGGCTTTATAAGTAGGAGCATTGCCAGCAGATCGAGGGACGTGATCATTCCCCTCTATTCGGCATTGGTGAGGCCTCATCTGGAGTACTGTGTCCAGTTTTGGGCCCCACGCTACAAGAAAGATGTGGAAAAATTGGAAAAAATCTGGTGGAGGGCAACAAAAATGATTAGGGGGCTGGAGCACATGACTTATGAGGAGAGGCTGAGCGAACTGGGATTATTTAGTCCGCAGAAGAGAAGAATGAGGGAGGGATTTGATAGCTGCTTTCAACTACCTGAAAGGGGGTTCCAAAGAGGATGGATCTAGACTGTTCTCAGTGGTAGCAGATGACAGAAGAAGGATTAATCATCTCAAATTGCAGTGGGGGAAGTTTAAGTTGGATATTAGGAAAAACTTTTTCACTAGGAGGGTGATGAAGCACTGGAATGGGTTACCTAGGAAGGTGGTGGAATCTCCTTTCTTAGAAGTTTTTAAGGTCAGGCTTGACAAAGCCCTGGCTGGGATGATTTAGTTGAGGATTAGGTCCTGCTTTGAGCAGGGAGTTGGAGTAGATGACCTCCTGAGGTCCCTTCCAACCCTGATATTCTATGATTCTATGATTTCCCCTCAAGTTCTGGAGGCACATATATAATTAGTGTCACTCTGGCAGGAGTCAGTAGGTGACACTTTTCCTAGCCCTGGGAGTGCTGCACACAGTCATTGCCAGCATATTGTTAGGTGTTGGTTTGCTGATGCAGATGCTTTGGGGGAGCTGCTGAGGAAATTGCCAGGTTTGGGCTCAGCTACGGTCAGTTCCTGGGGCTCGGTTGCTGCCTGGGAACTGGGCACGGGTGCTGGGATGAAATAAATTCCTGAAACGGGTTTGCCCACATGCTGTGTGTGACACCTTTGTTCCAGGACTGGAGCACAGAACGTATATTAATTAATTACCCGAAGAGAATTACTGTACTTGTGAGCCCAGGCCTGATGATGTGTCTGGTGCCTCCTTCCAGAACAACAATACAGTGAGTGCAGAGGGAGGAAATAATTCACTGACTGCCTTTTTAGCAGAGGGGGTTAGTGAACTCCAGATGACTCTCACCCATCGGAAGGGTTTGGGATTCCCCCTTTGAAAGAGCCATTTTCCTGCCCTGCAAAGATGTTGCCCGGCTCAAGAATGCTGGTGAAAGCCTGGGAGAGCTGCAGGGAGAATGCGCTGCATTGAATTAGCCTGTCACCCTGTTCTGTGATTGTGTGTTTCCTCTACATCCACTGTCACAGCGATCACACTCAGACTGGGGGTTGCCCAGCCCAGGACCCACTTCTCCCTAAAGAGAGTCCCCAGAATAAAGAAACGCCTCAGAAGCATTTACCTTGTAAGGAGGAACCCCCGACACCTCCACTGTCAGAGTCATCACCTAGGCAATAAATACACAAGAGATCAGAGCAGAGCATGGCCCCACTCCAGGCCCATACGCTGCCCTAACACAACTACACCATGGACAATACCTGGCTGGTGGCCATGCTGCTGAAAGGGGCCTGGGGTTAGAGTGACTCAGAAACTAAATCTGAGTCAGCATTGCGAGGTAGTTGTCAAAAGGGCTAACGTTGTATGTAAGACACGGAAGGTCATTGTCCTGCTCTGCTCGGCACTGGTGAGGCCTCAGCTGCAGTACAGGGTCCAGTTCTGGGTGTGACACTTTAGGAAAGTTGTGGACAAATTGGAAAGACTGCAGAGGAGAGCAACAAAAGTGATCAAAGGTTTAGAAAACCTGATGTCATAAACAGATAGTTAAGGGTTAATGCCTCTTTTTCCTGTAAAGGGTTAAGAAGTTCACCTAGCCTAGCTGACACCTGACCAGAGGAACCAAGGGGAGGACAAGATGGTTCAAAAGGAAGGAGGGAAGTTCCCTTTGTCTGGGTCAGAGTTTTCACTTTTGACCGGATGGAAAAGCTCCAGAATTCAGCCCCTTATCAAGTAGTGAGTATTAGTGAAGGGAATAAATAGGTTTATGTTTATTTCTTTGTAACCTGTCTTGTGCAATTAGAGGAATAATCAAATTGAGTATTTTTTGTGTACTAAGTTTTTGCCCAGGGGAACATCCTCTGTGTTTGGAATCTGTTGTCTGTGAGAGTAGCTGGTATGCTAATCTCTCCCAGAGGGTTTTCTTTTACCTTTCTTTTCTTTAATTAAAAGCCTTTTTTAATAACCTGATTGATTTTTGCCTTGTTTTTAGATCCAAGGGGGTTGGATCTGGATCCACCAGGAGTTGGTGGGAGAAAGGAGGGGGGATGGTTAATTTCTCCTTGTTTTAAGATCCAAGGGGTTTGGATCTGTGTTCACCAGGAAATTGGTGAAGTCTCTCAAGGCTACCCAGGGAAGGGAGTTAGCTCTCAGGAGTGGTGGCAGCAAAACCATATCTAAGCCGGTAATTGAGCTTAGAGCTTCTCATGCCCTAAAGTTCAGAGTGGGGAAGGAACCTTGACACCTGACCTAGCAGGAAAGGTTAAAAACACTGGGAATGTTTTGTCTTGAGAAAAGAAGCCTGAGGGGGGACCTGATAACAGTCTCCAAATATGTTCAGGGCTGTTATAAAGAGGACGATGATCAATTGTTCTCAGCCCCACTGAAGGTAGGACAAGCAGTAATGCTCTTAATCTGCAGAAAGGGAGGATTAGGTTAGACAGTAGGAAAAAGCTTTCTAACCATAGGGCTAGTGAAGCTCTGGAATAGGCTTCCAAGGGAGGTTGTGGAATCCCTGTCATTGGAGGTTTTTAAAACAGATTGGACAAACTCCTATCAGGGATGGTCCAGGTTTATTGGGTCCTGCCTCAGTGCAGGGGGCTGGACTTGATGACATCTTGGGGTCCCTTCCAGCCCGACATTTCTATGGTGTCCCCATCCCCCACCTGCCAGGATTGAGCTGGCTGAGCTGAGCTGAGTGAAAATCTGGGGGGTTCCCTGTGTCAAATTTTGAATGAAGATGTTTTGTTAGAAATTTTTCATTTCGGATGTTGATGAATTTCAATATTTGGATTTTCAGGGTTTGTTGTTTAACTGTGGTTCTCGCTCTGCCATTCATCCCTCCCCCCTTTGTGTGATGTTGAGTTGCTGGGCAGGGCTGAGATAGGACACACACACACACACACACACACACACATCCCTTACCAGTGAGGCTGAGGTGCTGTGCAGGGCTGAGCTGGGATCTGTTCACCCGGTTGTCACTGTACTTGATCTCGTACCCACAGGTGTAATTCCCAGAGCTGCCCCTGGACACCGCATGGTCATAGACGTAGGTGGCCTTCTCCTCTGAACCCCGCTGGGATGAAACCTCCTCTCCCTCCTTGCAGAAGACGACGCGGGTGGTCAGCTGATGGGACAACACGAAGCACTTGAGCAACACAGAGTCCCCTGGCCGGGCGGACGTCTGGTTCAGGTGGAGGGCAGGGGCAGAGAGATCACCTGGGAAGGGGAATGGGGCACAGCTGTCAGTGGGGTGTTGGTGGTGCCCAGTGCTGTCAATGGGACAGGAGGTAAATGGCAGGTGGGTCTTTGCCATGTCTCATATGGAGGCTCTGATTCCAGCCGAGCTGTGCAGATGGGAGCACGAGCTCTCTCTTGTGACCAGAAACTTTATTAAGTGGGATTGTTTGGGTTGCTGAAGAGTCGGAGGTTCAGCCGGGCTGGGCTTCCATTGCTGGGTGCTGCTCACTCTCCTAGAACAAGGGGTCCTGATGCGGGCACCCGCTGACTCAGCTGGGGCAGTATGGCCAGGAGAGAGGTGACCCCTCAGCATGACAGGCCCCTGGCAATTGAGGGCTGTCTAGGGCCTGGCCAACACCTTGGTCTGTCCCCGCAGCCCATGCAGTGATGGCCAGTCATTGCCCCAAGGAGCTCGGCAGCCGACAGCCAAGGAGCTGTGTCCAGTCCCTAACCCTTCTGGCGTCTGCTGTAACATCCTCCCTGTCCTTGTTCCCCTCCCACCCCCCAGGTCTCATCTGGCAGAGGAGGCACAGGAGGCAATTCCAGGCCCAGGCTAAGGGAAGGTCCTGGAGCAGCAGCAGGGACCAGATCGCTCTTTCCCGGGAATTTCCAGGGCAATGGGACCCAGCTCTGAATTTGCAGGTGAATTGCTGCTGCCGCTGGGCAGGTCAATATCTGCCTGCCACCTTCCCCACCCCCTTGGTGTCCTCTGCTGCTGCCTTGCCCAGGCAGCCAGCAAAGAAATGGCTCCGCCAGCCCCTGCTGGGCTGGGCACAGGGTTGCTGGACCAGGTCATATGGGAGCTCAGCCTGGATCATATAATGGTCCCTTTTGGCCATACCCTCTCGAATGCTGCCTGCCCACCCAGGGCTGGCTATTAAATGTGCTGCTGACATTTAAGAATGAGGTGCAGGCTGAGTCTATATGGGTTGTGAGCTCCAGGGGAGAGACCCGTGACTGCAAGGTGCTGGGAGCTGGTGCCATGGGAAGGTAAATCCCTTGTGGTCAGAGCTGTGGTGTTCTCTGCTTCCCAGGGCCAGTGCCCCGGGGGTGGGATGGGTTGTGGACGTGGCTCTCTGCATGTCACACTGGCCTCGGGTCAGAGCAGAGCTGAGAGGCAGCAGGACAGGGAAGGGTCGGCTGGATCCCCGCTCAGATCCCACACAGCCCATTCACCTTCCCGTGCTATTGCCACTGGCACCTCACTGACCAGGGAACGTCCCAAGAAGTGATGGCTGGACAACTGGAAGGGGAGGGGTAAATGCCTTGGGTAGATTGGGGACAGACAGACGGACTCACCGGGAGCTGAGCAGATCTCCTGGCTGCTGGGACTCAGCGCTGGGAACAGAAAGGTGACATGGTTAGTGCTGGAGATAAAAAGGTCCCTCTTCAGGGACAAAAACTGCCTTAATAGATATGGAAATGCATTCCTGATTTGAGTGTTGCTGAAGAAGCAAACCAGGCAGGACGTTAGATCTGGGGCATGACAGATTCCTTGCACACACAGACCTTGGCTGAGCTGGCACCAACTTTCCCTTCAGCTCTCTAGAGGGCCAGATCCTCAGCTGGTGTAAACCGGCATTGATTTCAATGGAGCTACACTGATTTACACCAACTGGGGATCGGGCCCAGTAGCTCTCACACTCAGTGTTTACACTGGTTCCAATTTCTCTCCCACTAAAGAGGATTTCCTGACAGTCTGGGCCAGGGGCTGCTCTCGGTTCTGTTTCCTCCCAACCTGCTATAAAATTAGCACAGGGTTCCCACATACTCACCAGGCAGCAAGAGGCACAGAGACAGGATCATCACGGTGGTGGCGGGAACAGATCAGGATGGAAACAGCCCAGCAGCTTCTGCTTTTGATGGGGTCGGGAGGGGACAATCCACAGTCGCTCCCTGCTCTGATCTGCCCCCACAGCCCTGTACTTCAGGAGAAGTCTCTCTCTCTGCTCCTATCTGCCCCGTCTGCTCCCCAGGGTTAGATTCTCCAGACAGCACCTCTCCTTGCTCCCAGACCCCCTGGGGTCTGTAGGGCTCAGGTAGCAGAGACTCCACAGCCTCTGTCTGACCTGCTCTGTCCCCTCCTCAGGTCTGATATTCGTCACCGCTTCCCGTTTCCTGCCCCGCGCCGCCGCCCTTCCCTGTCCTGGCCACAGCATCTCTATTTAGGGCTGCAAGATTGAGAACCGAAGGGGCCTGGTTTGCTTGTTTTAGTCTAAACATATCACTGAGGAGACACCTCCCGTCCGGTCTCACTGCCTGGGGACCGAGACAGCCCCTCAGCTAAAGGCAGAGCTGGGCCAGGGTGAAACGTCACTCTGTGACTGGGCGGCCTGGGATGTTGGATGACCCTGAACCTTTTGCTTCCATCCTGGTCTCTAGTCCCTGGTGAGAAGGACCCAGCTCTCCCAGGGGGAAATTCATGCTCTGGGCTTAAGGGGACCTGGGTCTAGTCCTGGTGCACAGGGGTGATTTCCCCCCCAGAGAATACCTACCATGGGACTGCACTGGCTTCCCCACCTGCTTAGTCTCCACTTGCCCCGTCCTCCACACCCAGCTCCAGCCACTTCTTCTTGTCCTGCCCTGACTGCCCCTGCTCCCCATTCTGAGTTCCTGAGGCGTTTGCTGTCCCTGCTGAGAGATGGGTAAGGGACACTGCCAGGTGGGAAGAACACAAGGCAGTTGAGAAAGAGCATCGAGAAGTGACCTCTGAGCAAGTAGGGAACCCGAATCAGTGTGAATAAGGAAGTGGAGGAACCTGGGCAAAAGGTCAAAGAAACATGTGGGAAAGAAAGTCTTGTGAATAGACGTTAACACCTGTGTGGGAAGACAAACAATGGAGGGCCTCAAGGGAAATCTGTCAGGAGCACAAGGCAGAGCAGTTTTGCAGAGCAACTTTGCAGTAATTGATGCTCAAGTGGATTGTCCTGGGATTGGTGGCTGGGCACATTTCACCCCTGGGATGGAGTCAGCTCTGCAGAGGAGCTGGACAGGGGATGTTTGGGGGAGCTCAGATGTTCAGGTGAGGGTCATTGGAGCACAGTTTAAGACTCCCTGTTATAAGCAGTGCCCAGAAGATGACAGAGTGAAAAGGGGTAAATATTTGTTGCAATTTATAAAAAAATTATTGTTAAAAAACCTTATGTGAAAAATATTGTTTCCCCATTTCCCCTCTTGTGGTGGCAAAATGGTAAAAAGGGAGGGAGGGGAAACCAAAACCTGAAAACTTTTCAAAAATTATCTGAAAAACTTGGTTTTTTTAAATGTACGTTTTCATTTTCTCTTTTAATTTTCCAGTTTTGTTTTTAAAAAAACCCCAAAACAGTTTTATTTTTTTTCTTTGTAAAAATGGACACTTCGGAAAAAATGAAAATGCTTGACAAAAACTTTTTCACTTTGAAAAATCTGTCATTTTTAGCTCACAGCATTGTGATGGCTCAAGCCCAGAGTGATCCCCGGGGCTGTGGTTCAGGCTGAGCTGCTGGCACCCTTGGATGGCAGCCAGGCCCTGCTTGTAGCTCAGACAATGCTGCCCAGAAAGGGGCTGATCCAAAGCCCTTGATGTCAGTGGAAAGACTCCAATGACTTCACTGGCCTTGGTCAAACAGGAATTATTTTGGGTACGTTTTCTGGCTTGTATTATACAGGAGGTCAGACTAGAAGATCACAGTGGTCCCTTCTGGCTTTGAAATCTATGAATAAACCTGACAAAGACTCTGATTCCACAGTAAGAGTGTCCCCATGGGAGTTACACCAGCAAAGCTAGAGCAGTTTAATTATACTGGTCAAATTTCCGGTCTATAGAGAAGCCCTGAGATAAACAGCTCTTCCCATCAATGCTCTGCCTGTCCTTCATGCCCTGTCACTGGAGTATCTGAGCCTGTCACAATCATTAATGCGTTTATCCTCAGACACTCCTGAAATTCATCCTCATTTCACAGGTGGGGTAACTGAGGCACAGAGAGAGACTAAGTTACTGAGCGCAGGGCACACAGGAGTCTGCAGCTGAGTCAGGAATTGAACCGAGGGCTCTTGAGCACCAGTCCACTGCCCTAGGCATAAGATTGTTCTTCCTTTGTGTAACCACCAGCCCTCCCGAAAGCCTGGCTGACAATGGCAAACCTGGTAGCTGCCTGGAAGGCCAACCACCCTTGGCTATTTTAGCCAAAGAGCGGAAGAGCCTGGATGGGACGGGACTGGGAATGAGGGAAAACATCAGAGACACAAGGTGGGAAATCTGCCACAGAAGATTTAATTGATCATAGAATCATAGAATATCAGGGTTGGAAGGGAACTCAGGAGGTCATCTAGTCCAAACCCCTCCTCAAAGCAGGACCAATTCCCAACTATATCATCCCAGCCAGGGCTTTGTCAAGCCTGACCTTAAAAACCTCTAAGGAAGGAGATTCCACCCCCTCCCTAGGTAACCCATTCCAGTGCTTCACCACCCTCCTAGTGAAAAAGTTTTTCCTAATATCCAATCTAAACCTCCCCTGCTGCAACTTGAGACCATTACTCCTTGTTCTGTCATCAGGTACCACTGAGAACAGTCTAGATCCATCCTCTTTGGAACCCCCTTTCAGGTAGTTGAAAGCAGCTATCAAATCCCCCCTCATTCTTCTCTTCTGGAGACTAAACAATCCCAGTTCCCTCAGCCTCTCCTAATAAGTCATGTGCTCCAGCCCCTAATGATTTTTGTTGCCCTCCGCTGGACTCTTTCCAATTTTTCCACATCCTTCTTGTAGTGTGGGGCCCAAAACTGGACACAGTACTCCAGATGAGGCCTCACCAATGTCGAATAGAGGGGAACGATCACGTCCCTCGATGTGCTGGCAATGCCCCTGCTTATACAGCCCAAAATGTCGTTAGCCTTCTTGGCAACAAGGGCACACTGTTGACTCATATCCAGCTTCTCGTCCACTGTAACCCCTAGGTCCTTTTCTGCAGAACTCCTTCCTAGCCATTCGGTCCCTAGTCTGTAACAGTGAATGGGATTCTTCCGTCCTAAGTGCAGGACTCTGAACTTGTCCTTGTTGAACCTCATCAGGTTTCTTTTGGCCCAATCTCACAGAGCGTCCCACCCCGTATTACTTCTGGGCTAGATCCTGCCTCCCTCCACTGGCCCAAATCCAGGGCAGCCTGGGCAGAATTAGACCCGTCTCCCCGCCCTGCAGGGGATATTGATGGAGTCAGATGCTGCAGGACTAGAGGGTGACTGGCTGCTGCTCAGAAGAGGGAAGGGAGAGGAGAATCAATTCCCTGAGCAACAGCTCCTGCTCAGTGACTCTCTGCACACCCAGTCCAGCTGCTCCGTGTAGCAGCGCAGGGAGGGAACCACAGGATGAGCTGACAGTGCCCTGAACATCTGCAGAGTCTCCTGTGCAGACACGTCTTCCCCTGCCCAGCAGTGAGCTCTCCCCAGCCTGACCCCGAGCTAGCAGCCCAGCGGGGCGGGGGCGTATCACACACTGTGATGTGGGATTGAATAACCCACTCACACACTGTTATTTTTGTCCTCACACATTAACCTGCCTCATTCTCACTCTCTCTGTTCTCATGAGGTTTCCAGGGCAGTTTATTTTCATAGTCGTACATTTAAAGGCCAGAAGAGACCAATGGGACCATCTAGTCTGAGCGTCTGCACAGCACAGGCCAGAGAACCTTCACCACATCAAGCTGCTAAGTTCTGGCTGAGCTAGAGCCTGTCATGTAGAAAGTGACGTCCCCTCTCAGTTTACAGACTACAAGCCGGCTCATATTTCTAAACACTAAGGTGACTGTGGCTGATCAGTGAAAGAGGGGACCAGGGATAAGGGAGATGCTGGACTGGGACAGAGCAATTGGAGATGGGCCCTGAGGTTTATGAGCAGCTGTGAGTCCTAAGCTGACCTTCCTGAGAATTTAGGGTTGTGGACTTGGGGTTCTGGTTTAGGCTTATGATACAGACAGTCCCAGGCCACACAATTAGGATCTAAACTCCCCTAGCGCCAGGGTGTGGGGACTCTCCTTCTAAGACCAAAAGTGCAGTAGGTACCAGAGATAATGAGTCAGAGTCTGACCAAGGAGGGGAAGAAGATTCTCTGTCTGGGGTGGCTGAGCCACCTAACGGTGAACGGTCAGGAGGCACAAGGTGGAGCTGTTGGTCTTGACATAGCTTTCAGGAAGCTCAATGGAGCGTCCAGATCTGGTGTGTATCCAAAGCCTGACGCTGACAGACTGACTGAGTAGCTAAACCAGGCCACAGACCTACACAGGATTTTTAGCAAGGATGCTGGGAGGTTTTAACACTCCAGTTCAGAGAACAAACCATGGCAGATTGTCAGGGAAGGGACTGTGCTGTATGATACCTGACAGTACAGCAACATGCAAACCAATGGCACTGAGGAAACACTGAGTGGGGGAGGGGAGGCATAGCTCAGTGGTTTGAGCATTGGCCTGCTAAACCCAGAATTTGACATCAAAACATTTTCAATAGAAAACTGATTTGTGACTAAATAATTTTCTGATTTTGCTTATGTATATATTTGTGGAATCTCTGCTTTCTTTTTCATTGGAGTACCAACAGCCCCAAAATATTTCAGTTTTTTCAAGTTTTCAGCTGAATATTTTCAATTCTCAGTTGCCAAAACTGATATTTCCCCCTCATTTTTCAGGTTTTCAATTTTGATGGTGAAAAGTTACAATTTTATTGCTTAAAATTTCAAGGGAAATTCATCTGAATTATCCACAGAGAAAAAAATTCCATTTTACGCCCCACCCCAGTATGCACCATGTTTAAGCCCTCACTGGTTGCAGGTGGAATCTGGTAATGCTCTGTTCTGCTCTATGACTTCCCTATGATCTCCTAGAGGTTAATGGATATTAGCCTGAAGGACTGTTTGAACAATGTGGGAATGTTGGTAATCATGGAAATATTGGACTCAAAGGGATCTCAAGAAGTCATCAAGTCCAGCCCCCTGCAGTGAGGCAGGACAGAGTAAACCTAGACCATCCCTGACAGGGGGCTTGTCCAACCTGTTCTTAATAACCTCTGACAATGGGGATTCCACAACCTCCCTTGGAAACTATTCCAGAGCTTAACTTCCCTTATTGTTAGAAATGTTTTCCTGCGATCTAACCTAAACCTCCTTTACTACAGATTAACCCCATTAGTTCTTGTCCTACCATCAGCGGGCACTGAGAACATCTGATCACCTTTCTCTTCATAACAGCCCTTAATATTTGAAGACAGTTATCAGGTTCCCCCTCAGTCGTCTTTTCTCAAGACTAAAAATGCCCAGGATTTTAACCTTTCCTCCTAGGTCAGTTTTTTTCACCCTTGATCATTTTTGTTGCTGTCCTCTGGACTCTCTCCAAATAGTCCACATCGTTCCTAAAATGTGACACCCAGAATTGGACATAGCCCTCCAGCTCAGACCTCACCAGTTCCCAGGAAAGCAGGACAATGACCTCCCATGTTTTACATTCAACACTCCTGTTAATAAACCATAGAGTGACATTAGCCTTTTTCGCAACTACATCACATTGCTGACTCATATTCAATTTGTGATCCACTGTGACCCCCAGATCCTTTCCAGCAGTACTGCCACCTATCTAGTTATTCCCCATTTTGTAGTTGTGATTAGATTTTTCTTTCCTAAGTGATGTATTTTGCACTTGTCTTCATGGACTTTATTCTCATGTCATTTCAGACCCATTCTCCAATTTGTCAAGGCATTTTCAATTCTAATCCTGTCCTCCAGAGTGCTTGCAACCCCTCCCTGTTTGGTGTCATCTGCAACTTTTGTAAACATACTTTCCACTCCATTATTCAAGTCATTGATGGTAACATTGAATAGTAGTAGACCCAGGACACACCTCTGCGGGACCTCACTAAATACATCCTCCCCGCTTCACAGACAATTTGAGTACTGTCTTTCAACCAGTTGTGAACCGACCTTAAAATATTTTCATCCCTATCTGTTCATTGGAATGCCATGTGGGATTGTGTCAAAAGTTTTACTAAAATCCAGATGTATCATGTCTACTGTTTCCCTGCTATCCACTAGGCCAGTAACTCTGTCAGAGAAGGAAAATTAGGTTGGTTTGGCATGATTTCCTCTTGACAAATCCATGCTGGCTATTCCTTATAACCCTGTTAGCCTCCAGATACGTATCAACTCATTGTTTAATAATTTGTTCCAGTGTCTTCCCAGGTATCTAAGTTAGGTTGATTGGTCTATAATTCCCTGGGTCCTGTTTCTCCATTTTAAAGCTAGGTGCTATGTTTACCCTCCTCCAGTGTTCACGACATGCAGGAAAAGAACAAGCACATCTGCCAGATGCTCTTGGTACCCTTTGAACCCAGGCATGCAGAGCACAATGAATTAGCAATCCAGCTCCTTCACCACTCAGTCACTTTCTCAGCCAAAAGGGCCCCTTTGACTCCAGCTGGTCAGTCAAGGCCAGGCACCTAAGCCAGTGTAGAGAAGTCACAGCAGGGGAGGTCTGCAAGCAGACTAGTGGTGTAGAGACTTTTTGTATAAGTCACATTATTTACAGCTGAGTTTGACTCGTAGCTGCTGTAGGAAGTGCTCTGGCACCCAGTTTGTGGGGAGCTTTTTTTCTTTTGGGGACTGGGTGGAAGAGGCATGGGAGAATGAGCCAGTAGGTGCCTCCACCAAAAGGAGAACAGATGGCCAACAACCAAGATTATTCAAACACATATGTGCAGCACACAAGGAATTAGTAACCCACAATCTTATCCACTCAGCCATCGTGCATGGTACAGCTGTGAACTGAGAATCCTGGCAGGCCAGGCCTATGTTTTCTTCTCTACATTCACTTGGGTGCCTAGACTCTGCTGAGTAAATGAGAACTGATATGAAAGAAACCCCAGAGGGTGAAGAGGTGGCCAAGGAGTTAAGGCTGATCCCTTCAGCTTGGATACGTTTCAATCCCAGTTTTGCCAATAACCAGCCTTTCCTTTCACAGTGGTGGCAACAGGCTCTTTCCTCTTCAGGCCCTCACTACCCCAGCATGTCTTATTGTAAAAAGAATTATTCTCTGCAGTGTTGTTGTAGCTGTGTTGGTCCCAGGGTAGCAGAGCTGTGTAACTCGAAATCGTGTCTCTCTCACCAGCAGAAGTTGGTCCAATAGAAGATTTGACTTCACCCGCTTTGTCTGGCTAATAAAAAACAGACACACCCAACAAACTGGGGGCCCCACAGTCCCTGGGCCAGCTGGACTCCAGGCTGGCTCACAAAGGTGGGAATTTTGCATGGTGCCTCTCCAGCGCTGGTGCCTCAGCAGGCAGAGCCCGTCTCTTCCACAGGCTCACTCAGGCACCTGGCCGCAGCTGAGCAATGCCCCCGTGTTTGCATTTCAGGGCGTGGTGACGTCACTAGGGGAGCAAACAGTCAGGGGCTACGTGGCCCTTTGCTCTGTGGGCTGGAGACTGACTGTAGCCTGGTGGGGCCCTGCTGGGACGGGCCGAACCCTCCAGCCCTGGGTGCGGCGAGCTCGGGGGGTGGGCCGGAGCCACCTGCAGCTACTTGGGAAACTCCTGTGGGGGGAGGGGCCTGGCGAGCAGAGTCAGCAATGGGACCATCAAAGGGGGGGGGGACGGCCAACTGTCACCTGAGGGAAGACCTCAATAGGCTGGGGGTGGGGTCAGAAAAAGCCCTCAGATAAGAGGGGGCCAGTGAGATGGATGGAGGGGACGGGGGTTGGGCAGAGGGAACCGGGGTAGAAATGGGGAGGAGGAGGAGAAGGGAAGGGGGTGGAGATGGGGGAGGAGGACAGGGGATAGAAACAGGATGCGGGAGGGGAGAGGAGCAGGATAGAAACAAGGCGGTGGGAGCCCAGACAGGGCCCAGGGGAGTCGCCCTTCTTGTCCCTGGGTGGTAGGAGCTATGGATTCAAATCCCTCCTTTGAATGAGGAAGAGAAAAGATTTGAGTCAGCATCTCCTACCTCCTGAGTGCCTTAATCCCCAGGCTGGAGAGTCGTTCTCATGCTCTTTGGCCCAAGGAATAGCAAATTGTTAGCTGCTGTGATGGGTTGGATCCCAGAAAACGCCTTGGGAACTGCCAACTGATGTGCTGGGACTACCTCTAAGCCCGTTTTCTCTGTCAGCTTGACACTTCAGAACCCTGCCTGGTTGTGCCAGACACGCTAGCCTGCTACAAACACAGACCCAGGCCTGAACCACGTCCCACACAAGCTGCAGGCTTAACTGAAAACAGCTTAAGAAGTGCTCCTGTCTCCAACACTCAGATACCCAACTCCCAATGGGGTCCAAACCCCAAATAAATCCGTTTTAACCTGTATAAAGCTTATACAGGGTAAACTCATAAATTGTTCACCCTCTATAACACTGATAGAGAGATATGCACAGCTGTTTGTCCCCCTCCCCCCGGTATTAATACATGCTCTGGATTAATTAATAAGTAAAAAGTGATTTTATTAAATATAAAAAGTAGGACTGAAGTCATTCCAAGTAGTAACAGACAGAACAAAGTGAATTACCAAGCAAAATAAAATAAAACACGCAAATCTAAGCGTAATACAGTAATACAACTGAATACAGATAAAATCTCACCCTCAGAGATATTTCAATACGTTTCTTTCACAGACTGGACGCCTTCCTAATCTGGGCACAATCCTTTCCCCTGGTATATCCTTGTTCCAGCTCAGGTGGTAGGTAGGGCCCAGACTTCTGCTCAGGGCACAGACTCTGGGATGGGGCGCAGCCTCTTTTCCTCCAGAAGCACATTCAGGGACTGTGACGGGTTGGATCACAGAAACCCCCTTGGGAGCTGCCACCTGATGTGCCAAGACTACCCCTGCTTCTGTTTTCCCTGCCAGCTCAGGACTCCAGCACCCTGTCTTGCTGAATTAGACACTTCAGTCCCCTTCAACACAGACCCAGGGTCTGAATCACTTGTCCCAAAGCTGCAAGTTTATCTGAAAACAGCTCATAGAAGTGTGCTTGTCTTTAGCACTCAGATGCCCAACTCCCAATGGGGTCTAAACCCAGATAAATCCGTTTTACCCTGCATAAAGCTTATGCAGGGCAAACTCATAAATTGTTCGCCCTCTATAACACTGATAGAGAGATATGCACAGCTGTTTGCTCCCCCAGGTATTAATACATACTCTGAGTAAATTACTAAATAAAAAGTGATTTTATTAAATACAGACAGTAGGATTTAAGTGGTTCAAAGTAGTAACAGACAGAACAAAGTAAGTTACAAGCAAAATAAAATAAAATGCGCAAATCTATGCCTAATCAAACTAAATACAGATAATCTCACCCTCAGAGATGCTTCAGTAAGTTTTTCTCAGACTGGACACCTTCCTGGCCCGGGCACAATTCTTTCCCCTGGTACAGCTCTTGATCCAGCTTAGGTGTTAGCTAGGGGATTCTCCATGATGGCTCCTCTCCCTCTCTCTTCTGTTCCACCTCTTTATATATCTTTTGCATAAGGCGGGAACCCTTTGTCCCTCTGGGTTTCCACCCCCCCTCACTGGAAAAGCACCAGGTTAAAGATGGATTCCAGTTCAGGTGACATGATCACATGTCACTGCAAGACTTCATTACTCACTTGCCAGTACACACATATACAGGGAGACTCACAGGTAAACAGCCATCTGCAGACAATGGGAGTCATCAAGATTCCAAACCATCATTAATGGCCCACACTTTACATAATTACAATAGGCCCTCAGAGTTACATTTTATATTTCTAGTTTTAGATACAAGAGTGGTACATTTATACAAATCAGATGATCATACTCAGTAGATTATAAGCTTTGTAATGATACCTTACAAAAGACCTTTTGCATGAAGCATATCCCAGTTACGTTACATTCACTTATTACCGTATTTTCTCTAAAACTATCCCAGTTACATTATATTGACTTATTATCAAGTTTTTATAAAACCATATAGACTGCACAACGTCACAGGGCGCAGCCTCTTTTCCTCCAGAAGCACATTCAGGGACTGTCCACTTATGTCACTGCCACTGCCCCTGCTCCCCTCAGTCACATGTAACAGTGTGAGGATCCTGACGTGAGGGGGCACCCAATGGGATTTCTCCCTCCCCCACTATAGGTGGCTTCAGCTTCTCACTCACTCTGGTGTAGAGACAAAAACCATGACAAATTTTCACAGTTGCAATTATAGTTTTTGGTCAGTAGATGGCAGCATTAATGGGTGACTAAAAAAAAAATAGCGAGCCAAGATGGGGGATGTAATATCTTTGATTGGACCAACACAGGTAAGATGGAGTTTTCCACTGGGACTGGTGCAAAGTGCCATCTAGTGGATGAGAAGGTGCCTTCACCGGCACAAAGTTGCAGGGGTCAGAGATGAAATATTTCCAGGGGTTTCTTGTTATCTCCTTTCCCCTACTTTAAGAATTGTACATTGTCTATAAACCCCACAGTGGAAACCTGGCAGCACCATTGACATTCCCAGGTGTGAAATGCAGCCAAGTGCATATCGCTGAAGACCCTCTATAGACGTGAGACATCCAAGGGGACATGTGCTCTTCCAGTGGTGGGAAACGCCCCCACAACAACCCACAGATTAGCCCTAGTCGCTGTTCTCTGGCCTGTCATCCTGTGACTCCCCTGATGGGAATTTTACACTGATCTGAAAATAAACACCAAGGAAACTAACAAGAGAAACCCAAATAATTAACAGGAGACGGGACCTTTCACTCAGACACTCTGCACTCTCTGATTTAACATTTCTATTGTGGTAGCACCTAGAGACCAGGTGGGCGCTGTACAAAGAGAGCAAATGACAGCCCCTGCCCCAAAGAGCTCACAGTCTAATATCTGAATCCCAAGCATCCCCTGGAGACAGAAGAAAACCCCAGTAGGGTGCTGCTTACCACTATATGCTGGCTAGCATCTGTATCTCTCATATTAATAATATGTACAATCCTCACCATATATATATATATGATATGCATTAAGCACAAATAATATTAAACACAAATATTAGAGCAATTATGTAGCTTAAGTTGGCCTACAATTTTATTATAGTCCTGTTCACTTGCGCTTAGTATCCTATCACATCTTGTATTTGCTGAAGTAAGCTTTGGCTTATAAATAGGAAAACTGTCAGGACCAAGACATGTAAGTGTTTTATCATAGCAACAGGTGGGGAGCTACTCTTACAGGTCTGTACTTGAAATGTTAAAGGAAGAGGACAAAACATATGATTGTTCCAACCTAGTACAGACCTAGGTGTTACCATCACGCCCTTTGGTACCATGCGTTCAGAACAAAGAAATAAGGCATACACCATGGTACCAGAAAAACAAGGTAGAAAGCTGATTGGTTAAATCTAGTCTCGGATGACATACCCAGCACCTTGTACCTCTAAACAGGTGGGGTATAAAAAGAGGGCTTTAGGGGTGTAACTTGGGGAGCACACCTTTTGTATAAGGGGAATGTAACAACGCTGCATGAGATGCTTCCCAGAGACTGGTATTGTATTGAACCTTTCCCTTATGTTTTATTATTGTTGTTTTAAAGCAATAAATCTGACTGATATTGGTTACTTGGGCTCCTGAATACATTTCATAAGGAACCAGAGTGTGGTCAAGCCACTGACTTTACAATTTATCCACAGTACAGAATATCAAATCAGAAACAGAGACCTCGTTCCTTAGTTCCTGCTCACCGAGCCCCCTTCTGCAATTTCCTGTGATTTTATACGTTACAGCAGCCCCTGGAGACCCCAGCCAAGCGCGGGCCCCCTTTGTGCTGGGTGCTGCACAGACACTAACGGATTCTGCATTGGAAATTGACCAGCAGAACTATACTGGTCTAGCTAAATCACTACAGCTATCCTGGGATAACTCCCACTGGGGACACTCTTACTCCAGTATATAAGGGGCTTTTTCCAGTTTACCTCATGGTGAAAATTGTGTAAATTAACCCTGATCAAGGTGCTCTAATTCTGGAATAAGGGTGTCCCCACAGGGAGTTATCCTGAGATTACTGCAATGATTATTTACAGTATAGTTCTGCTGGTCGATTTCCTTGTGCAGACAAACCCTTATCGAGAGACAGGCCCCCGCCAGAAGAGTTCACAGTCTAAGGGAGAATTTTCAAAAGCACTTGAGGGCCTTGCAAGCACAAAGCAGTGGGCACAGAGCACAGTCATGCATTTGTGCTCCTAAATCCCTTAGGGGCTTTGAAAATTCTCCCCTGAGACAAGGCAGAATTATTATCCCCATTTCACAGATGGAGAGCTGAGGCCCAGGTAGAGGAAGTGACAGGCCCAAGGGCTCTATAGCAGAGCTGGGAATTGAACCCCAATCTCCCAGAAGTGCTACTTTGGTGCCTTAACCATTCGCTCCTCCTCCTCCTCTAAATTTACAGCCCCTCTGCAGAAGGGATTATTTGTAGAGAAGGAAGGAGCTGGGCTGAGCTGTCTGGCTGGAGCAGTTCATGGCAGGGCTAAGATCTGACAGAGCTCTGCATGGCCCTGGCCTGGCTGGGAGTGAGCAGAGGTCTGCTGGCTGCAGGGCAGGGGGTTGCCAATGTTGGGTGCCCAGTTTCTGTCTGGAATATCCAGTCAAAAAGGGGACCTAGCAGTGTCTGGTCAGGTTTACTGACCGGACCCTGAAGGTCCAGTTACTGGGAGAGGGGGTGAGGCGCCGAGTCATCAACCCACACCAGTCCCTGCTTAGCTGGGGCTGCCTCCTACCTGCATCAGGCTGCAGCAGCTCCCATCCCAGCCCTGGAGCAGAGGGAGCCCAGCGGGGCAGGAGATCCAGAGATGAGGAATGGGGTGAAGAGCAGAGAGTGATGGGGGGAAGCGGGAGAGGAGCAAGCCTGGGGGTGGGGGTGGGGGCTGGGAAGAGGCAGAGAAGGGGCAGGGCCTTGGGGGAAGAGGCAGGCAGATGCAAGGCCTCAGGGGTCCGATTTTCAGCCAATAGAAAGTTGGCAACCCTAGTCAGTGACTGACAATGACCCTGATGGGGGAAGGGAGGGGAACTGAAGGAGGCTGGAGGAGTTACCTGGGCAAAAACTGTTACCGCAGGGGCCTATTCTGCAGCACTGACCAATGGCGTCTCCCCAACACCCACTCAGAGCTGGTCACTGGTATCTCCCCAGCCCCCTCCTCACGCTTCCTCGTGCTCACAGTTGGTCAATGGGGATCCCCCATTGCCTCCCCCTGCAAAATGCTCAAGCTCCCCCGAGTCTCCTCCAGCCCCGCAGGCTGGGGCAGGTCCCATTTCTCCAGCATGAAGGTGATGACGGGCGCAGACACCACGAGGAGCAAAACCAGGGTGCAGCGAGTGGCCCAGATGACGATGGACAACATGTCTGGCCCTGGAACATGGAAAGGGACACGGTGAGGGCAGTGTGCAAAGCAGCGTGTGGGACTGCAGTGCCAGCACTAGACACAGAGCAGGAGCTCTGTAACAGGGACCCTGCGTGAGCTCCCAGAGGCCTAGATCTATGGGGGATCATGCTGCAGGGGGGCATGTTCCCCTGACGGGAGGCCTAAAAGATGGAGGTTCTTGGGGAGGCTCCTCCCTTTCCCCCAGCACAGGGTCACTCTTGCCCCAGTTTATTCAGGCTGCATCGGGATTCTGTGCAAAGGCCTCACAAGAGCCAGTGTCAGATGCAACAGCCCCGGACCTATCGCCCCTCTCCAGTGTGGCTGGCAGTTCACCGCAGGGGCGACCCCGCCCTGGGCAGAGGGCAGCACGAGGCCTTGGCACCAGCTGTGTCCTCAGGAGAGGGTGGGTTGGTTTGCTGATATAAATGCTTTGTGGGGAGCTGAGACAAACAGTCAGGTTTGGACTCTGGTAAAGTCAGTTCCTGCCTGGGAACTGGGCACTGGTGCTGGGCTGAGATTCCTGAAAGAGGGGTTTGCCTGCATGCTGTTTGTGACACCTCTGTTCCAGGACTGGAGCACAGAGCGTAAATAACTAATTACACAGAGAGACAGAATTTGTGAGCCCAGGTGTGATGATGCCTCTGGTGCCTCCTGCCAGAACAACAACAAATACAATGAGTGCAGAGGGAGGAAATAATTCACTGCTGCCGGTTTAGCAGAGGGGGTCAGTGAACTCCAGAGGAAACTCTTACCCATCAGACCAGGCGGGATTCCCCCTTTGAAAGAGCCATTTTCCTGCCCTGCAAAGATGTTGCCTGGCTCAGCAATGCTGGTTAAAGCCTGGGAGAGATACAGGGAGAATACGCCGCATTGGACAAGTCTGTCACCCTATTGCGTCGTTGTGTGTTTCCTCTACATCCATCATCATGGCGATAACACTCAGACTGGGGGTTACCCAGCCCAGGACACACCTTTCCCTAAATAGAGTCCCCAGAATAAAGAAATGCTTCAGAATTATTCACCTTTTGGGTAGGAACGCCCGTCGCCGCTGCTAGAGTCATCACCTAGGTAATAAACACACAAGAGATCAGCGCAGAGCATGGCCCCACTCCAGGCCCATACGCTGCCCTAGCACAACTACACCATGGGCAATAACTGTCTGGTGGCCGTGCTGCTGAAAGGGGCCTGGGGTTAGAGTGGGTCACAAATTGAATCTGAGTCAGCAGTGTGACGTAGTTGTGAAAAGGGCTAACATTGTATGTAAGACACGAGAGGTCATTGTCCCACTCTGCTCGGAACTGATGAGGCCTCAGCTGTAGTACAGGGTCCAGTTCTGGGTGTGACACTTTAGGAAAGTTGTGGACAATTTGGAGAGAGTCAAGAGAAGAGCAACAAAAATGATGAAAGGTTTAGAAAAGCACTAGAAAAAAAAGTCTAGACAGTATTTGGTCCTGCCATGAGGGCAGGGGACTGGACTCGATGACCTCTCGAGGTCCCTTCCAGTCCTAGAATCTATGAATCTATGACCTAGGAGGAAAGGTTAAAAATACTGGGCATGTTTTGTCTTGAGAAAAGAAACCTAAGGGGGGAATCTGGTAACAGTCTCCAAATATGCTCAGGGTTAGGGTTAGGACAGTGATCAATTGTTCTCAGTGCCCACTGAAGGTAGGAGAAGCAGTAATGGGCTTAATCTGCATCAAGTGAGCATTAGGTTAGACAGTAGGAAAAGCTGTCTTACTATAGGGCAAGTGAAGCTCTGGAATAGGCTTCCAAGGGAGGTTGTGGAATCCCTGTCATTGGAGGTTTTTAAAACAGATTGGACGAATTCCTATCAGGGATGGTCCAGGTTTACTGGGTCCTGCCTCAGTGCAGAGGGCTGGGCTTGATGACAGCTTGAGGTTCCAGCCCAACATTTCTATGTCTGTGTCCCCCACCTGTCTGGGTTGAGCCATCTGAGCTGAGATGGTGAAAATTCAGGGCGGGGTTCCCTGTGTCAAATTTTGAACAAAGATGTTTTGTTAGAAATTTTTTGTTTCAGATTTTGATGAATTTCAGCATTTGGATTTTCAAGGGGTTTCTTATTGAATTTTTGTTCTCGCTCTGCCATTCACCCCCCATTTCATATGATGCTGAGTTGCTGGGCAGAGCTGAGCTGGGATATGGACACACACCCACGCACACACCTTACCAGTGACACTGAGGAGCTGGGCAGGGCTGAGCTGGGATTGGGTCACCCAGTTGTCGCTGTCCTTGATCTCGTACCCACAGGTGTAATTCCCAGAGTTACCCCCAGACACCACATGGTCATAGCTGTAGATGACTTTCTCCTCCAAGCCCCTCTGGGACGAAACCTCCTCCCCGTCCTTGCAGAAGACGACGCGGGTGGCCAGGTGCTGGGAGAACATGAAGCACTTGAGGAGCACAGAGTCCCCTGGCTGGGCAGACGTCTGGCGCAAGTAGAGGGTGGGAGCAGGGAGAGCGCCTGGGAGGGGAATGTGTCGGAGCTGTCAGTGGGGTGTTGGAGATGCCCAGCGCTGTCAATGGGACAGGAGGTAAATGGCAGGTGGGTCTGTACCACGTCTCAGATGGAGGCTCTGATTCCAGCCGAGCTGTGCAGACAGGGGCACAAGCTCTCTCTTGTGACCGGAAGCTTTATTAAGTGGGATTGTTTCGGTTGCTGAAGAGTCGGAGGTTCAGCCGGGCTGGGCTTCCATTGCTGGGTGCTGCTCACTCTCCTAGAACAAGGGGTCCCGATGCGGGCACCCCGCTAGCCCAGCTGGGGCAGTATGGCCGGGAGAGAGGCGACCCCTCAGTGAGGCCGGCCCCTGGCAATTGAGGGCTGTCTAGGGTCTGGCCAACACCTCGGTCTGCCCCTTCAGCCCATGCATTGAAGCACAGTCGCTGCCACAAGGAGCTTGGCAGTCGACAGCCAAGGAGCTGTGTCCAGTCCTTAAGCCCTCTGGCGTCTGCTCTAACATCCTCCCTTTCTTTGTGTCCCTCCCTCCCCCCAGTCCCCCAGCTGGCACTGGGGGCGATTCCAGGCCCAAGCTAAGTGAAGGTCTTGGAGCAGCAGCAGGGAGTGGATTCCCCTTTCCCGGGAATCACCAGGGCGATGGGACCCAGCTCTGAACTCGCAGGGGAATTGCTGCTGTCACTGGGTAGGTCAATATCTGCCCACCACCTTCCCCACCCCAGAGGGGCCCCCTGCTGCTGCCTTCCCCACGCAGCCAGCAAAGAAACGGCTCCGCTAGCCCCTGCTGGGCTGGACACAGGGTCGCTGGGCGCATCTCACTGGCCTGGGTCATACAGGAGCTCAGCCTGGGTTATATAATGGTCCCTTCTGGCCGTACCTTCTCGAGCGCCACCTGCCTGCCCAGGGCTGACTATTAACGGTGCTGCTGACATTAAGAATGAGGTGCAGGCTGAGTCCATGTGAAGAGACCGTCAGCCATGAGGAGTTGGGAGCCAGAGCGTGGGAAGGTAAATTCCTTGGGGTCAGAGCCAGGGCATTCTCTCCTCTCCAGGGCCAGTGCCCTGGGGGTGGGACAGGCATGGATGTGACTCTCTGACCCACATGTCACAGCAGTCCCAGGTCAGAGCCGAGCCGAGAGGCAGCAGGAAAGGGAAGAGTCGGCCAGATCCCTGCTCAGATCCCACACAGCCCGTTCGCCTTCCCATGCCATTGCCACTGGCACCGCACCAAGCAGGGAGCATCCCAGTTGGACAACTGGAGGGGGAGGGGTAAATGCCATGGGCAGATTGGGAACAATCAGATAGACGGACTCACCGGGAACTGAGCAGATCTCCTGGCTGCTGGGACTCAGCGCTGGGAACAGAAAGGTGCCGTGTGGTTAGTGCTGGAGATAAAATCCCCTCCCCCCTTTTCTGAGGTCCCTCTTCAGAGACAAAAATTGTCTTTAATAGGAAAAAATTCTGATTTCTGTTTTGCTGAAGAAGCAAACCAGGCAGGACGCTAGATCTGGGGCAGGGCAGATTCCTCGCGCACACAGACCTTGGCTGAGCTGGGGCCAACTGTCTAGAGGGCCAGATTCTCAGCTGGTGTAAACCAGCATTCACTCCAATGGAGCGACACTGATTTACACCAGCTGGGGATCTGGCCCAGTAGCTCTCACACTCAGTGTTTACACTGGTTCTCATTTCTTTCCCTCTAAAGAAGATTTGCTGACAGTCTGGGCCAGGGGCTGCTCTGGGTAATATTCACATTAGCGCAGGATTCCCAGATACTCACTGAGAAGCAAGAGGCACAGAGACAGGATCATCGAGGTAGTGGCAGGAACAGATCAGGATGGAAACAGCTCAGCGGCTTCTGCTCCTGAATGAGATCTGGAGGGAACAATCCACAGTCACTCCCTGCTCCTACCTGCCCCCACTTCAGCAGAAGGGAAGCTCCGGTCTCTCTCTCTCTGCTCTGATCTGCCCCTGTCTGCTCCCCAGGGTTGGATTCTCCAGACAGCCCCTCTCCCTGCTCCTAGGGCCCCAGGGGTCTGCAGGGCTCAGGCAGCAGAGACGCTGCAGCCTCTCTCTGACCTGCTCTGTCCCCTTCTCAAGTTTGATATTCATCACCGCTTCCCGTTTCCTGCCCTGCGCCATCCCCCTTCCCCACCCTGGCCACAGCATCTCTATTTTGGGCTGCAAGATTGAGAACCAAAGGGGCCTGGTTTGCTTGTTTGAGTCTAAACATATCACTGAGGAAACGCCTCCCATCCCATCTCACTGCCTGGGGACCGAGACAGCCCCCTGGCTAAAGGCACAGCTGGTTCAGGATGAAACATCACTAGGTGATTGGGAGACCTGGGATGTTGGATGAGTCTGAACCTTTTGTCTCCACCCTGGTCTCCAGTCCCTGGTGAGAAGGACCCAGCTCCCCCAGGGACAAATTCACCCTCTTGGCTTAAGAGGAAAATAAATGGGGTCTGGGCCTCATGTGGGACCCTCTGCACAGGGGTGAATTTCACCCCCAGAGAACAGCAACCATGGGACTGCACTGGCTTCCCCACCTTCTTAGTCTCCACTTGCCCCGTCCTCCACACCCAGCTCCAGCTACTTCTTCTTGTCCTGCCCTGACTGCCCCCACTCCCCATTCTGGGTTTCTGAGGAGTCTGCTGTCCCTGATGAGAGATGGGTACCAGGGCAATGCCGGATGGGGAAGAACACAAGGCAGCTGAGAAAGAGCATCCAGAAGTGATCTCTGAGCAAGTGGGGAGCCAAAATCAGTGTGACTAAGCAAGTGTGGGAACCAGAGCAACAGGCCAAAGAAACAGGTAAGAAAAAATAATAGTCTTGTGAACAGATGTTAACACCTCTGTAGGAAGCCAAACAGTGGAGGGCCTCAAGGGAAATCTGTCAGGAGCACAAGGCAGAGCAACTTTGCAGAGTAATTGATGCTCAAGTGGATTGTCCTGGGATGGTGGCTGGGCACATTTCACTACTGGGATGGAGTCAGCTCTGCAGAGCAGCTGGACAGGGGATGTTCAGGTGAACTCAAATGCTCAGGTTAGGGTCAGAGGAGCACAGTTTGAGACTCCCTGTTATAAGCAGTGCCCAGAAGATGACAGAGTGAAAAGGAGATAAATATTTGTTGCAATTTATAAAAAAATATTTAAAAACCTTATGTGAAAAATATTGTTTCCCCGTTTTTCCCCTTTCTTGGTGGCAAAATGGTAAAAAGGGAAGGAGGGGAAACCAAAACCTGAAACCTTTAAAAAAATTCTCTGAAAAAATTGGGTTTTAAATGTACATTTTCATTTTCTCTTTTAATTTTCCAGTTTTGTTTTTACAAAACAGTTTTAATTTTTTCTTTTTAAAAATGGAAACTTTGGAAAAGATGAAAATGTTTGACAAAAACTCTCACTTTCAAAAATCTGTCCTTTTTACATCACAGCATTTTGGCAGCTCTAGCCCAGAGTGATCCCTGGGGCTGTGGTTCAGGCTGAGCTGCTGGTACCCTTGGATGGCAGCTGGGCCCTGCTTGTGGCTCAGACAATGCTGCCCAGAAAGGGCCTGATCCAAAGCCCCTTGGTGTCAACGGAAAGACTCCACTGACTTCACTGGCCTTGGTCAAACAGGAATTATTTGGGGGCAGTTCTCTGGCCTGTGTTATACAGGAGGTCAGACTATGTGATCACAATGGTCCCTTCTGGCCTTAGAATCTATGAATAAACCTAGCAAAGGCTCTGATTCCACAATAATAGTGTCCCCATGGGCGTTACACTAGCAAAGCTAGAGCAGTTTAATTATACTGGTAAAATTCCCTGTGTATAGCAAAGCCCTGAGATAAACAGCTCTTCCCATCAATGCTCTGCCTGTCCTTGTACATCCCCTGTCATTCGAGTATCTGAGCCCCTCACACTTGTTAATGGGTTTTATCCTCACACACTTCTGGGCTAGATCCTGCTTCTCTTCCACTGGCCCAAACCCCAGGCCAGCCTGGGTAGAATTAAACCCATCTTCCCAGCCCTGCAGGGGATATTGATGGAGCCAGATACTGCAGGACGAGAGAGCGACCAGTTGCTGCTCAGAAGAGGGAAGGGAGAGGAGTGTTGTTGCCATGAGCATCAGCTCCTGCTCAGCAACTCTCTGCACACACAGTCCAGCTGCTCCATGCAGCAGCGCAAGGGGGGAACCTCAGGACGAGCTCACAGCACCCTGAGTATCTGTGTAAGGGGACTGTTGCCCCCTTACTAACATTCAGTGGGGGTGTTTTGGTTGGCTAGCTCCCAGTACTAAAAGGCGAAGGATCGATGGTAAATCAGGAGCCTGAGACTGACAGTCCCCAGGAACAATGGGGAGAGACCAATGCTCCAGATCAGCCTGATTGACAGGGCGGGCAGGCTAATCAGAGAATCTGGAGGCCAGGGGGGTCCCGTCCTCCGTCCGAACTGGAATTGCCTGGGTCAGACTGAGTGGGGCCGAGCTAAGGAGAGAGCAGGGGCCCAAGCTAAGTTGCTGGGAGCAGAGCTGCAGCCCCAAAGCCAGAGCAGAGCCCAGAGAGAGCAGACCTGCCCTGGGAGCAGAGCTGCAGCAACCAGAGCCAGAGGGGCCAGACAAGCAGCCAGGAAGCAGGTCAGAGCTGGGAGCAGAGTCACAGAAGCAGCCTGCAGAGCAGACCTGTCCTGGGGCCAGAGCTGCAGCAACCAGAGCCAGAGAGGCCAGAGAAGCAGCCCAGGGAGCTGGAGGCAGAGCAGCAGCAGCAGCCGTGCTGAGGCAGTGTGGAGCTGGGGCTGGAGCAGGGGCTGGAGCAGTCCGGAGCTGGGTACGGTGAGCAGCTGGGGAGAGCGAGGGGGACCCTGGGCAGTGGGCCCAGCACAGGGAGACGCCTCAGCCAAGAGGCTTTGCAGGCCAGACTTGGAGGGGGATCGTAACCCCGACAGGGCGGGGGCGACGCTGGGAAGAAGGGTCCTGCCACCTAGAGCGTGAGAGCGTGTGGCCACCGCCAGAGCAAGTGTCCAACCCGCAGCGTCTCTGCAGCACAGCCAGGGCCTGAGAAGGAGGCCTGGGACCTACAAGGAACAGACTGTGAACTGCCCTGACGTTCCAGAGACACTGTTTGTGATGTTCCCTGCCACAGAGTGGGAACAGAGACACTGTTTGTGATGTTCCCTGCCACAGAGTGGGAACAAAACAGGATGGGTTTTCCTTTAACTTTTCCCATTTTTCCTTATTCTTTTTTAAAAGTAATTGTTAATTAAACAACTTGTATTTGCTTTAAATTGTATGAAATGATCAGTGGGTCAGGGAAGTGCCCAGTGCAGAGAGAGTACCCCGGAGTGGGGACACCCTAGCCCCTGTCCTGGGTGACCACAGCAGGGTTGGGGGTCGAGCCCCCCAGGAATCCTGGGCCCAGCCTTGTCGGGGTTTACGAGGACTCTGCCAGACAGGAGAGTGGAAGGGGAGTCCTCAAGGGCAGGGAGGCCTCTGGGTAAAGGAAGTGGGAGCGAGGACTCCGATCCTTTCGCTAGCCCACTTCACCGGGGTAGTGCAGAAGCCAGGAAAGTTCCCCACAATAGCGGGACCATTCCTTCGCTTACATCTGCAGAGTCTCCTGTACAGACACCTCTGCCCCTGCCCAGCTGTGAGCTCTCCCCGGCCTGACCCCAGCAGGGCGGGGGCGTATCACACGCTGTGATGTGGGATTGAATAACCCACTCACACAATGTTATTTTTGTCCTCACACGCTAACCTGCCTCATTCTTGCTCTCTCTATTCTCATGAGGTTTCCAGGGCAGCTTATTTTCATAGTCATACATTTAAACGCCCAATGGGACCATCTAGTCTGAGCATCTGCAGAGCCCAGGCCAGAGAGCCTCCCCCAGGGACCCCTGCATTGAGCTGCTAACTTCTGGCTGAACTAGAGCCTGTGTGGTAGAAAAAGTCGTCCCTTCTCGGTTTAAAGACTCCAAGTTGGCTCACATTTCTAAACACTAAGATGGCCGTGGCTGATCAGTGCAAGAGGGGACCGGGGATAAGGGAGATGCTGGACTGGGACAGAGCAACTGGAGATGGGCCCTGAGGTTTAGCAGCAGCTGTGAGTCCTAGTCTGACCTTCCTCAGAGTTTAGTGTGTGGACTTGGGGATCCGGTTTGGGCCTATAATAGAGATAGCCCTGGGCCACACAGTTAGGATCTAAACTCCTCCAAAGTATGAGTGTGGGGACTCTCCCTCTGAAACCAAAAGTGCAGTAGGTACCAGAGATGATGATCCGGAGTCTGACTGAGGAGGGGAAGAAGATTCTCTGTCTGGGGTGGCTGAGCCACTGAACGGTCAAGAGGGACAAGGTGGAGCTGTTGGTCTTGACATAGATTTCAGGAAGCTCAATGGAGCATCCAGATCTGGTGCGTACCCAGGGCCACCGAGAGCGGGTTTGGGCCCCGGTGAAAATTTTTTTTCAGGCCCCCCAGCAAGGGCAGACCAGCTAAACAGGGCCAACGAGAGGGGGGAAGCCGGGGAAGCCGGGCCCTGGGCCTCCTTCCGGACCGCCGGGCCCCGGTAATTTGTACCTGCTTTCCCCCCCCTCTCGTCGGCCCTGTGCGTACCCACGGCCTGACAGACTGACTGAGTAGCTAGACCAGGCCACAGACCTACCCAGGAAAGGGACTGTGCTCTATAATACCTGACAGTACAGCAACATGCAAAGCAATGGCACTGAGGAACAACATTATCATAATGACGATTGCACCAAGGCCAACTGAGAATGGTGGGTTTCTAGGCTTCTGTGATGTTACTGTGTGTGTGTGTTATTGCAGGTCACTTGTGGGTGGAGCTGGGCGAATAATTTATGTTTGGGTCTGGCAGCAAACTGGAAAAGCAACCTTCTCCCTTTAGCCACTTAAGTGTCAGGTGCCCAATTTAGGCCCTTTTTAATCTAGGCCAGCCAATGGAGAAGGGCATGACAAATGTCTTCATGGTGGGTTACACAAGTATTCACTTGTCAGCAGTAAAATATTGGTGATCAGGAATCGTGGCTTCTACCCCTAGATCTGGGAGAGAAGTGTGGCTTATAGTGGTTAGAAGTCAGCTAATTCAAACTGGGTTAGTCACTCTGAAAGGCGGTGTGGTACACCAGTCACTCAGAGTGGGGTTTGTTATCTTAGAGACCAGGGTCTCTCTTTGTCTCTATTTTTGCCACACCACATTTTTTGTCATCATACTAAAATTTGGCAGCTTCAGACTGGCACACAAACTGAATGTTATCATTTTAAAGTACTTTTAAAAAACATATATGCCACGTGTTGACCTAAAACGAGTATTCTTGGAATTACTATTATAGAAGCAGTGATATATACAGATGTGGACCATATCTCTGACTGGATCTTTCTGCTAGTGGAGTATATAGAAAAGTGAGACATTTCCCAGGGGGGAAAAAATCACCAACATACCTATTTTTCAACAGTTTATCGTAAACTTTCCAGAACTACAAATTGTACAATCAATAAGCCAAACAGTCCATCACTGGCTAAATATTATAATCCAGATTTTGTTGTATTAAA
>NW_020665071.1:164490-230152 GCF_002925995.2 Terrapene triunguis
CACATAGAAAATGTCCCAGTGCTCATGGATGCAGCTACAAAAATCAATCAAAATGCAACCCCAGCAGTCACAAACCTTCAAACAAACCCCTTTGTGTGCAGTCCCGGCAGTCAGCAATGACCCCACAACAATAACACAACCCCACAACAATAAACCAGTTCTCACAAGCAGAGCAAGGCAAGATTTCTGGATGAATAGTTTACTTGCTGAAAAATGAAGTTTTGGCCAAGGCAAAACTATTCACGAATTTGAACCGATTAGTTTTAGCTGGGCAAAGGTTTTTAATACGTTGTTCAGGCTGCTTCAGAAGTGTGTGTTTGACCCCTAAACAGCAGCTAATAATTTGCTATTCCTTGGGCCAAAGAGCAGAAGAACGACTCTCCAGCCTGGGGATTAAGGCACTCAGGAGGTAGGAGACACTGACTCAAATCTTCTGTCTTCCTCATTCAGAGGGATTTGAATCCCTAGCTCCTTCTGCCCACGTGAGCCCCTCAATCCCCAGATCATAGAGTCATTCTCATTCCCTCGCTCTATGACCCAATTAATATTTAAGTAGTTAGTTATACAAAGTGGAACAGTCTCCACAGGAGAGCAGCCCAGCCCAGAGTGGCCTGTGCCCTGGGGGTGAGGATGCTCACGCTGAGTTCAAGTCTCTGCTTCAAAGTGGGGTTGCAAATGTGGGTCTCCCACATCCCAGACAAGTGTCTGATCCTCTAGGCAAAGATTGGGAGGGGCTGCAAACAGGAAACTAGTAACCTTCTCCCTTTAGCCAGGTGATAGTAACACATGTATTTTGCTCTATAGGGCCTCGGTTCAATCGCTGCATCCCACCCAACCAGGGTTATCCAAATGATAAGCAGATAAGACGTGCTGACTGAGTTTGTTCCTTAGCTCAAATGGCAGAGACCTGTGCTGTGGCATGGCAGATCTTGGGTTCAACCCTACTGATGACCCCTAGTAGAAGCACTTGTCACAACGATTCCTCCTTAGAAGTCACTGGGGCTGTTATACCCTGCACCTCCTGTCCCATGTTCAAGCCGCTTGCATTACTTTGCACTGAACTTTAGACCCCTGGGCTGCTGTTTTCTGTGCATGGCACAGCCTGCTAATGCCCCCACAGTGCTGCACAGACTGGGACAGGAAGGGCAGCTTGGTGGTGAGGAAAGGGGATGGGATGGGAGTGGGGAGCAGATCCAGGGGCGGGGGAGTATCAGCACTCAGTGCTGACCTGCAATGGCCCTCCTGAGTGATCGGAGGATGAATGGGAACCCCAGAGGCATATAAACTCCTTGCTGCTCACCGTGTCTCCACAGGTAACCGAACACCTGTCCTGGATCCTGGCCAAATAATACATCTGCTGTAATACACAGGTTAATGTGTGACAGGTGCCCTGGTGCTTTCACTTTCCCCCGGTCAGAGTTCACACACAGCTCCGGGACCCATTTCCTCGTCTGCCCCAGCATATTAGTTCAGTTCCTTGGGCTCTCTGTGTGGGGCTGGGACCCCTGGTTCGCTGCATGGCATCTGCTGGGACATGCTGAATCCTTAAGGTAGGTCCCTCCCTGTTATTACCCCCTTTCCTTCACTCTCAGGGGCTGCTCACACTCCTGCCCCCTGGGAGCACGTCCCTCCTGCCATGGCATGTTCCCACCTCCCATCAGTGCTGGGCAAACTCTGATGGTGTGAGTCACTGCTCAGCCCCATTATCCCCTCACTGCACAGTGTGGCCATTTGGGGTTCCTTGTGGCCTTTCCCTGGAGGATGTGATGGGGTGCAGGGGTGAATTGGTGCCTCTTCAAAAGGGCCTCACAGCCCTTCCTTACGGATGCCTTTCGGAGGAGGGTCTGCCAGGCCAGAAGTGTGGGGGGACAGCTCCCGTCAATGTTCACAAAGTCACCACCTTCCCTTCCTTGGAATCCCCCCTTGGAGCTACCTCTGCCATGGGGCCTATTGAGCGCTGCCGCCTGGTGCTGGCTAGGCTAGTGGCCAGCTGGGACTCTGCTTCCCTGCTACGCTCTTCTCTTCTGTCTTGTTATCTCCCAGCCCCTCACCATCGAGGCGTTTGTCTGTTCACCCACTGGCTCTGTCCTGTCTGACATTTAGAGTTAGATGGTGAGTACTCTGAGGCAGGGACTGTCATTGTTACATGTCTGTACTGCACCTGGCACAGTGGAGCCCTGACCCCTGACTGGGGTTCCCTGTCAATACCGTAATGCAAATCATACACAACAGCAGTAACTAGCCTGGTGTGACAAGCACTGTGCTGAACATGGTTTTGTTCTTGGTGTGGAAAAGGACAGCTGTGGTCAGCATCGTGTCAGCTGGCCACGGTGACCCCAGGAGTCACTCTAGTGTTATTATTGTGGTGGCACCTGGGGCCCAGTCCTGGAGCAAGGGGCCCAGTGTTCTGGGTGCGGCACAGACACAGAACAGAGACAGTCTCTGCCCCAAAGAGCTCACAGCCCAAGGGAAAGACTCTAGGGTTATCCACGACCAGCTGACACCATGTTACACATGACATGTCGTGTCTACCCTGAGTCTGAAGTCCTGGCCCTATAGAGACCAATGGGAACTCGCCCAATGATTTCAGTATGGCCAGGATTTCACCCTGAGTGGTTAGTGCTGTTAACACGCGCTCTAGCACCAGGCAATTGTCGTGTGCAGAGAGTCCACAAGGGCCCTGGCTGGGCTGCACTCATCTGGGGAGAGCTGGATTTGCTGATCAGAAGCCGGGAAGCTCTGGGGGTTGCTGTGTGTTGGTTTCTATTGTGTGTCTGGAGCTCACAGACTGTTCATCTGCAGGAAGGTGGCTGGCGGGGGGGAGGAGGCTCTGACTGTGCTGGCTGATGGCTAACTTCTTCATAGCCACTCAAGTGATTTAGGAGTTTAGGGCTGGAGTCACAGCATTGCAGGGCCTGAGTCCCAGGTGCCCTGCTGCCTCGGGGACTTCAAAGCCCTGAATTGGGCACTCAGGCTCTCCATACAATGTCTGGGCAGGGCTGTGCACCTACCAAAGGGCCCCTCAGAAGCCAGCACACTGAGCAGGCAGCCGCCTAAGCCAGCTAGTGAAATGCAGAGGAAAAGGGGCAGGGCTTAGGTTCCAATACACAAAGGGAATTAGGCACCTCACTCCCATTGATCTAGGCCTTAGGTGCCTGGCTGACAAGCTGGAGGAAGGCGCCTCCCTCCGGCTGGGATTCTCAGCAGTAAAATCTCGCCTGGAGTTAGGCATCTAAACCCGGTCAGCCCTTTCTTGTACAGAGCCAGAGAGAAACCCCTTCCCCTACATTACAGCAAGTAGCCCAGGGGTCAGGGCACCCAGAGTCAAATTTCTGCTCCAATAACTATTTATTCAAAGTGGACCAGCTCCAATAGGAGAGACTCACCCCACTGACCGTTACTAGAGGACTCACCTGGGAGGTACAAGACCTGGGTTCAAATCCCTGCCCCAAATCAGACAGGAAATCAAACTTCGTTCTCCCACAGCCCAGGTGAGTGCTCCAGCCAAAGACTTTTGGGTATTCTGGCCACAGGCCCACAGCCCTCACCTACCTCCAGCTGTTTTTAGTGCAGGGCCTGAACTGGTAGGTGCTCTGAGAGCAGTTAGCCCTTAATCTATCTGTGTCCCTTTGTGGCTCTGGCCCTTAACTCCTATTGAAAGTCAATGGGACTTAGGTGCTTTTTCAGTATTTTACTCGATGTTATTAGGCTTAACAAGAGCCCTGTAAAGAAGCTGGAATGTTTCATGAAAACCATTTTTAATGAAAAATGGCTTTCAAAAGTATAGGAATATTTTCACCAAAAAAAATTAATTCCATTTGAAAATTTTCATTAAAATGATTCACAACAAAAAATGTTCAAAATGAACATTTTTTCACTTTTAAGGAGGAAAAAAAATAAGTGAACTTGAAAAAAAATCATTCTAATTCCATTTGATCTTAATTGAATTTCCAATCTATTTGAAACCATTATTGTTTGTTTTGAGTCATTTTGTCAGAATATTGGAATAGTTCAGGCAAAATTTTGAATGAAAAGAAATTTTTTCTCAAAAAAAAATTAAAAATCCCCATTTTCACCAGCCTCCCAGAATGCTCAGCGCCTGCCAGGCTCGGCTCTGTGTCTCTCAGAGCCCCGCTTTGCACAAGGACAAATAGGTAATAAAATGGCTCCGAAACCTACACTCACCCTTTGCTCTGGGGCGGGGCCGGATATGCAATGATAATAGAGAGCACTCGGCAGGGGGGTCAAAGTCCAATTCCTCCTTACAGGGCCAGCAGGGGCTGGTAGCGCTGCTGAGGGTGGGACTGGATTAAGGCAATGCCTGGCCCTAGGCTTTCCCTGATATGGGGCCCCCATAGACCTGCCCTCAACCATTGGAGTGGCTGTGGCTGGGTCCTGCCTTCCCCTCTTAGAGAGACAGGCTAGCACATGGGTCCCCTCTAGCCCCCAGAAGGGTTGGGGCATCAACAAGGATTTTCTTCGCTTGCCCCCATTACTTCCCTCAGAAGCGGGGTGTTGGTTGTAGAGATATGTTTGTGCAAGATTATAAATTAGAGAGGTTCCCTCACAAGGGACAGTGTTATGAACACAGGAATGTTGAGCCCGTGCCTGGCAGGAGTGTGGAGAACACAGTGTAGCTCTGCCCAGCAGTTCACCACTAGTGTGAGTTTTATCCCTTTTGTCATTCGCTGGTTTGTTGTTTAATGAACCCCAAGATCATTACAGCAGTACTGGGGGGAGGGGCTGGGTCCCCAGGGCTCTTCTCCCGTGTTACACACACAGTCCCTGCTGAGTGTGGTTGGCAGGGCCCGCAGAGCAGCGGAACTGGGAGGAAAACTCTTGCTGAACTTCACGGGGCAGTTCCCCTCTCGAACCTCGGATCCCCAGCCCTAGGGTTGCCAGGCCTCCGGTTTTCGACTGGAACGCCTGGTTGAAAAGGGACTCTGGTGGCTCTGGTCAGTGCTGCCAACCTGGCTGTTAAAAGTCTGGTCAGCAGCACCGCGGGGGCCTGGGGCTAAGGCAGGTTCCCTACCTGCCCTGGCTCCACGTGGCTCCCAGAAGCAGCTGCCTGGTCCCTGCGGCCCCTAGGTGCAGAGAGGTTCGATGTGCTGCCCCCGCCCTGAGTGCCGGCTCCGCAGCTCCCACTGTCTGGGAATCATGACCAATGGGCACTGTGGGGAGGCACCTGCGGGCGCGAGGGCAGTGCGCGGATGGAGCCTCCCTGGACACCCATGTGCCTAGCAGCTGACGGGACCTGGTGGCCGCTTCCTGGGAGCCGCGGTAAGTGCCACCGGGACCCTGCACCCCCAACGCCCTTCTGCACCCCAACCCCCTGCCCAAGTCCAGAGTTCCCACCCGCAGCCAAACTCCCTCCCAGAGTCCGCACCCCCCCACACACACACTCCAACTCCCTGCGCCAGCCCGGAGCCCCCTCCTGCACCCCAAATCCCTCAACCTGGCCCCATCCCAGAGCCCACCCCCCCCAGCTGGAGCCCTCGCACCCCTCCCCACACCCTAACCCCCTGCCCCAGCCTGGTGAAAGTGAGCGAGGGTGGTGGAGAGCGAGCAACAGAGGGAGGGGGGATGAAGCGAGCAGGGGCAGGGCCTCAGAGAAGGGGATGGGCAGAGGGTAGGGCAGGTTTTGTGTGATTAGAAAGTTGGCAACCCTATCCGGCTCTCTGCAGACTCAGACAGGTGTTTCTGGGATGGTTAAATCCAGGGCACAGTTCTGAGCTTTTCTCCTCACACATGAAACCAGGAAACTTAAGTTTTCTTTAAAATGCAAGACAAGAGTCTGCTGGAGCCCTGGGCCTTAACCCTTACAGGCACAGGCCTGTAGTGCCTAGGCCTTAACCCTGCCCTGGGCATGGGCCTGTAGTGCCAAGGCCTTAACCCTGCTCTCTGGCAGTTCATGGCATTCCCCAGTGACCTTGGCTAGGCAAAGAAGGGAGGTCTCTTTGCGGAGAGGGTCCCCTTTGTTATGCTCTCAGCACACACAGACACATTAGATAAAATCAAAAAATCCTCAGGCTGGAAGAATGCAGCATAAGATGGCTTTGATGCTTACAATCCAGAACCAAGAGAGAAATGAAGCAGTCTCTTCCCTAGTGCCTAGGCCTTAATCCTGCCTCAGGCATGGGCCTATAATACTTAGGACTTAACCCTGCCCTCAGGAACATCATGTCATCCCCAAGTGACTTTGGATGGGCTCAGAAGGGAGGTCTCTCTGTGGGGAGGGTGTCCATTGTTATGCTCCCGGCACACACAGAGGAGTTGGATATAAACATAAATCCTCTGGCTGGATGGTTGCAGCGGAACATGGCTTTAATGCTTAGAATCCAGAATCCAGTCTGACCCTGTGTACACAGGCTGGAGAACTGGGGCAAGACGCCTGAAGCTCTTAGCAGACCTGAGACGGCCCCTCCTGATCCCCATCATGAATCTTACTGTAACATCTACTGATGTGGTGGTCTCCCGTTTATGTCAGGGGAGAGGGAGCAGGTATCTGACAGCATCCCCTGGTGTCTGTGACAGCCACTGCCAGCCCCTTTCCTGTCACTTGGCAGCATCGCTTACCACGGGGGGTGACTTCTGGCCAAGCTGACCCCATATAAAGGGGGGTACCACATCCTGCCCAGGATGTGAGATGGGGCCTCTCTGGGCCTGATCCACACAGCATGTGAGTCTGTTACAGCCCCAGCTACACAGCTTGGCTCTTTAGCTCATGCTGTAGGGCCTCATGCACTTAGCTGTGGAGAGCCCTGGGTCACACACTGGCTGTGTTGTCCAAGGTGGTGGCAGGCACAGAGCCAGGTCCCTTCTGCAGGGGGGACAACAGGGTGGGTACCACTGGGGTTACCTCGGAAGTGGCACTTGTGACGGGTTGGGTCACAGAAACCCCTTGGGACTTCCACCTGATGTGCTGAGACTACCTCTGAGCCCATTTTCCCTGATGGCTTGGGACTTCAGTACCCTGTCTTGTTGAGCCAGATAGCCTGCTCCAACACAGACCCAGGGTCTGAACCACGTCCCCCAAAAGCTGCAGACTTAACTGAAAACAGATTAAGAAGTGCTCCTGTCTCTAGCACCCAGATACCCAGTTCCCAATGGGATCCAAACACCAAATAAATCAATTTTACTCTGTATAAAGCTTATACAGGGTAAACTCATAAATTGGCCGCCCTATATAACACTGATAGAGAGATATGCACAGCTGTTTGCTCCCCCAGGAATTAATTACTTACTCTGGGCTAATTAATAAGCAAAAAGCGATTTTATTAAGTATAAAAAGTAGGATTCAAGTGGTTTCAAGTAATAACAGACAGAACAAAGTAAGTTAGCAAGCAAAATAAAACAAAACACCCAAATCTATGCCTAATACATTAAGAAACTGAATGCAGGTAAATCTCACTCTCAGAGATGTTCCAATAAGCTTCTTTCACAGAATAGACTCCTTCCTAGTCTAGGCCCAATCCTTTCCCCAATACAGACCTTGTTAGTTCCAGATCAGGTGGTAACTAGGGGATTTCTCATGACTAGAATCACCTTTGTTCTGTTCCACCCTCTTATATAGCTTTGGCACAAGGCGGGAATCTTTTGTCAATCTGGGTCCCCACCCCTCCTTCTAAATGGAAAAGCACCAGGTTTAAGATGGATTCCATTATCAGGTGACATGGACACATGTGCTGTGAGACCCCAAGCCTTCATTCTGCCTGGCCTGACTCACAGGAAGGCTTTCAAGTAAACAGAGCCATTTACAACCAATTGTCCTAGTTGATGGGAGCCATCAAGATTCCAAACCACCATTAATGGCCCACATGTTGCATAATTACAATAGGAGTTATATTTCATATTTCTAGTTTCAGATACAAGAATGATACATTTATACAAATAGGATGACCACACTCAGTAGATTATAAGCTTTGTAATGATACCTTACAAGAGACCTTTTGCATGAAGCATATTCCAGTTACATTATATTCACACTCATTAGCATATTTTCATAAAATTATATGGAGTGCAATGTCACAGCCCTGCTCTGCTGCCGGCTTCCCCTGCACTGGTATCGGGGGGCACCTGCACCAATGGATGGTCAGAGAACCGACAAGGGGAGGAAATGGGGGGGGATATACGGCACTTCCCAGTGATGGAAATTCCTAGTGCTAGGCTTGGGCAGGCGGCAGAGCAGCCTGGGTGGGATGAAATCCTCTCCTGTCCCTGGGGAGCTGCTCTGCCTGGGAGCAGAGTGGGTCAAGTCAGATGCTGGATGGGGCATGTTCCCTGCAGTGCCGGCCCCTCATACAGTCTGGGGAGGTGTTAACTATCCCTGCTCTCTCCTTACAGGTCCCTGCCCAGAGTGTCCCCATGGCGACATGGTGGCGGCTCTGTGTGTGCAGCCTGGGGATCCTCCTCCTGGTTCCGTGTTCTCTCTCTGGTAAAAACGTTTGAATCCCAATTATTTCCCTCCCTGTCCGCCATGTACGCTGCCCCCTGTAGGGCTGGGGTAGGGGCATCAGAGGCCAATGAAACTCCCCCAGGGCCTCCTCAGTCCTGCAGAGTAAAAGGGTCCAGGCCAGGAGGCTGTGGGGTGAAGATGACATTAGGGTGACCGGGGCATGTCCTAGCTCTGGGTGGCACAATTGTTGGATCTTGAAGCAAGTTGCCCGGCTCCTGCTGCCCTTGACAGAGGCTTCCAGAGCCCCCAACACTGATCCCTTCCTGTCATGCCACGGGACCCGAAGGCACCGTGCTGCTAGATCTCCCCCACTGGGAACCTGGATTCTCATGGCCTGCAATCTTTACAGCTACCTGAGGGATGGGGGTGCCCAGTTCCCCTTAGGATGACTGGAAGGTCATCAAAATCTCCTTGGTGGCTTTGAAAATCTGCCTTATGCCTCCCCACCAGTAGCCACACAGTGAGTGTCAGCTCAGTAGTAATTGCTCTACATGCCCCATGGTGGGATGGACGAGCCTGGAAACCCTTCAGACAAAGCTATTGTGCAGACATAAATCATCCTCAGATGCTTACTTTCCCCCAGACACCGACCACCAAAACGGTGAATCCCTATCTGAGTCAGTTTCTGTTGTGGGCATTGAATCCATGGAAGGGATGTGCATCGTCCCAAAGATCCATCAAAATTCAATACCCTCAGGCCTGGCAGAAGTCTCCTGAGGTGGCCCCTCTGCAGCCATTCTGGGTCTTCATGGATCTGAAACTGGTTCATCAAAAAAGTTTCCTGCAGTGGAAAGAGTTCGTAACTGGGTGCCATGGGGTTGTGCAGGGTGCTGTGAACTGGCAAGTGGCTTCCAGATGGGGCCACCCCTTGCTAATAGAGTGTAGGTAGGTTGCAAGACAGGCACCTTTGGTGGAGTTTCTGGGGGATTGTAGGACAGGATTTGTGGTATGACTGCACTGCCCTGCATCCACACAGAGTAACTCAGTTGAGCTCCACATGACTTAGCCTCGGGAACCTTCTGCTACGAGCTATGCACGACTGAGGAAATTTTGATTAGCTCAGCGATGCCCCCTCCTCTTTCACTCACTGTGTCTGTAGGGCTGGGCCCTGGCTCAGAGATGCCCCTCTTTTTTCTTGTCACTCATTCTGCTCCTGGGATTTTCTGTTCCAGAGGAATTTTCCCTGGCTGGCTCCCCGCGCCCCGTGGTGGGGATAATTGGCCAGGATGTGGTGTTACCCTGCCAGCTCTCACCCCCAGCTGGGCTGCCCAGCATGAACGTGCAGTGGAGGAAAATTGGACCAGGATTTATCCTGGTTCATGAGTACATGGATGAGGGAACCCAGGACCTGCCGGGGGAGGGTTACCAGACCCGGACGGAGCTGTTCCTGCAGGAGTTCAGCAGTGGGAATGTCTCACTGAAGCTGAAACGGCTCCAAGTGGCAGACGCTGGGAAGTACCATTGCTTTGTGAGGAACCTAGAGTGGAGCCTGGAAACCACCACTGAACTACGGGTTTCAGGTGAGACGGAGCACTAAGTGGTGTACAAGGATGGAATGTTGTTGCCTCGGTAACGATGTCCAGGCTACTGGAGCTGTTCCAGCTGCTCAGTTTTCCTTCTTGGAGCTCCAGTGTTATCAGTACTAGCAGATAGTGCAGCCTGCTAATTCAGCAGACCTTGATGTTACTCATAAAGAACAACCACCAGAATGGTTCGGTGACAAAGGCACTCGGACAGATTTATTGCCCTCAAGGTACAGTCCTAGTGCCCTGGCTCCGTGGTTACAGGTACATTAACACATGAGTGCCCAGTGGCCAGGAGTGGCTCAGTCAGCAGCGGGAGACCCTGCTGTCCCCTCGGCCACACAAAGGGTTAAGGTGAGATACCCCCACATTTATAGACTGAAACAAACTGGGATAAACAACTTACATACCACCTTACATATTTTATGACATCTCTTTGTTACCTCCCCTTGTTCCTGATATTTCAGACAGAACATCCCTATTCATTTTATCTTGTGCTAGATTGGGGTGTATCTGTACCAGCCTTCTGGAAAATATTTACATAAATATCTCATGTCTAGTACTTCTTGGGAGTGCCTATGTTTTGGCATGTCTAACAGGAAATTTGCTAAGTTCAAGTACCAGACAGTGAACTTGGAAGCATCTGCTTTAATACATGGCCTGACTTTGGTTTACAGCCTCTGGTTCCGGCCTCAGATCTTGCACCAGGCCCAGATCTCCAGGCTCTCCCTCCACTACAGAGAGGTGCTGTGTCTGGGCAGCCAGAGCCTCTTGTACCCATGTGGGTCCCCCAATACTGAGCCCAGCATGGCAGCAGGGTCCTGTGCTGCAGGGAGTGATGTGCGGGACTCAGTAGGGGCCGCTCTCCCCTTGCACTCAGCACTGACCCCACTGTGGTGCTAGCAGGCTCAGTGCTGCATTAAACAATGTCTTTTCAATGAGATGTAAAGCTACAGTCCTCAGCTCTCATGCTCATTGCGGCGCTGTATGAGGGAGTGGGACCTTTACCCCCATGTTCTGCCAAGATCCCAGGTGAGGTCATAAGTACATTTGGCCTCCCTTAAAACTCCCTTTGCAGTTTCCAAGGGCTGGGATATTGTTTTTTATTCACTGGGCACTGACCCCGCATCCAGTGCTGCACAAGGGCAGTAGAAAGGACGGTCTATGCCAATTTAGCTCACTAAGTAACCTAGCCCCAGACAATACAGTTCAGAAACATCAAGCCCCAGGTGAGGGGCCCTCTTGTGATAATGCAGATCATTGAGGTTGTTTTAAATTATCTCCCATCTTTGGTGGCTCCTAGTGCACAGGTTCCGCAGGAGATGTGTGCTTTTAGGGAGAGATTGAAATGATTGGAGGGTGGTTGTGTGCAGCACAGGGAGAGGGAAAACCAAGCATAAGGGGTGGCATGGCCTGGGGCACCATTAGCAGTGCGGGAGAAGGACACCAGAGGGACAGTGTGTAGAAGGATGGCACAGGCAGAGTGGGAGCAGAGAGGTAGGTGGGATCGCTATCCTTTACCTGCTGCTCTGTACGGAAGTGCAGTGATCCTGACAGCTGCTGGGCTCCACCCCAGAAGTGGCTTAATTTCAGCAGCAAGTGCAGCAATCTCTCTGTAGCAGTTTCACCCTGCACATTCCCCAGTGAGACTTCAGTGCTCAGTGCTCTATGAAAATGCAAGATGGCATTATTTAATTTCCCGAGTCATCAGGATGAGGGATCCCAGGGAGACTTTGCACATAAGGGAATGGAGCTTTCCAGTCACAGCCCCCTATATCCAGTGGTATCCGGGGAATCACATGAGTGCTACCAAAGACAGATTTCCTGATACACACACTCTCTGTCTCTCCCTGTAGCTGTGGCTCCAGTGTTCATTGAGGTGCTGGGTCCCCAGGGCCAGGGGATCGGGCTGGCCTGTAGAACCGCAGGCTGGTTCCCCAAACCCGAACTCCAGTGGGTTGGAAAGACCTGGAAGAATCTGTCGATGGAGATTGTGACCAACGTGACTCAGGACAGGGAGAACCTGTATAGTGTTGTGAGTCACATCACTGTCACAGAAGAAGACAATGGAGACATCAGCTGCATAGTGCGGAATAGCCTGTTGGAGACCAAGCAACGATCTGCCATTCACCTCTCACGTAAGTCCACCCATGCAGAAGAGGTCACCATGGGAGTGGTGGAGGGCTTGGTCACTTGGGAATTGCACTCGGCTAGGACCTGTTTCTGGTAATGAAATAGGAAATGTCCTTCTCATCTGATTTGTGGGGCTATTTGGGATGGAGATTTCTATGATCAGGAGCTGGGCTGTGTCTTGTGAAATGGGCTGAGGAGATGACACACCAAGTTGATAAAGGTAACTGGGCTGACCTAAGAGATTCAGGGTGTGTCTACACTAGAAACGTTACAGCAGCAACACCGTGGTTTAAACACTGGCTACAGCGACAGAAGGGGTTCTTCCATGGTTGTAGTAAATTCACCTCTCTGAGAGATGGTAGCTAGAATGACAGAAGAATTCTTCCGTCGACCTAGTGGTGTCTTCACTGGGGTTAGTTTCACGTCCTCTGCAACGTATTTAAGATGACCTAACTCTATAGTGTAGACCAGGTGTCACACTCTGAAAGGGGTTTGACTTAGTGCTGCATGAAATTCTGATAAAATAATATCAAAATCAATGTAGCCCACATTAAATAGATTACAAACTGGCTAACTGATAGCTCTCAGAGTAATTGTAATGGGGAATCATCCTCCAATAGGGATATTTCTAGCAGTGTCCCACAGGGATCTGTTCTGGGCCAATGCTATTCAATATAAAATCATTGCTGGTAAAATTTGCAGATGACCCAAACATTGGTGGAGAGGTAAATAATGATGGTGACAGGTTGGTACTACAGACTGACGTGGAGCGCTTGGTAAGGTGGATTCACCCTAACAACATGCTGTCACAGATCCACAGCACCAGTGCCATAGCCCCAGCTTTAGAATAGTCTCTGGGAGGACCCTTCAGGGAAAACCACCTTCAGGGGAAACCACCTGGCTTCACACCTCCTTAGATTGAACCCCTGGGCCTTCAGTACCCCTGTTTCCCACTGAGAGCTCCGTTCAGCGAGTTCCATTGAGACAGACCCCTAAAGGAGACTGGTACAATCTTGGGCATCAAAGCATCTCCTCTGTCAGCATTTGTAGTGACACTCAGCCAGTGCTGTAAAACAGAAGAGTTTATTAGTCAACTGTCACACAGCACAGGACGTCCTTGGCTAGCACAGAGAAAAGAAAGTTACAGCATAATCCATCCTGGGCAGCACAGAGCCCAGTGCCCTGTCCTTCTGACCTCTCTGTCCCAGTTCAGGTGTGCCCCAGCTGCTTTCTGCAGCCCATACTTAGCTTCCACCTCACACACCCCAGTTCTTTGTTCCCCAGCAGGGCTAACACTGCTTGGCTTCCTGCCGAGAGGTGGGCCAGCCATGGTAATTGGTTACTAGGTATCAAAGTCCCAGTGACTTGGATTTGCCATTGTCTTCTCAGATACTCCACTGATATCAGACCTTTATCCCCACTAGGTACCAATAAAGCATGTAGGGGAAACCGAGGCACACATAGGCTTCATAAAAATATTACAAAAATTCCCACTTTGTCACACATGCATTTCAACATGGCCAAATGCCAGGTGTAACAGGGTACACACTGCGCCCATCCGGATTTGGCCCCTTGGCTCCTCTCCTCCATGAATCAGGGACACTTCAGTCTGGTGCAACTCCTGTGTTCCTTATTCGTGATCAGTTTCCAACTATATGCAGGCTTTACAACTGCTTGGCCCACCACAGGCCTGGCCAGCAACAGACTAGGAGGCTCCTGCTCCCTCTGAGCCTGACCTCCCACTCTTAGTCTCTGCCCTCAGCCTTCTCTCACTTCCTTCCAGCGTTATAGCTCCTGCTAATGAGGCTGGCAGGTGTGGTCAGTTACCAGGCAAACATAGGACTGTTCACCCAGCCCCAGTCCATTCTCCGTGAATGGGGCTGGAGTGGCAGGAGCTGATTATGGGCTTCTCCAGCAGCGCGCTGCCACAGACCTCACCACTTAAGCAACAGCCAGATGGGGCCTGATCCGGCCCCTTCTCCCTCGGCCTGGGAGGTTGGTCTGGGGGAGCCTGCCGCTTCCCACTGGGTGATCCCCGGGGTCCTCCTCGCCATGTTTGTCTATCCCCCACCCACAGAAGGCACACTGGGTAGGGAGCAGACTGCCCCACAGGTCTGCTGCTACCCAGAGGTCCTCACACCAGTCACAGCCTTACGGTTATCCTCCCAGCTGCTCCCCCTTTCTGTCCAGCAGGAGAGCCGGGTGGGTCTGGACATCGCCCTGGCTGCCCGGGGCATCAGGTTCAGTTACGCGGCCCAGGGGAGTCTGGCTTTCTCTGTCTGGAGGTTCTACCTTCAGGCATTCCCTGGCGGCTTCCCCTTCTAGTCCTCGGGCCTCCTTCCCTGGCCGTCCTATACTGGGACACTCCTATGGCCCCTCGCCCCCTATTTCTCCCCTGTCTTTATTTTGGCTTTGTTCTCTAGGGTTTGGTTCTCCTGTCATCTGGGGAGATGGGTCTTCCCCCTCACTGGGGCTGAGGGGCATAGGAGTTTCCCCACCTTTCAATGGCGTCTCCCCCCTCTTCCTGCCGGCAGGTCCCCTCCCATGGCTTCCTTTCCCCTTTGGGAAGGGGCCCCAATCTGTCCCCAGTACCACAGGGTATGGTAACCCCTCTACCACCCCAACCCGTTGCGAGGAGAACCTGCCCCCATCTCCAGGGGCACCTGGGCCATGGGGCAGGGCCTCCAATCTGCGTGGATGCACTCTAGCATCATTTTTGCCCCGGGGATAAACCACTGTGGATTTACCAGCCATCTCTGAATGAGGGAGTGGGCCGAGGCCATGTCCACCAAGCCCCTCTGGGGCTTCCTCCCCACCGCACGGGGATGGTGGCCAGTCCTCGCCGCTTCTTCCTTCTTCCACCATTCATCCAACCGCAAAACTCAGCAGGTCCACAGTCCATTTCCGGACAGCCCCGGCATTTGTGTCCCAGCCGCCCACATCACCAGCACACCAGCTGTCCCGGGCAACGAGGGGCTCCCTTAGTCTCTCTTACTTCCTTTTCTCTGGGCTTCTCCCATGGGGAGGTTCTCGGTGTTTCTTCCCCCCCGTCCAGGTCCAGGTCTAGGTCTATCTGACCCTCTTTTCACGGAAAATCCGCCTCCATGCATTCCTCTGTTAGTTTAACAGCAGCCTCCAACATGTTTGGCTGGTGCCGTCAGTCCCAAACTTGCATGTTAAACTGTATAAATTGTTCAGGAAGGACAAATGGGGGAGAAAACGTGGAGGAGTTGCACTGTATGTAAGAGAGCGGTATGATTGCTCAGAGCTCCAGTATGAAACTGGAGAAAAGACTGTTGAGAGTCTTTTGTTTAAGTTAACAGCCGAGAGCAACAAGTGTGATTTCGTGGTGGGCATCTGCTATAGACTACGAACCAGGAGAATGAGGTAGACGCGGCTTTCTTCGGACAATTAATTGAAGTTTCCAGATCACAAGCCCTGGTTCTCATGGGGGACTTCAATAACCCTGATAGCTGCTGGGAGAGCAACATGACAGTGTACAGACAATCCAGGAAGTTTTTGGAGAGTGTTGGGGACAACTTCCTGGTGCAAGTACTGGAGGAACCAGCTAGGAGCCATGCTCCTCTTGACCTGCTGCTCACAAACCGGGAAGAATTAGTAGGGGAAGTAGAAGTGGGTGAGAACCTGGGAGGCAGTGACCATGAGATGGTCGAATTCAGGATCCTGACACAAGGAAGAAAGGAGAGCAGCAAATATGGACCCTGAACTTCAGAAAAGCAGACATTCACTCCCTCAGGGAACTGATGGGCAGGATCCCCTGGGAAGATAACATGAGGGGGAAAGGAGTCCAGGAGAGCTGGGCTGTGTTTTAAAGAATCCTTATTGAAGTTGCAGGAAAAAAACATCCCGATGTGCAGAAAGAATAGTAAATATGGAAGTGACCAGCTTCGCTTAACAGAGAAATCTTGGGTCAACTGAAACACAAAAAGGAAGCTTATAAGAAGCGGAAATTTGGACAGATGACTAGGGAGGAGTATAAAAATATTGCTCTAGCATGCAGGAGTGTAATCAGGAAGGCCAAAGCACAACTGGAATTGCAGCTAGCAAGGGATATGAAGGATAACAAGAAGGGTTTCTACAGGTATGTTAGTAACATGAAGAAGATCAGGGAAAATGTGGGACCCTTACTGAATGGGGGAGGCAACCTACTGACAAATGATGTGGAAAAAGCTGAAGTACGCAATGCTTTTTTTGCCTCTGTCTTCACAGACAAGGTCAGCTCCCAGACTGCTGCACTGGGCAGCACAGTATGGGGAGGAGGTGAGCAGCCCTCAGTGGTGAAAGAATAGGTTAAGGACCATTTAGAAAATTTGGACATGCACAAGTCCATTGGTCTGGATCTAATGTATCCGAGGGTGCTGAGGGAGTTGGCTGATGTGATTGTAGAGCCATTGGCCATTATCTTTGAAAACTCGTGGTGATCGGTGGAGGTCCCGTACAATTGGAAAAAGGCAAATATAGTGCCCATCTTTAAAAAAGGGAAGAAGGAGAATCTGGGGAACTACAGCCTCACCTTAGTACCTGGAAAAACCATGGAGCAGGTCCTCAAGGAATCAATTTTGAAGCACTTGGAGGAGAGGAAGGTGATCAGGAACAGTCAACATGGATTCACCAAGGGCAAATCATGCCTGACCAACCTGATTGCCTTCTATGATGAGATAACTGGCTCTGTGGATATGGGGAAAGTGATGAACGTGATATAACTTAACTTTAGCAAAGCATTTGATACGGTCTTCCACAGTATTCTTGCCAGCAAGTTAAAGAAGTATGGATTGGATGAATGGACTATAAGGTGGACAGAAAGCTGGCTAGATTGTCAGGCTCAACGGGTATTGATCAATGGCTCGATGTCTAGTTGGTAGTCGGTATCAAGCAGAGTGCCCCAGGGTTGGTCCTGGGGCCGGTTTTGTTCAACATCTTCATTAATTATGTGGATGATGGGATGGATTGCACTCTCAGGAAGTCAGAGGATGAAACTAAGCTGTGGGGAAAGGTAGATATGCTGGAGGGTAGGGATAGGGTCCAGAGTGACCTAGACAAATTGGAGGATTGGGCTAAAAGAAATCTGATGAGGTTCAACAAGGACAAGTGCAGAGTCCTGCATTTAGGACGGAAGAATCCCATGCACTGCTACAGTCTGGGGACTGACTGGCTAATTGGTAGTTCTGCAGAAAAAGGACCTGGGGATTACAGTGGACAAGAAGTTGGATATGAGTCAACAGTGTGTCCTTGTTACCAAGAAGGCTAACAGTATATTAGGCTGCATTAGTAGGAGCATTGCCAGCAGATTGAGGGAACTCTATTTGGCACCGGTGAGGCCACACGTGGAGTACTGCATCCAGTTTTGGGGCCCCCACTACAGAAAGGATGTGGACAAATTGGAGAGAGTCCAGTGAAGAGCAACAGAAATGATTAGGGGGCTGGACCACATGAGAAGAGGCTGAGGGAACTGGCCTTATTTAGTCTGCAGAAGAGAAGAGTGAGGGAGGATTTGATAGCAGCCTTCAACTACCTGAAGGGGGTTCCAAAGAGGATGAAGCTTGGCTGTTCTCAGTGGTGGTAGATAACAGAATCATAGAATCATAGAATATCAGGGTTGGAAGGGACCTCAGGAGGTCATCTAGTCCAACCCACTGCTCAACGCAGGACCAATTCCCAACTAAATCATCCCAGCCAGGGCTTTGTCAAGCCTGACCTTAAAAACTTCTAAGGACTGAGATTCCACCACCTCCCTACATAACCCATTCCAGTTCTTCACCACCCTCCTAGTGAAAAAGTTTTTCCTAATATCCAGCCTAAACCTACCCCACTGCAACTTGAGACCATTACTCGTTCTGTCATCTGGTACCACTGAGAACAGTCTAGATCCATCCTCTTTGGAACCCCCTTTCAGATAGTTGAAAGCAGCTATCAAATCCCCCCTCATTCTTCTCTTCTGCAGAACAAGGTGTAATGATAATGAATTATGGGCAGCTATCCCAGCATTCAAGTGGCTGCAACATGCTTTTCAAATGGGGGGGGAGGTGGAGTGTGACAGGAAGCGTCGGGGGAGAGAGAGTGGGTTTTTGGGGTGCTGAGAGTGTGTCAGCAGGCTGTCTTGTCGTTCAGACCCGCCTCCCCCATGCCTCTCACTCACTCACTCAAAGCAAACAGTAGCTGCTTGTTTTTTTCTCAGACCAGATAAGCAGCCGCTGTCAGAAACGACAACCCCCCCCTTCACTCACTCACTCACCCGCATGCCCTGGGGCAGACTGCAGAGTCAGCCACTCATCATAGGCAGGGTTGGGTCTGGACTTGCTGCCTCTCTCTGGAACCCAGTGCCTCTATGGGGCCTTGGACAAGGCCCAGCAGCCTGGTGAGTTGCCAGCCTGGAGCTCCCCAGCCCCTCTGGCCTTTCCCCAGCCCTGCCTCACTCTAGGCACCTGAGCTTCCCAGCAGCCAGGCCCCTCTCTATCTCTGAAGGCAGAGAGAGACTGTCTATGCTTCTGGCCCACTGCCCTCTTATAAGGGCCAGCTGAGCCCTGATTGCACTGGCTACCACTGTGGCTGCTTTCCCCATCAGCCCAGCTTTTCTCTGCCACAGCCCTCTCCCAGGGCTGATTTCAAGCCCTTCCAGCCAGGAGCGGGTGACTACCCCGCTACAAGCCTTCATAAATATATTACAAAAATTCCCACTTTGTCAAACATGTATTTCAACATGGCCAAATGCCAGGTCACACGTCTATGAACAAACAGTGTATGTCACACTTGCATGACAGTAGACTGTAATCTGATAAGGAGTGACTCTGAAAAGGACTTGAACATGAGCTCCCAGAGCAATGCCGGAGCTAGGATGGTGAATGCAACCCTTGAATGTATAAATGAGAATATCTAGCAGGAGAAAGGAGGTGACATCACACCTGTGTGTGGTGTTAGCCAGACCACTGCTGGGTACTGTGTACAGTTCTGGTGTCCACACTTTAAAACAGGATGTTGACAAATTGGAAAGTGCTAAGAAAATAGCTACAGGAACAATTAGAGATCTGGAAACCTGCCTCGTAGTCAGAAACATAGGAGCTCAAGTTATAGAGCTTATCCAAGGGAAGGTAAAAAGGTGACTTGATCACGGTCTGTAAGTACCTACACAGGGAGGAGATTTCTGACAGTTGATAGGTCTCTAATCTAGCAGACAAAGGCAGAACAAGATCTAATGGCTGGAAGTTGAAGCTAGACAAATTCAGACTGGAAATAAGGTGCAGATTTTAACAGTGAGGGGAATTAACCGTTGGAACAACTGCCCTCGGGACGTGGTGGATTCTCCATCACCTGGAATCTTCAACCCAATCTGGGCGTCTCTTTCTATAAGATCTGCTCTAGCTGGAACAGAAGTTCTGGGCTGGATGCAGGGATCAGTGCGGGAGGGTCTCTGGCCTGGGCTATACAGGAGGTCAGACTAGATGATCATAATGGCTCCTTCAGGCCTTAACATCTATGAATCCATGAACTCATGACACACTGGGGCCAGCTAGGAAAACAACTGTTCTCTGCTGAACAGGCAGGGCTGGGCACGGCTGGGCATGCAGCTGCTGGCTGTTGGCTTGTAGCAGCGGGAGAGATTTTGGCAGAGCAGAGTCCTGGGTCCTGGGTCTTGGAACTGATGCTGTGCTGTCATCTCTGGTTCCAATGCTCCCATTTATGGCTGTGATTAGAGTATGAAGGGGATGTTCCCTTCAGTCCTGGGAATTTCTGGAATCCCTGAGCTAGGACTCAGTTGTCAAACCAAGTGGCAAACCCCATTCTCCAGCTCCAGGATGGGACCTTGCTCCTCACACACTGCGCTCTCTGTTTGCCAGGTGACATCTTCCCCCGTGTTTCTCCCTGGCTGGCTGCATTCTCGGTGATGTTCACTCTGTTTCTCATTGCTGCTGGAGCTTGTGCATATCTTGGATACACAGGTAATGGGAATGTGTTATTTGCATGGCCGGCTCCAGGCACCAGCTCAGCAAACAGGTGCTTGGGGCGGCCAAGGGGAAGGGGCGGTACCTCAGACTCTTCGACGGCAATTCGGTGGCAGGTCCCTCGGTCCCTCTCGGAGGGAAGGACCTGCCGCCGAAGAAGAAAGCGGCGTGGTGGAGCTGCCGACGAATTGCCGCCGATCGCGATTGGGGCTTTTTTTTTTTTTTCCCACCGCTTGGGGCGGCAAAAACCCTGGAGCCAGCCCTGGCTATTTGCATGTTTAGAGCCCGGCCCTGGAGTGCACTGGGCTGAGGAATGGGAGCATTTTATTGTTTATTTATTTTAGGAAATAAACCAAACTAACAAACACACCGGGGTCCCTGGCCCCACCTGTATTAGCAAATTGCTCAGTGTTTCCCCTTCCTTCCCTGTCTCACTGCGATGTCTGATTCTCTGTCTCACAGCGAAGCGAAAGGCCTCTCAGAAGAAACGCTCTAAAGAGGAGGCTCTGTCATTTCTTGGTAGGTCTCCTGCTCTAGCCCTTGCTCTGTCTGTTGAGATGTGTGAGCTCTGTAACTGCTTGGTGTTATCTATGGATTCAGTGCAATGAAGTGATGGAGCCAGGAGGTCTCTGCCCAGAGGTTCCTCACCTCCCCCACGTTCTCAAACATGCTGATGGTAACGGTTGACAAATGTGTATTTTGCAACAGAAACCCAAAGGGTCTGTGCTTGTGAGATTCCCTGCAGCAGGGAGACGGGCTTGCAGTGAGAAATCTGTCAGTCACATTCTGTCCCACTAACCCTGCGCAATTGCTGGGTGGCTAAAGGAAACAACACGGCAAGATCAATGACGCTCTGTGAGATGATTCCATCCCTGTGACTGTCGAATGCACAGGACACAGGGAGGGTGTTTAACCACTAGAGGAAGCTCGCAATGGCAGTGATGAATTCTTGATCTCTTGATGGCATCAGATCCAGACTGGGCACCTTTCTGGAAGCTGCTGTAGTCAAACCTGAGTTATTGGGCTCAGTGCAGGGGGAAGTGGGTGAGATTCTCTGGCCTGTGATATACAGCAGGTCAGAGCAGATAAACTAATGGTTCTGCTTGGCCTGAAACTCTACAAATCTGTGACATTCCCTCTCTCATATGGGCCAATAGACACAGCAGCAACATTTTATTAAGTGCACACGTCTGATTTATTCCACTGTGAAATTTTCAATATTTAGTAACAATATTGGTTTGCATTGTGATGGTGCTGAGTGGTGCTGACCCGTTCTGCTAGGCACTGCGCTCACATGCAGGGAAATACAGATGAAAGGGAGAGAGAATGGATACAACATGCCAGCATGGTGACTGGGGTTCTCCCGGCAATCACAACCTGGAAGAGCTCTGAGGATCCTCCTCTTTCATCTCCTCTCTGCCATGCCCTCTCGTGGCCACATTCCTCCAGCTGGGGAGGGCTGGATGGGACTCCCCTGCAATCAGTGCTGTTCTGTAACTAGCCACAGGGGTCGCTCTGGAGTAACTGACCCCGCCCCATGGTTCTACCAGGCCTGTGCTAGACAGAGCCCTGCACCAGTTTAACTCAAGGTGTGTTTTGAAACCTAATTAATTAAAATGGTGCAAGAGTGTGTGTAGAAAGGGGCTAAGGAGTGAGAGACCTCCCATGTCTCCTGTGTGTTGGTGCATATCACTAACTGCCAGTCCTGCTCCTGTCAAACTGCCAGCTCCTGCACTGGGGCTGGGAGTGCGGGTGTGGGATGTCTGTGACAAACCCCAGTCATTAGAGAGTGTACAGCACCACCCAGTGTGTGTCTCTGGGTCTGACTCTTTTCTCTTCCCTATTTCAGAGACTGAGAAGAAGACCTTTGACACAGGTAGTTGGCTAAAACCCTAGTAAATGTGTGTCTGCACTTTCATACTATAATGTGATAGTATGTGGACTATGCACTGTGTGGACCTAAGTCACCTTCATGCCCTGGAAATAGTCAAACACTGCACAGTTTGCAGCTCAGATTTCAGTGTCATCCTGAACAACAGAGAGAGAATTTAATGCATATGGGATGGCAGGACTCAGGCTATGTCTACACTGCCCAGTGTTCAGATTACAGGAGTGTGAATAGCAACACACACTAATGTGCTGCACTGTAACAACCCTGTTTTGATGCTCTGGGTGTGAACTAAAAGATTCCTAGTTTATGTTTCCAATAGTCATATTTGAAGAGGACCAACTAAGTGATGTTTAGAGGGCAGTTACAGTGCAGCAATTTGGTGCATGATGCAAATCATACCCCCAAATGCCGATCTATGGGGTTGTGTAGACAAGCCTGAGCCAGGGGCTGGACAAACTTCCTCCATGCAGGTTTGTGGGTATATCTCAGTTCTGACCTGAAAAATGGCTGCTATCCCAATGCTGGGCTCCCCACTTACACACAACTCTGGCAGTACCCCTCAGTGTTCACCCACTGCATCCCGACTATATCAGTGCTGGGCTCCCCACAGCACTGCCAGTGCCCCTCAGTCCCCATCCACTGCCTCCCTGTAATCCAGACCAGAGCTCCACAATCCTGTCAAATCCTGTAACCGCCCCCTGCCCTCATACACACCATACATGCAAAGTCAGTGGAAGGGGTCCTGGAATTGAGCTTTGCAGTGGGTCCCCATGGGACAAACGCTGCCGCTGACTGCAGCCTCCTGCTATCCCAGCACTGGGCTTCCTCCCCCAGCTCCAGCTCTGTTGGCATCCCTCAGTCCCCACCCACAGCTTCCCTCCTATTCCAGCCCTCAGCTCCTCAGTCCTGTCCTGATCCCTCTCTCCTAGTCTAGGCCTGGCCATCGAATGAACAGAATTTCAAAACCCTACTGTGCTCTGGGTGGGCTCTGTGAGGTGCACTCTGATGGGCCCCACCACCCACACTGTTCTGACAAGATGTTAGACCCAACGTTTGGAACAGTCCCATGTCACTGTTCTTGGAACAACACACACGAAACCCACGATGGTCTCCTTTTCTTCTCTCCCCAGAATGCCAGGAGCTGCGTCAGTTGCTTGGTAAGTTCATCCACCTTCCCTTAGAGAGCCCTGGGCAGAGGCTCCAAGCCACACATGGCACTGAGCGGATCCAGAAGCACCAACACTGCAAGGCAGGGCTGAGTGAACAGTTTGGGCCAAAATCTGAGTTGCATTAGTCATCTCAGTCCCATCACCACACTATGAACTCTCTGAAGCAGACACAGGATCACCTGCTCTCAAGTCTGGGTAAACAGACAGGTGTTATCTGGCCTTTGACAATCCAATGCCATCACATTGTTCTGATGCGAGAGAAGGGGGCCAACTGCTTTCTATAGAGGACTGCTGCAGTGCAGGCTCTTCTGGGCCCTTCCCAGAACATGGTTCATGTTTCCATGCTTTGTTGCCAAGCCCAGATCCCAGATGTGAGCCCCAAACATCGGCACATCTATCCCCTAGATACACCTGGAGTGCGTAACTTTGATGCTCCAAAGCACTGTCAGTAACACAGAAAAGGAATTCTCCTGAGACAGAAGGGTTGTGACTGTCAGAGCTGTAGTTGGATCCACACTCACATCTTCCATCAAGGTGAGATGCTTTGCAAATCCCAGGTCTGCTGCATGTTGGTGTGTTTTACTAAACGACAGTCCAGCTCCTATTGAAGTTTCTGGCTCCTGCACTGGGACTGGAAGTGCGGCTGTGGAGTGTCTGTTACTAACCCAGGTGGTTATGGGGCACACAGCACTTGGCTCTGTGTCTAACTCTTTTCTCCTCTCTATTTCAGATGCTGAGAGGAAGGTCTTTGAATCAGGTACTTGGCTAACCCCCAGTAAACATGTGTTTGTGCTTTCACACTGCAACAAGATAGAAAAATCCCCTGTACAATGTATGGACTTCAGTCACCTTTATGATAATCTCCCCCTGCTCTGGGATGTAAGAAACACTGCAGAGTTTGCAACTCAGATTTCAGTTGCATCTTTATCAATGGAGAATGAATTTAAGGCACATGGACTGGAGGGACTCAGACCCTAGAGTTACACAGTTTTGCAGATCAGCACCACAAAGGGATTGCACGGCACAGAAATAGGAGGTCTGAGACCAGGTGACAGACTGCAGCAGTGCAGGCCTCTGTCTACGGGATACATGTTCTGGTGTGATGCTCCCTCCCCTCATTCCTGGCAGTGCCATCAGTGTGGGATGCTGCCCCCCCCCCCACTGTGGGGGGAGGGGGAATTTGTGCACTCTGTTTAGCAGCTGATATGGAACTCTGTTTGTTTACAACTGTTTAGTCTGACACGTGCTGTGAGTTCTGAGACTCTTGGCTCATTGGGTACATCTACATTGCAGCAGGGATCGAGCTGCCGAGCTCGGAGAGCCAGACACATGCTAGCTCTGCTTGAGTATTATGACCTGGATATGGGGGGTCATGTCTAGTGGTTGGAGCAAGAGTCAGGTGTGAGGAGGAAGCAGGGTCAGGTTACCAGGAGTTCAGGGAGAAGGAGCAGGTAACACAAGGGAAACAGTCATGAGCAGGGAAAAACCCAGTTTCATTGACAACTTTCTGGGCCTGTGCTTCATTTAAATACAAGCAGGGAACCAATCAGAGAACAGAAAGGGAGTCTTCTGGAAAAGGTGAGATTGTAGTTCTGGTAGCTGTCAGCAGAGCTGCCGCTTACTGGCTCCTAAGAGCCCTGTGGACCAGGTTCCAGGACATCTCCCTGTCATCAGTCCTTTGCCACGTGAGGCCCTCTGGGCAACGCTGGACCGGGCTTTTTGTGGGTGTTTATTATTCAATGCTCATACTGCTGCAGGGGTGGGTATATTTTTTACCAGCCCTCTGTTGTGATGGTGGCCGTATCCCTCCCAGATAAGATACCAAAGCCTGCCAAAAGAACATAAGAACATAAGAATGGCCCTACTGGGTCAGACCAAAGGTCCATCTAGCCCAGTATCCTGTCTACCGACAGTGGCCAGTGCCAGATGCCCCAGAGGGAATGAACAGAACAGGTAATCAAGGGTTTTCCAGGTAGGATTTCAAAAGTGAGACATGAAACACTGGGTGAAACTCCTGTGAGTGGGGTAGTTGATGTTCAAAAATGACTGAGTTCACCTATTGCTGGATCCTAAAGGGGCCAAGGAACTGAAAAGCCAACTTGTGAGTGGATCTGTCTGTATGGAGATGCTCCATGGGGAGCCATACATTTTGTCCCACTGAGTAGGTGAGGCCTTGCTGTCACTGATGGTCTGTGTACCATTTATAGTCTACACTTGCCTATACATGCCTCATGGGCCTGATAAATCCACTGTACTAGGGACTGAGGAGGCTGGGATAGGAGAAGACATAGGTAATTGCAGGTGGAATCAGGAGTGGTACCCTTAGTTGGTGGAAAATGGTCTTTGATCCATGGATGAATGGTCTATGTTTTTATATGCAAACTCTGCAGAAGGGAGAAGGGAGGACCAATCACCCTGGTAGTGGCTGATGTAACATCACAGCTACTGTTCAAGGATCTGGTTCGTCCTGGATGTTGGAGAGTATGCAGAGAGAAGAGATGTGTGGACCCTCATCAGGCAAAAGGCACCAGAACCAGGCCATGAATTGAGGCCACTGATCAGAGATGATGGGTTCTGGAAAGTCATGGAGGCGGACTGCAGTTTATATATAGTTGGACCATCCCTTCAGCGGAGGGTACGCCCATGCAGGAGACAAATGGGGCCCTTTTAGGAAAGTGTTCCGCTACTGTCCGTATTACTGTGAATTTGTTGGACTCCGGTAATTCTACAATAAAGTTCACACAATAGCTGCCCAAGGTTGAGATAGGATGTCTAAGGGATGGAGGAGACCTCTGGGTGTGTGTCATCTTGGCATAGGCACAAATATCACAGGAGGCAATGAATGACTGTATTATGGGGCACATCCGGGGCCACCAAAAGGGACGGGATATTAACCATCAGGTCTTACAGTTCCCCAAGTGTTCCACTAGAAAAAAATCATGGCAGACCACAACTGGTGCTGGGCCTGGAAGAACACAAAAATGTTCCTCTCCTGTTCCTGATCCCTTTCTGGGAGTTGTGCTGTTTGTTGACAATGATTTGTTCATCAGGTGGAATTCCTGAGGCAGAGGTAGAGGGTATCAATGCGAGTGTATCCTGGTGAGGAGCTGTGCTGTGAATGTTACGGCACAGGGCTTCGGCCTTGCTGTTTTTCGTTCTGGGACAATATGTGATGATGAAATCAAATCTTGAGAAAAATAGGGCCCAAGGGAGGTGCAGTTGGTTTAAGACTTTTACCCTTCATATGTACTCATAGGTATGATCAGTGAATATCTGATACCAACCTGTATTGGCAGGGAGGGGATGGAAATGAGCTGCAGAGAAGGTTGTGGTGCCCTGCCCCTGTGGGATCTTTCCTAGGACAGCCTGAGCAGTTCAAACTTGGTGCAGATCATCCAATAGAAGTGACGTGGCTCAGAGGAAGACTTCCCAGTTTGATAGCACCGGGATTTGCCCTCCAGAAAGGGGAGGCCCAGTCTTGGGCTTCCCTGATACCAGGCTGATAACCACCTTTGCACAATCAGTAGGGTAGGACTGAGGACGCATCATGAACCGAAAGTGACATTGGTTATAACCTCCCGGAATTGCTGGCAGTTACCATCTAACCGTTCAGGCAGATGTATCAGAGAACAGGGCTCCATGGGCTGTGGCTGGAGAGTGGCATTTTCCATTCACAGCTGTCTTACTCACTTCTGCAATAGCTGGTTCTGCAAGGTCAGGTGGGTAGCCCGAGCCTGCAGGGCTTGGTGTCTGCCTGAAGGCGGGCGGCCCACTATAGCATGTCTGGTGCTCCAGAGGGCAGTTGGGTAGCTGAATCCATTCTCCCAGCACCAGGCCCACTCCTGTAGCCTATGTGGTCTGTGCAGAAGGTCACAACTGGGACAGGGGTGGTCAGGCCCAGTGGTCAGAACAGAGGTCAGAAGCCAGGAGCCAGGCCAGGCCAGGCTACCAGAAGAACAGAGACTGAGATAGTGCAGAAGGGCAGCCGGAGAGTCAGGAGGCAGCAGGTCATGTTACCAGGAGATCAGAGTCAAGCAGCAGGAGCAGCTAGCAAAGGGAAGGCAGCACTAAACAGAGGAAGGCCAGTTGCACTGGTGACTTCCTGGTCCTGTGCTTGGTTTAAATAGAAGCAGGGAACCAATCAGGACTCCTGGAGTTCCACCAATCAGATCCCAGGACTGGAATCCTCTGTCAGAGCTTCACATGCTGGGGACTGTTAACAAGTCACTGGGTGTGGGGCTGGAAGACACTGGCTCCTGCGAGTCCTGCAGATGAGTGTTCCACACTCGACGGCCGTGCTGTTCACAGACTCATAGAATCATAGACTTTAAGGTCAGATTGGACCATCATGAGCATCTAGTTTGACCTCCTACACATCACAGGCCACTGAACTTCACCCACCCACTCCTGTAAAAGACCCCCAACCTCTGGCTGAGTTACTGAAGTTCTCAAATCATGATTTAAAGATTTCAAGTTACAGAGAATTCACCATTTGCACTAGTTTAAACTGGTAAGTGACCCGTGCCCCATGCTGCAGAGGAAGGTGAAAAACCCCCCAGAGTTTCGGCCAATCTGACCGGGGGGAAATTCCTTCCCGACCCCAAATATGGTGATCAGTTAGACCCTGAGGATATACACCTCTACCCCGATATAACATGAATTTGAATATAATGCGGTAAATCAGCGCTCTGGAGGGGCGGGGCTGTGCACTCCGGTGGATCACAGCAAGTTCTATATAACGCGGTTTCACCTATAACGCTGTAAGAATTTTTGGCTCCTGAGGACAGCGTTATATCGGGGTAGTGGTGTAGGCAAGAACTACCAGCCAGACACCTGTGAAAGAATACTCTTTAGTAACTGAGAGGCCGTACCATCTAGTGTCCCATCTCCAGCAGTTGGGGATTTTTCCTCCTGGCAGTCTCCAGTGAGCCACATGCCGTTGTTGGCAGCCCCATCAGACAATGCCAATAATAGCCATGTAGCTAGGAGTATCAGGAGCAGCGGCTCAGGGTAGCTGCCCTACTATGCACCCTGCAGATCTGAACAGGTTTGTAGTTGAGTGGCCAGCCCAAGATACTGCATGTGCCACTCTGCTACTTTAGCACATTGGCTTAAGCAGAAGTAACATGTCTCTGCCAGCCCGAACTGGGAAGCACCCTCCAAGCAGCAGTGGAGATGTACCCAAGTTTGGAAGAGCCCCATGGGACTGTGCTCGGAATGCCCCACACTGAACCCATGATGGTCTCCTTTTCTTCTCTCCCCAGAGCGCCAGGAGCTGCGTGAGACAATTGGTAAGTTCATCCACCTCCCCATTACAGCCCTGTAACGGTGCGCAGACTCACCCGGCGGCGCCTCCTGCTGGTCTCTCAGGGAATTAGCTCTTCCAGCCTCCGGAGCGCGCTCTGCAGGCCGGTGTCCTGCTTGCCGCTGGGACTGAGTCCCTCCTGGACCCTGGTGCCCCTTTACTCTGGGTTCTGCCCCCTGGCCGTAAACCCACAGTCTCGGGGTCTCCCCACCCAGGGGAACGCCCCACCCACTATCCCCACCTCGCCTCAGTCTTGGCTACTGCCAGTTATCGCTTAGCCCCACTCCCTGGGCAGACTGCCATGTATCAGCCACTCATCACAGGCAAGGGGGTTTGGACCTGCTGCCTCTGCCTACCCATGGGCTGCCCCCTGTAACCCCTCTACCCAGTAGGCCTTAGGCTAGTCCGCAGCCTGGGGGGTTTCCAGGCTGGAGCTCCCCAGCTCCCCTTGGCCTTCCCCCAGCCCTGCTCCACTCCAGGTACCTTCTCAGCTCCTTGCAGCCAGGTCCCTCCCTCTAAGAAGCAAGAGAGAGTGTGTCTGTCTGAGCATCTGGCTCACAGCCCTTTTATAAGGGCCAGCTGTGGTCGGTTTCGGGCGTGGCCCCAGCTGTGCCTGCTTCCCCTATCAGCATAGCTGCTTTTCTTTCTGCCACAGCCCTCTCCTGGACTGTTGTAAGCCCCTCAGGGCAGGAGCGGGTAACCACCCCGCTACAAACCCCTAGGCAGAGGCTCCCAGGTCACACATGGGGCTGAGCAGATCCAAAAGCACCGACACCGCAGGGCAGGGCTGAGTGAATAGTTCAGGCTGAAATTAGAGTCACATTAGTTCCCCCAGTCCCATGGCAGCACTGTGAGCTCTCTGCAGCAGACGCAGGGGTACCTGCTCTCATGTCTGGTTAGATGGACAGGTGTCACCTGGCTTGTGTCAATCCAATGCCAATCACATTGTTCTGATGCAGCAGGAGGGGTCAGCCATTTTCTATACATGACTGCTGGAGTGCAGCTCTTATGGGCCAGTCCCCAGAACATGGCTCATGTTTCCATGCTTTGTTGCCAAAGCCAGATCCCAGATGTGAGCTCCTATCAGCTGCACATTACACCTGGAGCATGTAGCTTTGATGTTCCGAAGGGCTGTTAGTAACACAGAAAAGGAATTCACCTTAGACAGAAGGGCTGAGAATGTCAGAGCTGTATCAGGATCCAGACCCACGTCTTCCATCAAGGTTAGATGCTTTCCAAATCCCAAGGGTCCTGTGTGTTGGCGCATATCACTAACCATCAGTCTGCTGGTTCCTCCACTGGGGCTGGGAGTGTGGCTGTGGGGTGTCTGAAAATAACCCCAGTCATTATGGGGCACACAGCATCACACAGCGCGTCTCTGTGTCTAACTCTTCTCTCTTCCCCATTTCAGCATCTGAGGAGAATAAGAACAAGCAGCTGGAATCAGGTACTTGGATAATCCCTAGTAAATGTGTGTCTCTGCTTTCATGCTATAACGAGATATGAAAATCACCACACACAAAAGTATGGACTTCAGTCACCTTCACGATCATCTCCCCGGCCCTGGAAATATTCAAACACCGCAGTGTTTACAGCTCACATTTCAGTATCATCCTTAATGACAGAGAGTGAATTTAGTGCATATGGATGCACTAAATTATTTATAGTGCATATGGCTAAGCAGCAGTTCTGCAGAAAAGGACCTTGATATTACAGTGGATGAGAAGCTGGATATGAGTCAGCAGTGTGCCCTTGTTGCCAAGAAGGCTCACAATATATTGGGCTGCATTAGTAGTAGCATTGCCAGCAGATCGAGGGAAGTGATTACTCCCCTCTATTCGGCTCTCGTGAGGCCACATCTGTAGTATTGCGTCCAGTTTTGGGGCCCCCCACTACAGAAAGGATGTGGACAAATTGGAGAAACTCCACGGGCGGGCAACAAAAATTATCAGGGTTCTGGGGCACATGACTTATGAGGAGAGGCTGAGGGAACTGGGCTTGTTTAGTCTGCAGAAGAGAAGAGTGAGGGGGGATTTGATAGCAGCCTTCAACTACCTGAACGGGGGGTTCCAAAGTGAATGGAGCTCGGCTGTTCTCAGTGGTGGCAGATGACAGAACAGGAGTAATGGTCTCAAGTTGCAGTGGGGGAGGTTTAGATTGGATATTAGGAAAAAACTTTTTCACTAGGAGGGTGGTGAAGCACTGGAATGGGTTACCCAGGGAGGTGGTGGAATCTCCATCCTTAAAGGTTTTTAAGGCATGGCTTGACAGAGGCCTGGCTGGGTTGATTTAGTTGGGGTTGGTCCTGCTTTGAACAGGGGGCTGGACTAGATGACCTCCTGACGTCTCTTCCAACCCTAATCTTTTATAGTTCTATGATTATTGGCATTTAATCAGGGTTTGGGTAAACTTCCTCCTTGCAGTTCTGTGGCTATATCTCAGTTCTGACCTTCAAAATCCCTGCTATCCCAGTGATGGGCTCCCTGCATGTACACAGCTCTGCTGGTCCCTGCAGTGCTCACCTGCAGCCCCTTGCTATCCTAGCCCTGGGATCCCACACACCCAGCTCTGCTGGTGCCCCTAAATCCTGAGCCACAGCCATCTGTTATCAAGCTCTGGTCACTGGTAGGAGCCCGAAACTGAGCTGTGGAGGGGGTCCCCATGGGGTAAACACCTCCACTTCCTGCAGCCTCCTACTGTCCCCTCCCTGGGCTTCCTCCCCCTGCCTCAGCTCTGTTGTTTGCATCCCTCCATCCCCACCCACAGCTTCCCTGCTATCCCAGCCCTCAGCTTCTCAGTCCTGTCCTGCTTTCCCAACTTCTAGGCTAGGCCTTGAATGACCAGAGCTTCCAAGTCCAACAGAGCTGTCTGGGCTCTGTGAGGAGCACTCTGATCATGAGCACAATCACCCACATTGTTACACTATGAGATGGGAAAGGATGTGACCCCAAGTCTCTAGGGGTGGACAATAACTCCAGAGCTTGTACTTGAGCGGTTAGCCTAAGCTACCGCACGTGCTACCCTGCTACTTACAGCACATGGGGTCGAGCAGAGCTAGCATGTCTGCCTGCCCAAACTGTTATCACCCTCCCAGCTGCAGTCTAGATGTACCCAAAGGTTGGAACAGCCCCATGTCACTCTGCTCAGAATGATCCACACTGAACCCATGAAGCTCTCCTTTTCTTCTCTCCCCAGAGTGCGCCAAGCTGCATGAGACAATTGGTAAGTTCATCCACCTCCCCATTAGAGCCCCCAGGCAGAGGCTCCCAGGTCACAGACGGGGCTGAGCAGATCCAGAAGCACCAGCACTGCAGGGCAGGCCTATGTGAACAGTTTCAGCTGAAATCAGAGTCACATTAGTTACCCCAGTCTCAGTGCAGCACTGTGAGCTCTCTGCAGCAGATGCAGGGGTACCTGCTCTCATGTCTGGTCAGACAGACAGGTGTCACCTGGCCTGTGTCAATCCAATGCCAATTCACATTGTTCTGATGTAGCAGGCGGGGCCAGCCACTTTCTATAGATGACTGCTGGGAGCAGCTCTTCTGGGCCAGTCCCCATAACGTGGCTCACATTTCCATGATTTGTTGGCAAGGCCAGATTCCAGATGTGAGCTCCTATCAACTGCACGTGCATCCCCTAGTTACACTTGGAGCTTTGATGTTCCAAAGGGCTGTTAGCAACATAGAAAAGAAATCCCCCTTAGACGGAAGGTTGAGAATGTCAGAGCTGTATCAGGATCCAGAACCACGTCTACCGTCAAAGTTAGATGCTTTGCAAATCCCAGTGGTCCTGCGCCTTGGTGCGTATCACTAACCGCCAGCCCTGCTCCTATCAAAGCTGCTGTCTCCTTGGGGCTAAAAGTGTGGCTGTGGGGTGTCTGTAACTAACACCAGTTGTTATGGGTCACACAGCATCACACAGCTCCTGTCTCTGTGTCTAACTCTTTTCTCTTTCCCATTTTAGCATCTGAGGAAAAGAAGATCAAGGAACTGGAATTCGCTGTACTATGTCTGAAGTTGATGGGACAGGAGAGGACATAGGTAATTGCAGGTGGAATCAGGAGTGGTACCTTTAGTTAGTGGAAAACGGTCTTTGATCCACAGATGTATGGTCTATGTTGTTATATGGAAACTCTGCAGAAGGGAGAAGCAAGGACCAGTCACCCTGGTGGTGGCTGACATAACATCGCAGCTACTGTTCGAGGATCTGGTTGGTCTTTTGCTTTTGCTTTTGCTTTTGCACACTGGACTTGGGAGGGTAAATTGAGAAAAGACACGTGTGGGTCCTGTCATAGCTATAAAGGGAAGGGTAACAGCTCTCCTGTGTACAGTACTATAAAATCCCTCCTGGCCAGAGACTCCAAAATCCTTTTACCTGTAAAGGGTTAAGAAGCTCGGGTAACCTGGCTGACACCTGACCCAAAGGACCAATAAGGGGACAAGATACTTTCAAATCTTGGGGGGGGAAGGCTTTTGTGTGTGCTCTTTGTTTTAAGGGGTTGTTCACTCTTGGGACTGAGAGGGACCAGACATCAATCCAGGTTCTCCCCATCTTTCTAAACAAGTCTCTCATATTTCAAACTTGTAAGTAAAAAGCCAGGCAAGGCGTCTTAGTTTTACTTTGTTTTCTCAACTTGTAAATGTACCTTTTACTAGAGTGTTTATCTTTGTTTGCTGTACTTTGAACCTAAGACAGAGGGGGGTCCTCTGAGCTCTTTTAGTTTGATTACCCTGTAAAGTTATTTTCCATCCTGATTTTACAGAGATGATTTTTACCTTTTTCTTTAATTAAAAGCCTTCTTTTTAAGAACCTGATTGATTTTTCCTTGTTTTTAGATCCAAGGAAGTTGGATCTGTATTCACCAGGAGTTGGTGAAAGGAAGGAGGGGGGAAGGGTCAATTCCTCCTTGTTTAAGATCCAAGGAGTTTGGATCTGTATTCACCAGGGAATTGGTGAAAAGTTTCTAAAAGCTTGCCAGGGAAGGGAATGGTGGCAGTGGACCAGAACTAAGCTGGTAGTTAAGCTTAGAAGTCCTCATGCAGGCCCCCACACTTGTACCCTAAAGTTCAAGGTGGGGATACAGCCTTGACAGGTCCTCATCAGGCAAAGGGCCTCACATGAGAACCGGGCCATGAACTGAGACCCTGATCAGAAGTGATGCGTTCTGGAAGGCCATGGAGATGGACTGCATGGCTTATACATGGCTGGGCCATCCCTGCAGCATAGGATATGCCTGTTCTGGGGACAAAAACAGCCGTTTTGGTAAAGTGTCCACTACTGTCAGTATTGCTATGAATTTCTACAATAAAGTCTACAGTGATAGTCATCCAGAGTTGAGACAGGATGACCAAGGAATGGAAAAGATCATAGGTGTGTGTGTCATCTTGGCATAGGCACAAACATCACAGGAGGCAATGAATGACTGTATAATGGGGTTATCTGGGGCCACCAAAAGGAATGGGATCTTAACCATTGGGCCTGACAGTTCCCCAAATGTTCCACTAGAGAAAAATCATGGCACAGTTGCAGGAATGCAACTGCTGCTTAGTCTGGGGGAAAACAGTAGCCCATGTTGTCCATGCAGACTGTCAGAACCAGGATGTGGGCAGTCAGGCCTAGTGGTCAGAACAGGGATCAGCAGCCAGGAGCCAGGGCAGGCTACCAGAAGATCAGAGATCAAAACAATGCAGAAGGGCAGCCGGAGAGTCAGGAGAAGATAGCAGGTCATGTTACCAGCAGACCAGAGTCAGGCAGCAGGAGCAGCTAACACAGGGGAGGCAGCACTAAGCCAGCCCCTTTCTATAGATGACTGCCACTGTGCATGGTCTTCTGGGCCATTTCCCAGAACGTGGCTCATGTTTCCATGCTTTATTGCTAAGGCCAGATCCCAGATTTGAGCCCCAATCATCTGCATGTCCATCCCCTGCTTATCCCTGGAGTCTGTAGCTTTGATGCTCCAAAGGGCTGTCAGTAACACAGAAAAGGAATTCCCCTGAGACAGAAAGGTTGAGAATGTCAGAGCTGTATCAGGATCCAGATCTATGTCTTCCATCAAGGCGAGATGCTTTGCAAATCCCAGGTCTGCTGCGTGTCGATACGTATCACTAACCTCCAGCCCTGCTCCTCTCAAAGCTGCTGGCTCCTGCATTGAGGCTGGGACTGTGGCTGTGGATGTGTCTGTAACTAACCCCAGTCATTATGGAGCAGACAGCATCACACAGCATGTCTCTGTGTCTAACTCTTTTCTCTTTCCCATTTCAGCATCTCAGAAGGGTTGGTTCGGTTAATGTCCCTGCAGGAGCTCCACTCTAGGTGAGCTAGTGCCCCCTTGTGCCTTTGATTGGAGCTTTCTCCTAGCAGTGTCTGTTCAGTCCATGTGTGTGTGCTAGTCGCCTCATCCCCCCTGCCCTTGTTCTATAGCGCTGGGTGGGCAAACCACCCTCAGTTCCTTCTCTGCTGCAAAGCTCCCAGCAGAGAACGCTGACGCAGAGGGGATGGAGGGCGGGGAGTGGAGCACCCATAGGGACACATCTCGAAGGACCACAGTTCCTACACAGGGTGAGTGACCATTTCTTGCAATCAGGTACTTGGCTAATCCCTAGTAAACGTGTGTCTGGGCTTTCACACTGTCATGTGATAGGAAAGTCACCACACGCGCTGTATGGATTTCAGTCACCTTCATGATCATCTCCCTGTTCCCGGGAAATAAACAAAACCTGCAGAGTTTACAGCTCAGGTTTCAGTATCATGCTTAGTGACCGAAAGTGACTCTAGTGCGCAGGGAATGGCAGGACATGGGGCTGGTCTACACTAGGGCTTAGGGTGATATAACTGACATCGCTCAGGAGTGTCAAAAAGCACCGACCTAAGCACAGGTGTGGACTGCGCTATGTCAGGGGCAGATGCTCTTCCACCGACAGAGACAAGGGAGCTGAATTAGCTACGCTGACGGGGGAGCTCTCTCCCATCAGCATAAAGCATCTTCTCCAGACACACCACAGTGGTGCAGCAGCACCGAGGTAGCGCTTCTAGTGTAGACTGGCCCTTGGTTAGGTGCTGCGCAAACTTCCTCCGTGCAGTTCTGTGAAGACATTTCAGTTCAGACTTGCACAATCCCTGCTCCCCAATGCTGGGGGCTGCCTGCACCCAGCTTGGCTGGATCCCGTTGTGCCCCCTGCAGCCTCCCAAAATCCCAGCCTTGGGCTCCTACACACACAGGTCTGCTTGTGACTCTCAATCCCCACCTGCAGCCCCCTGCTATCCCCGCCCATGACTCCCCAGGCCCACAGCTCTGTCAGAGCCCCTCAATCCCGACCTGCAGCTAATGGTGGCATTAGGCACCTGCAATCTCACCGGCCAGATGTCAGCGGCTCTGTCTTGCTCAGTGCTGCCCTGGGCTCTGAATTGTGTCCTCTGCACAGCGTGACCTCGCACACACCATACATACTAGGTCACTGGTAGGGGCCCCAGAACTGAGCTGTATCAGCGTTACATAGCTGAGCTGTCAGAGGTGTGGGGTCCCCATGGGGCAGGTGGGGCAGGGCGTGCGCTGGCTGCAGAGCCGTGGGGCTGGATGCTGCAAATGGTCCTGAACACGCTGCCCTGAACTGTAAGTCTCACCTGCGGGCAGCTCCCTTGCAATCCCCCCCTCAGCTAGTCCTAATGCCCCCCCCATCTCCCATTGGCCCTTCAGCGATGATCCATCCCTATCCCAGCTTCCCCAACAGCCCCACTCAGCCCTCCCCCCGCAGCCTGCAGAGCCTTCACCCCCTGGGCACCTTCCATGGACCCCCAGAGCCCTAGCGCCTCTCAGGGACAGATCCTGTGCAGGGGGGAGTGAGAGGAAGCAAGGAGCCCAACCCCCATTCCAGCTCCTCCCACCTCCCCACCAGCTCATGGACCAGGCCCAGCCACATCCCTGAAGCTCCTGGCCGGATCCAGGCTAGTGGTGCCAGTCCCTCTAGTCACCCCAACCTTGATACTCTGTTCTTCACTCCGGCTGTGCTGGCTGGAATCTCTCCTGTGAGATCGTGGCATCCCTGATGGACCCATGGCTAATGGGGATATTTTGGTTTCTCTCCCCAGTCCGCATCACCCTGGAGCCAGTTTGGCAACACCCTGAAATCACCGTCTCTGGGGATGGCAGAAGAGTCTAACATGACCCCAGATCTCCATGGCTGGCTGGCTTATCTGGATCCCTGATAGCCCTGGGGGAGGAGGGGTTTGTGTCTAGGAATCATTATGCTTTAGGCCTTGTCTACACTGGCACTTTATAGCACTGCAACTTTCTCACTCAGGGGTGTGAAAAAACACCCCCTGAGCGCTGCAAGTTTCAGTGCCGTAAAGCATCAGTGTAGACAGCGCACCAGCGCTGGGAGCTACACCCCTCTTGGGGTTGGGTTTTTTACAGCGCTGGGAGAGCTCTCTCCTAGCGCTGGTGCCACAACTACACAGCCACGTTAAAGCGCTGCTGAGGCAGAACTTTAACATTGCTAGTAAAGACATACCTTTAAAGATGGGGTTTGCAGGGGGTACTGGGAGGTGGGGGACACACTGGACTGGGGGTTGGGGGTGCTGAGTGAGACTGTGAGGGACAGAGTGAGACAGGAGAGACTGGAGAGACCTCCCGAGGGGGGTGCTGGGCACTGGGGAGATCTGGGGGGCGGTATCACCCCAGGGAGGCTGACACTGTGATCTGGAACTGGGGTGTGACACTGAAAGTGGTTGGGGTGTATCTGGATCTAGAAGGGGGGAGACTCTCGTTCTATAGTGTCAGTACAATGGCCTTTTCCTGGAGATTCCTGTGGAAGGTTCTGAGACATTGCTCCCGTTCCTCAGCCCTGGTCACGCTGAGGGGAGGGACCAGGGAAAACCCCTCAGCATCTGCCCCCCCAGCGACTAGGATTTCCACAGAAATTAGGAGTTAGTGGGTCTGTTAGTCAGGGAGATCCCACAGCCTCTGCACAACCCCCTGCTCTCAGGGACAGGAAGGGGCAGGAAAAATCACAGAGCCACATGCAACCGAAGAAACAACCTCAGCACCTGGCCAGCACTCGGCCCTAGAGACAAGGAAGTGAAATAAAACAGCTCATGTGGGATACAATAAATCCAAAAGCATCTACCCACTGACCTGCTTCCCAAGTTGAGGATGGGGAATAAAACAGAGCAGGAGCATCCACAACTGCAAACAGCCCCCAAAGAGAAGGGGGAAAAGAAACATCAAAATCCTGAGGTCTGGATCCCTCCCATGGGGCAAAGGGAATCACACAGAGAAAAACGCTCAGAACTTGACTCCCGAGGGGTCTCTGCAGCTGACTCTTGTTCCAGGGATACCAGGGCCAGGAAATACGACAGGGGAATCAGACTCAAACGCAGACACCTGGGAAAGAACCTTGCCCCGCAGGGAATGTGGGGAAATGGCGACATGTCAGAAGTTTTCTCCCCCCTGAACTCAAAGGAAAACTGCAGCGATTCGTGGTAACACTTTGACCCAGACCCCCAGTTACATCGGAATGTGCTGATTGGAGAGAACTGTGTTAACGTGACTGTTAAATGTAGGAAATTCAATATAAATTGGTTGGGGGATGCAGGGAGGAAGGGTCTCGCAGTAGCGCTGAGTCACTCCCATCGCAGACACACACACACTGCTCCTGCCAGCCTCAGGCTGTGTGAGTGGGTGACAGGACTGGGCCCTCTGTGTATCAGACTGGGTTGTGAAATCCTCACACTGAGAAGCACCCCGAGGGCTGAACCCGCCCCCAACCACCGGAGCCCTCCCCTGGGCTCTAGCAGGGCTGGCTGGGCTCATGGGGCAGCAGGGACGATGGATGATGCTGCAGAAGCTTCTCATGGAAAAAGGACATGGGGAGGTTCAGACGCTGTTGGAAATTATAGCAAGGGGGCTGGGGTGCAGGAGGAGAACAGGCTGCCAGCTGCAGCGTTGTCAAGTCTCATGGTGTCACAGAGTGAGAATTTTTCATAATATTTTGGATAAAGATGGTGTGTGCCTCAGTTTCCCCCATGTGGTACATGGTTAACTAGGTGGGGGGAGGGGGAAGGGTGTTTGCTCTTTGCAGAGGCCCAGAGACACAGGTGTGACTGGTGCCCAGCTGCCTGCGCCTGGAGACTCTCAGAAGACAATGGCCGCTCCAATTGCCTGCTATTCGGCACCTAGCAACAAATGACCATGGATGGCCCCATCCACCTTGGGAAGCCAGCTGGGTGTGACCAGCCTGAGGATAAAGGATGGGGGAGGGGCCAGGTGGGGTTGTTAAATTTGGGCTGTTGAAGGCAGAGAGAAGCTCCTGGACTGGGACTAAAGAAGGGTCTGATGTCTCTGGAGTCTGGACTGACCCAGATAGATTATGCTGGAACTTTCGATTCTCTGTGTTAACTAACAACTTCCTACACTGTGTTCTAAACACCTAATAAACCCCCCGCTGTTACAATGCTGGCTGAGAGTCACTCCAGAGCCAGGGAGTCGGGGGTGCATTGCTTCCTTTTGGTGTGCAAGTCTCCCCCAGGTGTCCAGCTCAGACGGACTCACTGAGGGGAGCTCACAGCATGAAGCCAGGGGGGCTGAAAGCTCTGAGAATTGGTCCCAGGAGACTGTGAAGCCAAGTGGGTTACCCTACGGAGAGTGTAACCCTACATGGGCTGACACACTAAAAGGGACCTCCCAGGGACTGTTCCAGAGCACTAGACCTATGGATCCATGACACACGGTATTTGCTGTTTCCTTTAAAGACCCAGCTCCTGGGATTGTGGGAGAATCTCAGTTTTGGTTTAAAGCAAATAAAAAGTAAGTTTCTAGCCTGTGGTGTGGAGCTGTAAAGTGTGACCCCAATGACCCTGTGCACCGTGTCTGGCTTTACTGCTGGGTGTGCTGCATTTAAACCCTAGTGTCTGGCTGTTGGTTTAGTGCAGGTTGTGATGGGACCCAGCAGCGAATGGGGGGCAGGGAGCGCTGGGCACCGCTACCCACAAATGCTCGGTCCGCACTAGGTGAAAGGTGTGTGTGCGATGAGCCGGCTGGGATCAGACAGCGCTCTCAGCCTCAGATCCCAGTGGAGACAAGGCCGCCTGTGCCATGGGCATTTTAACTCCCTGTAGCTGTTGGAAGTGAACCCCAGGGAGGTGTTATGGTGTGAGAACACTGTTCTCCTGGTGTAGCCAGCACCCAAACCAGCCATTTCCACCCTGGCGCCGGGAGTTAGGGGAACAAATGAGAATCACTGGGTGTGATGGGTTTGGAGCTACCCTGTAATAACCTCTGAACATTGTTTGCTCTGTTTGTTGTGCAGGGGTCACTGCATGAACACAAGGGGTTAAGGGGTTAATTCGAGCCAGGGTTGGCTGCTCCCCCGCCCCCACCTCCTGGCAAAAACTGCAAGGGATAAGAGACACTGCAGAGCCAGCCACTGTGACATCCCCTTTGGCCCCCTGCTGAGCCACCCAGTGATGAACCAGGCTCAGGACCCAGGAGGGAACAGAGCCCTTGCACTGCACTGACAGACACCCGGAAGGACGGGGAGTGGGAGGCAGAGACTGTGGGGAGCAGACAGCCCCAGCCCCAGAGGTGAGGGCTTGGGGTAGGACAGGCTGCCTAGGTCTAGGGATGAGGTAGACCTACAAGGAGCTGTGTTACTGTTAAACCCTGTTCTCTGGCTGTGCCTGGCTCCTGCTGTTGAGATCAAACAAGACTGTGTAAGAAGCTCTTTGAGTCACTGCCGTCATGGCTGGTCACTGCTCCAGTGGGTGGAACTGCAGGTACCAAGTCCAGACCTGCTGGGGGTCAGCACGGCCAGTCCACGGGGGGCTGTAGCCCAGGGCTGGTCTGAGAGGGGAAGGCCTGAAGAGTCACTCAGCGAGGGAACAGAGGAGCAGCCAGCCCCGTAACTGACACAATATTTGTGCATTAGCCCGGCTAGAGCTGCCGGGAAAGGGGGATTCTTCTCCAGGTGATGCCCATACGCATTCCACTCTAGAGATGTGCGAACCCCACGCATGGTCACCAGAAATTTTTCCCTCAGTGGGACCTGTCAGGGCAGCTCGAGCACCCTCTGCTGCTGTGCGCTGTTAGCACTGGTATAAAGTGCCCAGCCGACCCCACGCCCCTCAGCTCCTTCTTACCACCTGAGACGGTTGCTGGAACCGCTCTCCTGGCATCTGCTAGTTCTCTCAGTGGCCTTTCTTGTTATTGTACATAGTGAGTCATAGTTCGTTTTAGCTCATGTGAGTTAATTTTAGTGACGTTTAGTAAATTAGTTATCGTGATTTAGCTTTAAGCCCTGCACCTCCTGCAACCAAGTTGTGCCCCTGAGCAACCTACATTCCAGCTGCTTGAGGTGCCTGGGAGAAGCTCATATTGGGGACCATTGACAGATCTGCAAGGACTTTAAGCCTAGCACAAAGAATTGTGAGGCCTGGCTCAAGTTCCTGTTCATGGAGGCGGCACTGAGACCGCATCTGAGTCAGGCTGGTCAGACTCAGCACCAAGTGCCTCGGTGTCAGTAAGGAGCGTTGCTACCGTACTGGAGTCCCGACACCAATCACCATCCCCAGTGCCTAGAAACAGGCATAAGAAACAGCCATCCGAAAGGGGGTAATTCCCGGCACTGAAGACAGCCAGGCATGGGGTTCAGAGTAGAGTACGTTCTGAGCCAAAGCACTCCTCTGCCTCGGTACTGCAGAAGCAGCACCTTTGACTCCAGCATCAAGACAACCACCATCAACTCTGGCACCAGAAGAGCCTTCTGTAACTGCAGCCCCGCGCAGTACCTCTACTATCTCAGTACTGGCCACCCTGGAGGCCTTTGCTATTGCCAGGGACCTTCTCTTGCTGTCAGTACCGGTACTGTCGACAGTTCAGGAGTTGGCATTATTGGTGCTGGTGGACAGGTGTGAACCCGCTGGGTCATTTCAATGTTCAGTACGGCGCCCTTCGGTGCTGTCAAAAGGGGAACCAGCTATGCTGGCCACTGTGCAAACCTCTCCCCCACTGCACCGGTCTCCAGCACTGGCGGGAATGGCACCCAATGATCACTGGACACACGCATCCTCTTCCAAGTCAGAGATCGGATTCTATTTCTCCTATCTGAGGAGCCGCTTTTGCTGCTACTCCTTTTCCACCCTTCCATGGACCCGGGCACAGGAGTAACATCAAGTGACCAGAAGATCACTGGAGACCTTCACTGTCCAATGGCCCTTTTGGAACCCCTGGGGTTTTCCTCCAGTTTCCAGGCACTCCTATTTGGTCACCTCGGAAAGAAGGGCGGCACCGTCCCATCAGGCGGCATCTGGTCCGGACTCTAGTACTGAGCCTGGTACTGAACTGCTGGAGCTGGCTAAAGAGGATTCTGCTAGTGCAGAAAGGAAGGAAGAGCATCCACAGCCGGTGCTGGCCTCCTCTTCCTCTTCCCTGATGAGGCAGCCTCGGGAGGGGGGGATGTTGCTTCCCCAGGATGACTGTAATGTACACCAGGAGTTGTTAAAGATTCATAGAATCATAGGACTGGAAGGTACCTCGAGAGGTCATCTAGTCCAGTCCCCTGCAGTCATGGCTGGACTAAGTATTAGACCATCCCTGACAGCTGTTTCTCTAACTTGCTCTTAAAAATCTCCAGTGATGGAGATTTCACAAACTCCCTAGGCAAGTTATTCCAGTGCTTAACCACCCTGACAGGAAATTTTTCCTAATGTCCAACCTAAACCGCCTTTGCTGCAATTTAAGCCCATTGCTTCTTGTCCTATCCTCAGAGGTTAAGAAGAACAATTTTTCCCTCCTCCCTGTAACAACCTTTTATGTACTTGAAAACTGTTATCATGTCCCCTCTCAGTCTTCTCTTCTCCAGACTAAACAAACCCAATTTTTTCAATCTTCCCTCATAGGTCATTTTTTCTAGACCTTTAATCATTTTTGTTGCTCTTCTGTGGACTTTCTCCAATTTGACCACATCTTTCCTGAAATGTGGCACCCAGAACTGGACACAATACTCCAGTTGAGGCCTATTCAGCGCAGAGTAGAGCAGAAGAATTACTTCTTGTGTCTTGCTTACAATACTCCTGCTAATACATCCCAGAAAGATATTTGCTTTTTTTGCAAGTGTTATACTGTTGACTCATATTTAGCTTGTGATCCACTATGACCCCCAGATCCCTTTCCACAGTACTCCTTCCTAGACAGTCATTTCCCATTTTGTAGGTGTGCAACTGATTGTTCCTTCCTAAGTGAAATACTTTGCATTTGTCCTTATTGAATTTTATCCTATTTACTTCAGACCATTTCTCCAGTTTGTCCAGATCATTTTGAATTTTAATCTTATCCTCCAAAGCACTTGCAACCCGTCCCAGCTTGGTATCGTCCGCAAACTTTATATATGTACTCTCTATGCCATTATCTAAATCATTGATGAAGATATTGAACAGAACCAGAACCAGAACTGATCCCTGCAGGACCCCACTCGATATGCCCTTCCAGCTTGACTGTGAACAACAGATAACTACTCTGTGGGGACGGTTTTCCAACCAATTTTGCACCCACCTTATAGTAGTTCCATCTAGGTTGTATTTCCCTAGTTTATTTATGAGAAAGTCATAAGAAGAGGGTAGCCTTAAATCTAGGCATACAGAAGGAGGTAGTGAAGGAGTCCTCTCACAGCCTAGTCAATACTTGAGCCACTGCCCTTCAAAAGTTCCTCTGCCTCTCAATGACACCATTATGGACCCAATTAAGACTTTGACGGAGCTCCCCGTGTCTCTTCCTCCGACTTCAAGTACTTTGTTCCTGCCCAGGGTTATGAGTTCCTTTACACCCCCTTTTCTCCCCCCAGGATACCTGGTGGTATTCGTTGCCCATGAGAGAGAAAGACAGGGTCTTCCCTGTGCAACCCCAAAATCAATGGCCTCAAATAAATTAGACTCATTCAGTAGGACACAAAGTGGGCGCTTTATACCAGCACTATGAGCGTGCGGCAGCAGAGAGCATTCGAGCTGCCCCGCTGGGTGCCATTGAGGGAAAATTTTCCAGCAACTGTGCTGGGGGTGCGTATACACTTGGAGTGGAATGGACACATGCAACACATCTCGAAGAACAGCAGTTACAAGTGGTAGGTAACTTGTATTCAGGGTGTGGGGCACAGGCCAGGCTGGGGGATGGGTTTACTTTCCTAAAGTCCACAAAACACCTCGTGGTTTTATCCTTTCTAGATGCCACCACAACAGGAGACATCCAGGGGCTTTTAGTCTGAGCCCAGTGAGACTCTCTCACTTTCCCGCACTCTGTGAGGGCGGCTATGTCACTGCTGAGAATCACGGCTCCTGGGCTTCAGAGCCAGGATCCCCTGGAGAATGTCAGAGACAGAGAGAACAAACCACAGAGACACCGGCTGGGCCAGAAATATCACAGTATGAGATGAGAGGTTCTTCAATCCCACATCACAGCCTGCGACTCACACCCGCCCCGCTGGGCTGCTAGCTCGTGGTCAGGCCGGGGAGAGCTCACTGCAGAGCCGGGGAAGAGGCATCTGCACAGGATACTCTGCAGATGCTCAGGGTGCTGACGGTTCATCCTGCAAGTGCAGCCAGACTGTGTGTGCAGAGAGTCACTGCTCATGGCACCGACTCTCCTCTCCCTTCCCTCTTTTGAGCAGCAGCCGGTCGCTCTCTAGTCCCACAATATTTGGCTCCATCAATATCCCCTGCAGGGCAGGGAGACGAGTCTAATTCTGCCCTGACTGCCCGGGGGGTTGGGCTGGGGAAGGGAGGCAGGATTCAGCCCGGGGTCCAGGCGCAGCAGGTAGAGGACACTCTGAGATCAATGAAGCCCCTGCAGCCTATTTCCCAGCCTGTGTCTCTGACACTTGCCCTGTGTTTTCGGGCCCATCCCAGCCAGGCTCTCCCCACACTGGGACACAAACAGCCCCTGTGCACTGGCTTCCAGAGCCAGAAGGGATGTTAGCTCAGCCAGTCTGACTCCTGGACAGCCCAGAGACTCCCCACAGCCCCCTGCATTGAGCCAATAGCTCGTGTGGGACCAAAACCTCTCCCAGGAAGGCTCCAGCCTGGCTGAATTCCCCCCCTCCCCCCGGGTGATTTGTCCCAGAGTTAGTCACTTGCATGGACAGAAATTGGCCTCTCGGTTCTCACTGGGACTTGTCTGGCGTCAGCTGGGCCCAGGCTCCCCAAGGCTCAGCCTGTTCCCTGCGTTAGAGGGGGGAGGGATGTGATGGGGAGGGTTTGTGGGAGGTGGGAGCTTTGGGTGAATAGCCCCAAGTCACTGGAGCCCTGGGCTGTGGGCTCAGCTCTGACGTAGCATTGTCAGCCCTAGAGCTCAGAGCCCATCACCAACAGGGTCTGGACAGGTGGGGACTGGCTGCCCCAAGCGCCCCTGCAAGGAGCGGCAGAGGGGGACAAAGCCCAGCTCCCCTAACGGCTGGGGACTGCACAGCACTGCCTCCCCACAGTCAGCAGCGTGTGGCCCCGAGGTGATGGCTGAGAGCTCCTCAGGTAACACATGGCCACAGCTGCAGTCCCGGCAGTGACCTCCCAGCGTCCGTGCAGGGCACGGCTCACACACGAGGGCAGGCGGCTGGGGGCTGTCTGGCCCCGCTCTGCATGGAGAAGGAGCTGCCCTTTCTCAACTGCTCCAGGTCCTTCAGCATGTAGGGCCAGATTCAGGAGCCCAGCGATGCAGACGGGCCCCTCGTGCGACTGGCAAGAGTGCTCAAGGGAGTGAGGTGCCTAACTCTCATTGGTTGCCAACAGGAGTCGTGCGCCCGGCCTACCTAGGAGCTCTAGGGAATACCACTAGGCACCTGGCTGCAGCGCTCGGTGCCTAAATACCTTTGTCACGCTGGCCCCTGGGGTAAAGAGAGGCAGTGTGGCCTAGTGGACAGAGCACTGGCCTGGAAATCAGGAGTCCTGGCTTCTGTTCCTGGCTCTGCCCTCCTGGGTGACCTCAGGCCATTCATGTCCCCACCTTCCCGTGCCTGTTTCTCCACCTGTTTCCCTCCTGCCTAAAGCACTTTGAGCTCTATGGATGGGCGAGGTGTGGTTAATGTTAAACCCTCAAGCCAGGCTAGGCCTGTGCTCCCCTCTGTTACTAAATCAGGGGAGGGTTTTTACAGGTGCAGTTGACGTGTGTTTGATTCTCAGGCTTCCGGCATTAAATAAAGATGCTGTGGCCAGGGTGGACAGGAAACGGGGAGTGGTGACACTCAGGTGTGAGGACAGGACTGGGCAGAGCAGAGAGGGGCCGTGGTGTCCCTGCTGCCTCAGCCATACGGCCCTTATGGGGGCTCAGAGCAGCGACAGCATCTGGGTTCACAATTTAGCCCTGAGAGGCTGGCAGAGACACTGAACAGGGAGAGGGTCCTTCCACCCTGAGCCCTGGGGGAGACGGGGGCAGAGGGGGCAGGTCGGAGCAGGGAGCGACTGCAGATTGTCTCCACCCGATCCTATCAGGAGCAGTCATTGCTGGGCCATTTCCATCTTTCTCGGCTCCCCTACCACCCCGATGATCCTGTCTCTGTGCCTCTTGCTGCCCGGTAAGTATGTGGGAAGTCGGTGCTAATTCACAGCAGGTTGGGAGGAAACAGAACCAAGGGCAGCCCCTGGCCCAGGGAGTCGGCAAATCCCCTTTAGTGGCAGAGAGGGTTGCTCTGTTGCGATGTTCGAGGGAGTGGGACTGTCCCAAACCAGCACAGGGCCAGCGCTCGGTGCTGGGGATGGGCTGGGGCTAGCAGTCGGTACAGGCTGGGGTTACAGTCACAGCTTCACGGAGTTTAAGGCCAGGAGGGACCATTTGCCCATCCAGTCTGACCCCCTGATAGCCCAGAGCAGAGAACTTCCCCCAGCTCCCCTGCACTGAGCCCAGTCACTTGTGTTTGACTAAAGCATCCCCCGGAAAGGGCTCCGGCCTGGCTGTGACTCCCCCACTTCCCTGGGGAGCTGGCACCGGGGGTTAATCCCCTGCATGGGGAGAAACTGCTGCCTCCTTTCTCACTGGAGTTTGCCCAGATTCAGCGTCCAGCCCTTGGGCCTTATTCTGCCTGTCTCTGCTGCACTGAAGAGCCCATTAGACACCGTGACCAGCCCAGCTGTCTGACCAGCTACACACAGTTCTGGGTCTGGGTCTGGGGCTCGGGTCTGACTCGTTATAGGGCCAGGCCCAAGGCACACAGCTTGGATCCAACCCCAGATCTGTGTTTTCAGGAGGGGTTGGGATCGAGGGTTCTGCTTTGGGCCTGTGTCTCAAACGTCCCTATCAAGTCTGGGCCCAACTCTCTGTCTGTCCGTAGGATGTTTCCTGCTGGAGGTTCTGCTGGGGAAGTGAGGGGCTAAGCTCAGTTATCGGGGCTGGGGATGAGCGTAGGCACTGCCAGGCTGTTAGCAGAGCCCTGTCAGAGACACTCAGCACTGATCCCCTGGGGGCATGGGAACCCTCCACAGGGAACCTGAGGGTGGGGGGGGACAGGGCTCTGCACAATGCCTGGCACAGACTCATGAAGCAGGCGGGGGTGCCCCTGGTGGGACGGGTGGGGCAGTAACAGGGTCCTGTGCTCATGCAGGGAGCAAAGACCCCATCAGCTATTCAGGGCATCTCACAGCAGGAGAGATTCTAGCCCCGCACTGAACACATCACCTTTCTGTTCCCAGCGCTGAGTCCCAGCAGCCAGGAGATCGGCTCAGCTCCCGGTGAGTCCATCTGTCTGTCTGTCCCCAATCTACCGAGGGCCTTTACTCCTCCCTTTCCAGGCCTCCAGCCACCACCTCTGGGCCACTCCCTGCTCAGTGCGGTGCCAGCGGCAATGGCACAGGAAAGCGGATGGGGCTGTGTGAGATCTGAGTGGGGCGTGCAGGTCTCCCAGCTGACCCCTTCCTGCTCCAATGCCTCTCTCCTGTGACCGGGCCAGTGTGACACGCGGGTAAGAAGAGAGTCACATCCACGGCCTGTCCCACCCCCTGGGAAGCAGAGAACGCCACGGCTCTGACCCCAAGGGATTTACCTTCCCATGGCACCAGCTCCCAGCCCCTCCTGGCCGCAGGGCTGTCTCTGGAGCTCCCCCCCCCCGACACACACACACACACATGGATGCAGCCTGCGCCTTGTCCTTAAATATCAGCAGCACCATTAACAGTCAGCACTAGGTGGGCAGGCAGCATTCGAGAGGGAACGACCAGAAGGAACCATTAGGTCACCCAGGCTGAGCTCCCATATGACCCGAGCCAGTGAGCTGTGCCCAGCAGGGTCTGGCTCAGCTGGGATGTGGTTTTTTGTCGGTGGCCGCGTTTCTTTGCTGGATACCTGGGCAGTAGGGGCAGGCGATGCTGCCAGCCAAGGCAGCAGCAGGCGGCACTGCTAGGGCAGGGAAGTTGGTGGGCAGATATTGACCTATCCAGTGGCAGCAGCAATTCCCCTGCCAGTTCAGAGCTGGGTCCCATCACCCTGGCAATTCCCAGGGAAGGGGGACCTGCTCCCTGCTGCTGCTGCGGAACCTTCCATTAGCCTGGGCCTGGAATTGCCCTTGTGCCAGCTGGGGACTGTGGGGCGGGAGGGGAACAAGGACAGGGAGGATGTTAGACAGATGTTAGAGGGGTTAGGGTCTGGACACAGCTCCTTGGCTGTTGGCTGACGAGCTCCACGGGGCAGTGACTGTCCTTCACCACATGGGCTGTGGGGGCAGGACGAGGTGTTGGCCAGGCCCTAGACAACCCCCAACAGCCAGGGGCCAACCTCACTGAGGGGTCACCTCTCTCCCGGCTGTACTGCCCCAGCTGGGTCAGCGGGGTGCCAATGCTTGGGCCCCTTGTACTAGGAGAGTGCACAGTGCCAGACAATGAGAGCCCAGCCTGGCTGAGCTCTTAGGCTCTTGCACAACGTAAATGATCCTGGGGAATGAAACCAGAGAGAGCTTGTCCCCCTGTCTGCCCAGCTGGGCTGGAATCAGAGCCACTATCCAAGACGTGGCACAAACCCACAAGCCATTTACCTTCTGCCCCACCCACAGCACCGGGCACCACCGACAACCCCACTGACAGCTCTGACCCATTCCCCTTCCCAGGCGCTCTCCCTGCCCCCATCCGCTACCGGAGACGGACATTCGCCTGGCCAGGGGACTTCGTGCGGCTCCAGTGCTCCGTGTTCTCCCGGACCCCAGCCACCCGCATCGTCTTCTGTAAGGACGGGGAGGAAGTTTCATCTCAGACAGGCTTAGTGGGAAACTCACCTACGACTATGACCATGTGGTGTCCAGGCACAGCCCCGGGAATTACTCCTGTGCGTACGAGATCAAGGACAGCGACAACCAGTTGACCAAATCCCAGCTCAGCCCTGCCAAGCACCTCAGCATCACCGGTAAGGCGTGTGTGTGTGTGTGTGTCTGTGTGTGTGACCATATCAGCTCAGCCCTGCTCAGCATCCTGGGAAGGTGAGTGGGGGTCAATGGCAGAGCAAAGACGGGGCTTTCGAAAGGGTACGGTCAGAAGAGAAAATTAGCTCACCCAGGCTGAGCTCCCATATGACCCGGGCCAGGAAGCCGCGCCCAGTGACCCTGCATCCAGCCCAGCAGGGGCTGGCCAAGCCAGGAGGCAGCTTTTCAGTCATGGCTGCCTGTCTTTTCTGGCTGCCTGAGCCGCAGGGGCAGGGGATGCTGCCAGCCAAGGCAGTAGCATTGGGGTGGGGAAGGTGTTGGGCAGATATTGACCTGCCCAGCGGCAGCAGCAATTGCCCTGCGAGTTCAGAGCTGGGTCCCATCACCCTGGTGATTCCTGGGAAAGGGGGATCCACTCCCTGCTGCTGCTCCAGGGCCTTTCCTTAGCCTGGGCCTGGAATTGCCCTTGGTGCCCCCTATGCCAGCTGGGGGGCAGGAGGGGCACAAGGACAGGGAGGATGTTAGAGCAGATGTCAGAGGGAATAGGGACAGGACACAGCTCCTTGGCTGTTGGCTGACGAGCTCCATGAGGCAACAACTGGCCTTCGCTCCATGGGCTATCGGGGTAGGCCGAGGTGTGGACCATGCCCTAGACAGCCCCCAATGGCCAGTGGCCGCCCTTTCTGAGGGGTCACTTCTCTCCTGGCCGTACTGCCCCAGCTGGGTCAGCAGGGTGCCTGTGCTAGGGCCCCTGGTTCTAGGAGAGTGTGCAGTGCCAGACAATAGGAGCCCAGCCCAGCCGAGCCCTTACGCTCTTACGTAACCCAAAAGATACCGAGTAATAAACGTCCTGGGCACTGGAGACAGCTCGTCCCCCGATCTACCCAGCTGGGCTGGAATCAGAACCTCCATCCCAGACGTGGCACAGACTCACCCACCATTGACTTCCGGTGCCACTAACAACGCCGAGTGCCACCATTGGCTCCATTCTCCATTCCAGGTGCTCTTCTTGCCCCCACCCTCTACCTGAGCCAGACGTCTGCCCACCCTGGGGACTCTGTGCAGCTCCAGTGCTCCGTGTTCTCCCTGGCTCCAGCCACACAAGTCGTCTTCTATAAGGACGGGGAGGAGGTTTCATCCCAGATGGGTTCGGAGGAGAAGGTCACCTATGACTATGACCATATGGTGTCCAGAGACAGCGCCGGGAACTACTCCTGTGCGTACGAGATCAAGGACAGTGACAACCAGGTGAACAGATTCCAGCTCAGCCCTGCCCAGCGCCTCAGCGTCACTGGTAAGGGGTGTGTGTGTGCATGTGCCCATATCCCAGCTCGGCCTTGCCCAGCAACTCAGCATGGTGGCAAAGGGGTGGTGAACAGACAATTAAGTAACAAACACCTGAAAATCTTAAAGCTAAAAATCATCCATTTTCAAAATCTGAAATGAAAAATTTCTAACAAAGCATCTTTGTTTAAAATTTGTCACAGGGAAACCCTCCTCCCTCCCTACTTTTCACTCAGCTCCGCTCAGATGGCCCAGTCCAGATAGGTTGCGAACAAAGATATCGTAGAAATGTCAGGCTGGAAGGGACTTCAAGATGTCATCAAGTCCAGCCCCTGCACTGAGACAGGACCAAATAAACCTAGACTGTCCCTGACAGGGGGTTTGTCCAACCTGTCCTTAATAACCTCTGAAGATGAGGTTATTGGAAGCTGTTCCAGTGATTAACTACCATTATTGTTAGAAAGTTTTCCCCAACATCTAACCTAAATTTCCCTTGCTTCAGATTAAGCCCATTACTTCCTGTCCTACCTTCAGTGGACATGGAGAACAATTGATCCCCGTCCTCTTTATGGGCCTGGAGTGGGACCATGGTCTGTCTCTGGTCTCCTACATATTTATTGCCTAGGTAGTGACTCCAGCAGTGTCATAGAGTCATAGAGTCATAGACTTTAAGGTCAGAAGGGACCATTATGATCGTCTAGTCTGACCTCCTGCACAATGCAGGCCACAGAATCTCTGCCACCCACTCCTGTAACAAATCCCTAACCTATGTCGGAGCTATTGAAGTCCTCAAATCGTGGTTTAAAGACTTCAAAGTGCAGAGAATCCTCCAGTAAGTGATCCGTACCTCACGCTGCAGAGGAAGGCGAAAACCCCCCAGGGCCTCTGCCAATCTGCCCTGGAGGAAAATCCCTTCCCAACCCCCAAATATGGTGATCAGCTAAATCCTGAGCATGTGGGCAAGACTCACCAGCCAGACACCCAGGAAAGAATTCTCTGTAGTAACTCAGATCCCACCCCATCTAACATCCCATCACAAGCCATTGGGCATATTTGCTGCTAATAGTCAAAGATCAATTAATTGCCAAAATTAGGCTATCCCATCATACCATCCCCTCCATAAATGTATCAAGCTCAGTCTTGAAGCCAGATACGTCTTTTGCCCCCACTGCTCCCCTTGGAAGGCTGTTCCAGTGGTGGTATCAGGGGTCCCCCCTCCCCCAAGATAACTGATTCTGAAGCATTTCTTTATCCAGTGGATTCTATTTGGGGAAAGTTGAGTCCTGGGCTGGGCAACCCCTAGTCTGAGTGCGATCGCTGTGACGATTGATGTAGAGGAAACCCCCAACAGGCGACATGCTCGCCAATGCGGCGCTATCTCTCCCAGACTTTAACCAGCATTCCTGAGCTGGGCAACATCTTTGCAGGGCAGGAAAATGGCTCTTTCAAAGGGGGAATCCCAAACTGTTCTGATGGGCAAGTTTCATCGGGAGTTCACTGACCCCCTCTGCTAAACTGGCAGTCAGTGAATTATATCCTCCCTTTCCACTCACTGTATTTGTTGTTGCTCTGGCAGGAGGCACCATATGCATCATCACACCTGGGCTCACATATTCTTTCTCTCCATGTAATTAGTTATTTATGCTCTGTGCTTGAGTCCTGGAACAGAGGTGTCACAAACAGCATGTGGGCAAAAGCCTCTTTCAGGAATCTCAGCCTAGCACCAGTGCTCAGTTCCCAGGGAGCAACAGAGCCCCAGGAACTGATGTTAGCAGAGTCTAAACCTGGCTATTTGCCCCAACTCCCCCCAAAGCATCTGCATCAGCAAACCAACACCTACACAATATGTTTGCAAAGGCTGTGTGGACCCTTCCCATTGCAAGGAAAATGTGGTGTCAGACTTCGTGTAACATCGCCACCTAGTGATTCCTGCCAGGAATTTCATTCAACACTTAGGAAAATTCCAATGTTTTGATGAAAAAGTATTCATGAAATTCAAGAAAAAAAAATCATTTGGCCTCATTTCAACTAGACATTTTCCTTTGTTTTGGGTTTTCAGAACTAAAATGAGACAAAACTGTCAGTTAGAAACACAGAGAGTTTTGTTTTGTTTCCTTTCAAAGGAACATTTTCCTTCCATTTCCAGCTTTCAAAAACCAAAATGAAAAAAAAAAGTCAATTCAAAACTAAACAAAACATTGTTTTTAATTTCATAATTATTTTTGTGGAAAGACTAAAAAGGTCCTTGCATGTGAATTGTCTGGGGAAAAGTTTTTGATTTCAGTTAAACAGTGTTCCGATTAAAATAATGTTGGGTCAAAAAAAAATTGTGGAAAAATTTCAACTAACTCTACTAACAAAGAACAGCCACTAATGTCGCCTTGACGATAATTGTGGGGTGAGCTCCCTGGTATGTTCATGAGGACATGAGGGGTCACCACTTACCACGGGACTCAGCCAGCTCCAGCCAGTGGGGACTTGCCGGTGGTTGCTTGGAGAGACCATTCACATCGAGGTTCTTTCCTAGGGCTGGAAATAAAACTCCTATTGGGAATTACAGTCCCTGCCATCCTGGTTCTGGCTGTGGCGCTTTATCTGCTGGGAAAGAAAGGTGGGTATGACAGTGAGGCCAAGCCCTGTTATCAGATGTACAGGCAAACGTGGCAGAGACAACCCCTAAGATCCCCTGTACCCCGTGTGTCTGGGATGGGGGGAGAGAGATGATCAGAGACACAATGAAATCAATCATTCATTTTTGGGAGGCTGGCTGGGTAGAAAGATCAAAGAGATGATGAAATGTATTATCATTATGATTAATTATTTATATTATGGTAGCACCTTGGAGCTCCAGTCAGGGATCAGAGCCCCACTGTGCTAGATGCGGTACATTATTTATTAAGATGTTACTGTAGTGTCCTGGAGCCCCAGTCAGGGACCAGAACCCCACTGTGCCAGGTGCTGCACAGATCAGTAATGAAGGGGACAGCCCCTGCTCCACAGATGGTCACAACCTAAAACTCAGCCAGGGGCATGTGTATGGATGGAATATCAACACGCTGGTACCTAAGGCTGCAGTTCAGGAAGGCATCCCCTGGTCAGGAAGGGCCCTTACGCTTGTGCCCGTGTGTAAGTGGTTTCCTGAATCAGGACCTAACAACTCTGAAAATAGAACTCTGGACACAGCTCTGCCCTGCCAACCTTTCCTCACACAGCATCTCCAGCCCCAAGCTTTCACAGCACTCGAGTCACCCCAACAATCTCGAGACTGGCTTAAAACTCATGGGATTTCCAACAAGTCATCAGTGTGAGTTCTTTGTATTTGCCTGGGGGATTTGATCTTTGGGGGCCTTTGGGTCACATCTTCAGGCTTTTCTCCCCAAACATGAGGGTTATAAATATATTTGTTTTTTTAATGAAAGCTGAGATTCTCACTGAATCCCCTGACTCTCAGACCTGGGGCTTTACGTAGAACATCAAATGCTGTGAGACCGGAACTAAAGTTCTGGTGGAGGAGAGCGCTGGGCTGGGCCGGGCCATGGGGATGGGGCTCTGCTTCAATACCATGATGAATTGAGGCCATGGCCATGTTGCTTAGTTTCCCTCTCTCTCTCTCTTTCTGCCCACAATGAATCGAGTCTATGATCACATTGTTTAACTACCTTCCAGTTGCGAATCTACCAAGGGATCAAAGGTAGGAGGAGATTATTCCCTCTCCAGTCTCATTTCCATTCTGGTTCCCTTCTCGCTGCCTCATGGAAGGGCTGGCAGCCGCTCCAGCTTCTAAGTGGAGCTCAGCTCTGCTGCTGCAGGGGGTTTCAGTCTGGTTGTTGTGCAGGAATTTTTGAAAAGTCCAGGGCAGGATGAACTCCCTGGTTGGGATGGGATCTGGGGGTTATGAGGAGATGCTTGAAAGAAGGAGTTTGCCAAAGCAGAGTGTTCCCATCGAATTTTCGGGCAGCAGAGTGAGTGTGTTGGAAAAAGAATGAAACGTGTGTGAAAGAATGAAAGTGACCCTGTTTTACATTCAGGGGATGTTGGGGCTGGTCGGCCACAAAGTGGCACCAACTGACCCCGCCAGTTCCCTAGAACCGGGTCTGTTTTTCTGGGGTGGGGCTGGGAGTGGCCGGGACAGGTTGGGATCCAAAGGTCTCCAATCGATCCAGTTGCAGTGGGTAACACCCAACGTTAGCTCCATCGGCTGAAGCTGGTTTAGTGCCACGCTTGGCGCGTCCACACATGGACTTACCCCGAAACACCCACAACAGGTTCCCTCAGAGCGGTCGTGATTTCTCTGCTGGGGAGAGCCAGACAGCAGGGACGCCCATGGGGATTCAGAGTGCGCCATACATGTTAACAATGTGATGTACCGAGGGGGCTCTGAGCCAGTTGCCTCTGCAGTATGACCCAGGGGGACCCGCTCATTAGGCCCCAGGCTGCCCCCAGTATCAGGGAAGCTGCTAAGCACTGCTAGCTCGCTGTCTGCCCATCACCCTGTCAGGGGCTCTGAGGGACCCCTCCCCCTGCCCACCACACACAGAGACTCTGCAGGGGCCCTGCAGAAGGTGTCTAAGGGTCACTCCCCATTGCTCTGCAGCCAGCTCCTGCCACTCAGGGCTCCCTCCAACTCCTGCTCCCCTCCCCCTCTGACTTCCCAGTCACCTTCTGCAGCCCGTCAGGCCCTCTGCAGCCCTTCTGAGGGCCACGGGGCCCATATGCTCGTTCTAAGCCCTGCCTGGCCCATGCCGGCCTCACAGCCTCGGAGCTTGGAGCAGATTCATCAGCTGCGCATTGCCCCGAGAGGGACTCCAGCAAATCCTAATGGCCCCAGCCCAGATGTACATGACAGGGGGAGCAACCAGCCCTGGGCTAGGGGTGGGGCAGAGGGAACCAGGTGGGACCAGGGAATCCATGGGGTGACCAGATGCACACAGAGAGGGAAAGGTGCATGGGGAGACCAGAGACAGTTTCCAGGCTTTGCCAATGTCCAGCCCAGCCTGGGTTCCCAGTGCAGCGACTCTGCCAATAAAGTGGCTGGTGGCAGAGGGGACATAACACACAAACCCTCAGTACTGTGATCCCCCCTCCCCTCTCAGCAGTGTATGTACCCTGCCTGCCTCCTGCGCCCCCCACCTGTAGGGCTTTGAACAGCTGCCTCTCCCCAAACATTCCCTCCCCCCCCATGCCATGTGACCAGTCTCTGCCCCCAAACACCCCCACCCTCCCCTCCTGGGATGTGGGAGCTGGTTAGCAGAGTGGGCCAGCAGTGAAGCTCTGAAGCTGCATTTCCACACTGTGCAAAGACATTAACGTTGAGCCTTAACAATGAATGTTCAGCCTGTCTACATTGTGAGCAGCCCTGGGCCAAAAATCCAGTTTTATTTGGGTGAAAATTTTTCAAATAAAAAATTTTGTTCAACATTTTCACAGAAACTGGGAGGGGGGGGGGTTGACAAAAAATTCAAAGTGAAACAAAACAAAATGTCCATTTGAAAGAACACAAAATGAACACTGTCTTTTTAAGATATTTTTATTGAAAAGTTCATTAAAATCCAACTGTTTTTGGCTAAACATTAGATTTGGTTTAAACTATTGTGAAAATCATTTCTGTTGAAAAATGTCATCCAGTTCTAACTTCATGGAAATGACCGAGTTCTTTTCAACTTCTGTCCTGAGATGTCAGGGATTTTCAGTTCCCCCCAAGCTTAACTCCATGCTGACCTAGTGGGGTTTTGGTTAGTTGTTTTCTTGGCCATTTTGCTGAAGTAGAACAGGATGTTCAAGTCGCAGCTTTATTAGACTTTCCCTGTGCAAATGGTGAAGCTGCCATGTTCACTGATTATCCAGAAGTAGGGCTTGCTGCCTTTCCACTAAGGGTATGTCTACACTACGAGGGTAGTTCGATTTTACTTAAATCGAATATGTGTAATCGATATTGCAAAGTCGAACGTGTGTGTCCACACTAAGGACAGTAATTCGACTTTGTGAGTCCACACTAACGGGGAAAGCGTTGACATTGGAAGCGGTGCACTGTGGGCAGCTATCCCACAGTTCCCGCAGTCCCCGCTGCCCATCGGAATTCTGGGTCGAGCCGCCAATGCCTTCTGGGTAAAAAAAATTTGTCGTCATCCGTCCGTCACAAACGCCCTCCCTCCCTCCATGAAAGCGCCGGCGGGAAATCAGTTCGCGCACTTTTCTGGTCAGTGAGAGCGCGGACGCCACAGCACTGCGATCATGGATCACGCCGCGACCATCGCTGCACTTGTGGCCGTTCTCAACACCTCGCAGCTTATCATACACCTTACCCTGAGGCAGATGCAGAGTAATCAGGCGAGGAGGCTACGACACCGCCGTGATGGCCTGAAGTCGGAGAGTAGCACAGAGCTGTCAGAAACCACGAGCCCCAGCGCCCAGGACATCATGGTGGCAATGGGTCATGTGGATATCGTGGAACGGCGATTCTGGGCCCGGGAAACAAGCACGGACTGGTGGGACCGTATAGTGCTTCAGGTCTGGGATGAATCCCAGTGGCTGCGAAACTTTCGCATGCGGAAGGGGACTTTCCTCGAACTTTGTGAGTTGCTGTCCCCTGCCCTGAAGCGCCAGAATACCAGGATGAGAGCAGCCCTCACAGTTGAGAAGCGAGTGGCCATAGCCCTCTGGAAGCTTGCAACGCCGGACAGCTACCGGTCAGTCGCGAACCACTTTGGTGTGGGCAAATCTACCGTGGGGGTTGTTGTCATGCAAGTAGCCAATGCAATCGTGAAGGTACTGCTCCCAAAGGTAGTGACCCTGGGAAACGCGCAGGTCATCATAGATGGCTTTGCCGCGATGGGATTCCCAAACTGCGGTGGGGCTATCGATGGGACTCACATCCCTATCCTGGGACCGGACCACCAGGCCAGCCAGTACATCAATAGAAAGGGCTACTTTTCAATGGTGCTGCAAGCACTGGTGGACCATCGGGGACGGTTTACAAACATCTACGTCGGATGGCCGGGCAAGGTTCATGACGCTCGCGTGTTCAGGAACTCTGGTCTGTTTAGACGGCTGCAGGAAGGTATTTACTTCCCAGACCACAAAATAACTCTTGGGGATGTGGAGATGCCTACAGTCATCCTCGGGGACCCAGCCTACCCGCTAATGCCCTGGCTCATGAAGCCCTATACTGGCGCCCTGGACACAGAAAAAGAACTGTTCAACTACCGGCTGAGCAAGTGCAGAATGGTGGTGGAGTGTGCTTTTGGCCGTCTCAAAGGGAGATGGAGAAGCTTACTCACTCGCTGTGATCTCAGTGAAACCAATATCCCCATCGTTATTGCAGCTTGCTGTGTGCTCCACAATCTGTGTGAGAGCAAGGGGGAGACCTTTATGGCGGGGTGGGAGCTAGAGGCAAATAGCCTGGCTGCTGATTACGTCCAGCCAGACAGCCGGGCCATTAGAAGATCCCAGCGGGACGCCCTGTGCATCCGGGAGGCTTTGAAAGCTAGGTTCCTGAGTGAGCAGGGCAACCAGTGACTTTTCAGTTTGTGGACAGAAAAGCTGAACCTGCCCCCGTTTCTTTACCCAGTTCATTTTCACTATCCTCTCCAGTTACATACCCCCTTCACCCCCTTCCCCTTCCCAAAAAATAAAATCATTTCTATTTTGTTAATTAACACCGTTGTCTGTATTGCTTTTTTCGCGGGAATATTTTAAACCGGGGACGCAGACTGTGGCGGGGGGCGGGTTTAGTGTTCTGATGCAAATGATGCTTCTAAACTCCCGGAATGACAGGCTCCGCACTGGTGCACTGGTTATTTCAATGGAGCCTGCCAGCACTCCTGGGGGGGACTGCGTGTATGTGTCGGCTATGTGACTTTCTGGCAGGGGGGGGAGGGTTACATATCCCCTGCTGCGTGGATCTGTGAGCCAGGATAAGGACCGCTGCATAAGATCTGTAACTGCCCTCCCCCGCCACAAAGTCACAGAGCAACCCCCCCCCCCCGAACAATAAAAACACCTCCCAGACTGACCAGGGTAACCAGTGACTGCACTGTGTATGTGTCCTGATGCTGGACCTGACACCGCCTCTGTACCCTGCTAAAGGTCACTGTCCTGTCCAATTACCAAGCCCCTTGCCCCCCTCCAGACAGACTCTCCCTCAAAAGAACCTGACTGAAACAGTAATGAACAGAAACAAACATTTTATTGCGAACCAGACATGAAACGTGGGTGGTGAAACTTCGACGGGGGCTTGTGTGAGGTGGGTAGGAAAGGACTCATGAAATTTTGGGGAATGTCAGCCTTCTAGTGCTAGAGCAGTCTGCAGGGGTTGACTGAAAGTTTTAACGGCCCTTGCCGCCCCTCCTTCTTTGGACTTTGGGTGAGGGTGGTGTGGGACTTGGTGGCGGGTGAGGGCGGTTACAGATAGACTGCAGCGGGGCTCTGTCCTCCTGCCTCCGGTCTTGCAGAACATCCACAAGGCGCCGGAGCGTGTCCGTTTGCTCCCTCATTAGTCCAAGCAGCTTTTCAGTAGCCTGTTGGTCCTCCTGACGCCACCTCTCCTCCCGTTCCATGACTGCTCGGTGCATTTGTGACAAGTTCTCCCTCCACTGTGTCTGCTGGGCTGCCTGGGCTCGGGAGCAGCCCATTAGTTCTGAGAACATGTCTTCACGCGTCTTCTTCTTCCTCCGCCTAATCTGCGCTAGCCTCTGGGAGTGTGCTGACAGGCTGGGTTGGGAGACAGTCGCAGATGTGTCTGTGTGAATTGTAAAAAGGGAGTGAATTCCTGAGACAGATAAATGAAATTGTATACAAAGAACCTAGTCTTTCTCTGTGAACAAGACCATGCACTGAACCTCTCACATGCGCACTCAGGACAAGGTCGAATTTTCGGCCGTCGCCTTCAGTGCCTGTGGACTTGCGGAGGTCTTGGAGTGTTCAGAGAACTGTGGCTGGAGACCTGAACTTCTGGAGCGGGCAATAATGGTAAGCCGCAGACTTGTGGCTGCTTAAAACTCCAGCAGTAGCACTGGCCTCCTTTCACATTGAAAGCAATGCCAGTCTCTGCTGCCAGCAATCAGGACAGCATCAACTCTGCCCCTGTCCCACCCCCTCGCGGCTGTCCCAGGGAAAGATCCCTGTATGCTGCCCCTCTCCCTCTACCGCGTGGCTGTAAAGCAGTCCCAATACTAACATTCCCCTCCCTAATTCAAAGCAGGGCGTCATGAGCGACATCACCCTCCTGAGGATCCCGGACACCCAGAAAGAACGCATGCTGCGGGAAAGCATGCAGAAACCGGGGCCGTATGCCGCCATGCTATGTCGGGCCATGATCCCCGAGTACTTGATTGTGGCGTGGCGGGGACATGTCTGCTACCACGGAGGGCCCAGTAAGATCGCCCTACCCCGGAACCTGATAAACAGGCTTGAGATCTACCTCCACGAGACCTACGAGGATTTCTCGTCAATCCCCGGCCACATTGACCGGATTTTCGACTAGGTGCACTGGGACTATGGAGTGGAGCGTCTTGGGCCTTGGAATCATGTAGTAACGGACATTGTGAAAATTTTTTAAAATACTTGTGACTAAATTGAGAAGAGCCTAAGACAGAGAAATCATGAAAACCCATTTGTTACCTTTGTAAATATTCCTGTTTTGTATTTTTTACTAGTTTACAGCACTTTTATAAACATACATTTTTAATAGTATAAATATTCCTGTTCTGTTTTAAATAAATGTTTACATGTTTACAGCACTTACTGCTTGATCCTTCCCCTGATTCTGTGTCCGGGGTAAGGGATGGGGACGGTTGGTACGGGATCTCGGCAAGGGTGATGAAGAGCTCCTGGCTGTCGGGGAAATCAGCGGTGCCAGCGCTGTCGACTGCCTCGTCCTCCTCATCTCCTTCTTCATCTTCCCCGTCCGCTGTCATGTCCGACGAGGAACCGGCCGCGGACATGATCCCATCCTCGGAGTCCACGGTCAGGGGTGGGGTAGTGGTGGCGGCCGCACCCAGGATGGAATGCAGTGCCTCGTAGAAACGGGATGTGTGGGGCTGGGATCCGGAGCGTCCGTTAGCCTCTTTGGTTTTTTGGTAGCCTTGTCTCAGCTCCTTGATTTTCACGCGGCACTGCGTTGCATCCCGGCTGTAGCCTCTCTCTGCCATGGCTTTGGAGATCTTCTCGTAGATCTTAGCATTCCTTCTTTTGGAGCGCAGCTCTGAAAGCACGGACTCATCGCCCCACACTGCGATGAGATCCAAGACTTCCCGATCAGTCCATGCTGGTGCCCTCTTTCTATTAGATTGCACGGCCATCTCTGCTGGAGAGCTGTGCATCGTTGCCACTGCTGCTGAGCTCACCTCGATGTCCAAACAGGAGCTGAGATTCAAACTGCCCAGACAGGAAAATGAATTCAAATTTTCCCGGGGGTGTGGCTGGTCAGAGCATCCGAGCTCGGACTGCTGTCCAGAGCGTCAACAGAGTGGTGCACTGTGGGATAGCTCCCGGAGCTATTAGCGTCGATTTCCATCCACACCTAGCCTAATTCGATATGGCCATGTCGAATTTAGCGCTACTCCTCTCGTTGGGGAGGATTACAGAAATCGATTTAAAGAGAGCTTTATGTCGAACTAAATGGCTTCCTGGTGTGGACGGGTGCAGGGTTAATTCGATATAACGGCGCTAAATTCGACATAAAAGCCTAGTGTAGACCAGGCCTAAGTGTGAGCTGAATGGAGATGTAAGGTTCTAGCAGGAGAACCAGCCATGGGAAGAAACCTACTCACAGTTGCATCTCTGAAAACAGACTCAGTGTCACCAAGGTGACACACAGAGAGCATGCGGCATCACTGATACCCCCTGTCCTTACTACTCCCCACAGGGAACGAGTCCAGTGTGACACCAGTAACACTCCTGAAGATCATATTGAATGTAAGAATTTTTGGAGAGTATTAGGGTTACTGGGGTCACCTGCACATGAGGGAGAAAGGCAGGGACTGGGAGTAAATGTGTTAATTGGTGGAGGATGGACACATCTTAGATCAGACTGTCTGGCCAAGAATTAGACCAACAAACTACCTGTGATAAAAGTGAATGTGGCAGAAGAGTTCTCAGGGTCTCAGGGCTCGTGCATCTGAGTCCCTGAGGTTCTTTCATCCCACCCTTTGCCTGTTATACCCTGTTGTGCATTGTAATGGATTAGGGGATTGAGCCAAAGCATTACCACTTCCCTTCCTTCATTGAAAGGGCACATCCTGGGGAAAGCTCCCATTGGAAAGTGTTCCACCACCTTCATTGGGAGCTGGCTCTGCCCAGTGCTGACCAGTCCTTCCTGCCCTGTACTAACGTGGACCAGGATGTGACAACACAGCAATAAGTCCCAACAGACTGTGCCTTGTCTGGCAATTGGTTCCCACCCGTTGGCTGTATTGTGAGGCCCAAGGCCGAGATATGTATGTGGGGGATATTCTTATCCCAGAGTGTGTGAGGTTCAAAGTATAAATAGAGAAAAATATTGTTTAAAAAACCCCTAAATGTTCAAGGTGTTTGGAAGCCCTGAGGAGTGTAGTGTCACTTCCCAGAGGTTTCAGAGTAGCAGCCGTGTTAGTCTGTATCCGCAAAAAGAACAGGAGTACTTGTGGCACCTTAGAGACTAAAAAATGTATTTGAGCATAAGCTTTCGTGGGCTACAGCCCACTTCATCGGATGCATGTAGTGGAAAATACAGTAGGAAGATATATATATACACAGAGAACACGAAACAATGGGTGTTACCATACACACTATAAGGAGAGTGATCAGTTAAGGTGAGCTTTTATCAGCAGGAGAGAAAAAGAACTGTTTGTAGTGGTAATAAAAATGACCCATTTCCAGCAACTGACAAGGAGATATGAGGAACTGTGTGTGTGTGTGGGGGGGGGGGGGATAAGCATGGGGAAATAGTTTTACCTTGTGTAATTGCCCATCCACTCCCAGTCTTCATTCAAGCCTAATTTAATGGTGTCCAATTTGCAAATTAATTCCAATTCAGCAGTCTCTCGTTGGAGTCTGTTTTTGAAGTTTTTTTGTTGTAATATTGCGACTTTTAGGTCTGTAATCCAGTGGCCAGGGAGGTTGAAGTGTTCTTCAACTGGTTTTTGAGGGAGATTTAGCACCCTGAGAAGCACAATCACACACAACCTTTGTTCCACTTAGAGTCTGGCTTGTTAATTTTAGATTTCCAATGAAAAAAATTGAAAATTAATCTGGGGATCATTAAGTCCTCGACCTGGCTGGAAAATAGGGTTTTTTTTCCTGTGGAACATATAGATAAAAATAAATTTGTTTTATTTTTCTCAAAATTTTCTGTGAGAAATTTCAACTTTTCAGTGAAATATCAAAAATCAAAATACTTGAGCTTTAAAAGAAATTTTTTTGATTCAAATTGGTGCAAGAGTGCGTCTGACGAAGTGGGTATTCACCCACGAAAGCTTATGCTCCAATACGTCTGTTAGTCTATAAGGTGCCACAGGACTCTTTGTCGCTTTTTTCATGGGAGCTGTAGTTCATGTGCCTCGTGCTCCTGGTCTCTTTGATCTCTGGCTCTCCCATGATGTTCCACATTCTCCCCTCTTGCTGACAGGAAGTAGTACACCATGGGACTCCCTGGTTGCAGTGCATCGTGGGAGATGAAGCCCACTCAGGCAGCCCAGCCTGTAGTGGAAAACATCAACAGAAGCCACTGAACTACGAGTCTCATGCGGCACCATGCTGGTATTTTGAATCGGAAGATTTCTGGTTTTTGACCAAATATTTCAGTTTGGGAGCACTCCTTTTTTTGAACAAAATGTTGAAATGTTCTGCCAAAAGCCACATCAGTGTGTGACAAAATAGCTCTGTTGAAACCCCGACAGATAGTTTCCACTGAACATCTTCAACATCCTTCTGCTTCGGTATCCCCTAGCGACCTGCTCAGGATCAGGCTCCATTGTGCTCAGTGCTGCCCACGGGGGAGCCCTGCCCTGGCTGGGGGAGAGGTGGGAGCTGTGGGGTTATAGTTTGTGCTCAGCGAGGTGCCTTCCCTTAAGGGAATTTACACCCACGTGACAATGTGTAACTGTCATTCTCTCCCCAGGTGCCTCAGTGGATTGTCTGGTAAGCATCAGGATGAGTCGCAGCTTTTATTAACGACAAAATGAAGTGATAGAAAAGAGCAATTTGTTTGCCTGTTCCAGCTTGGCAGCGACCCGTGGGCTTGGAACAGGGATTTACTCAGAATTCCCAGGCTTCTGATTGTGTCTGTTCCCCTGGTCTCACTGCTGCTGACCCAGATCTCCACACAGGAGCAGGTAGTTGCCTCCCATAAGTACTGTTAGCCTGGCCAGTCAGGCCCTGCCCCCCACGGACACACAGACACATATCCAGATGAGAGGAAAACATCCTTCCCAAACTCCACAACACAGTGATAGGGGAGCATCCTCCACGGCCTGAAAATCTATCCAGCTACAGAGGGGCTTTCCCCCACCAGCCTCTGCAGTCAACCAACCAACCAAGGCAAAGATATTCAAGGTTTCAAAGTTCCCATTAAAACTCCTGGGAACTAGATGGTCAAATCCCCCAGGCGAGTTTGAAAACCTCCTTCAAAACGTTACGCAAGTGGGAGTCGGCTCTAGTGAGACAGATCCTATTAGTGAAGCCCCAGCACCACTCACTGGTAACCCTCCCCACCACACTCCTCCCAAAGGGGAAGGAAGACAGGCAAGGGGTGAAATCCTGGGGGTTTCCCATTGACTTCAGTGAGTACAGAATTTCCACCAATGGGTTTGCATGTGATGTAGGTGTCAGTGGGGTGTGCATGGTATCACACTGCTAGCAGCAGCTGTGCAGTGGTGTGCACACCCTGGGTATCATGCATAGATGCCGACTTACTCAGATCACAGGGGGTGCTCGATCCCCTCTCCACCCCAGGCCCTGCCCCCACTCCATCCCTTCATCCAAGCTCCCACTCCAGGAGTTTGGGTCACTGAAGTTCTGTGCTACTATTATTATTATTTTTAATATGTAACATTTTATTGAGCATTTAAAGCAGTGTCACAAAGAGAGGAGGTGTGCTCTGCTATCATGGATGCATAGCTGGTCTCCTCAGAGTTAAGGTTGAAGTTAGCATCCCGTTATGAGTCTGATTTTCACTCTCCAGTAGATATGACATTTGATAACCATGTCTCATCACCGGGGAGATCTTTTCCTGAAAGCTGGAGGCAAATAACTCAAGTGATCTCAGAGATATGGACTCTCATTTGCTTTTCAAAGATTTTTCTAGTATTACTTTGGCTGTTCTTATACTAACAAAAGCACTGATTTATCCCTTAGAGCTTTTAGTAAATGACTGTAGGACAGGTTACTACTTACAGGGATATTTATGACTCCTGTGAATTCAGAAGCTGGTTTAACCCTATGAAAATTATATATATAGGTTTCCCTTTGACCCAAGTAGTGAGCCATTATTCCGGGTCTTGTGCATAGTTACATTGAGAGGAGAAAGTGATGACAGAGTCAGGTATGTTTGTTGATGCAATCCCAGTTATTTACATAACATCTACAAAGTCCTATTTCCCTGAACACAACAGGACCAGACAACAGGAGGCACTTTCTTTGATCCCAGCTCCAAGCCTCTTTCCAGCCAGCACTCTGCCCAACAGCTCTCTCTCTCAGCTTTTTTCACAGTGCTCCTCTGGCCGTGTCTGGCTTTCTTGTTGCTTTCTCTAGTTGTTCTGAGGTGTTTCTGCTGCTTCTCTCAAACAGCCAGACCCTGCTTTTCTTATCAGACCCTGAGGAACCCTCTTCAACCACATGGCCTTGCCATGCCCAGACTTCTCTGTGGTCTAGTCCTTGGGTGGTGGTTTCCCTTATTTAGCCTGAATGGAAGGTGCCTATCACAGCAACCAACTTCAGCAAGGTGATGCGATTGCCCATAGATGAAAGACATGCTTGTTGGGAGCCACCCAATCTCCAGCATAACAACAGTTTAAAAAATGTGCATAGAACCATTATAATAAATATCGGCATTAATAACAGCAGTGATTAAAATACGAAACTAGACAGGAAAAAACTACACTGCCTGCAGCACAAAAGAATCCTTGTTTCAGATAAGATAAGCCATGAAAAAGGCTAATGCAGTCCTAGGATGTGTTATTACCATTGTACAGAGTTATTACCATTATTAAATTGTACAGTGTTATTACCATTGTACATTGGACGTGTATAACAGGGAAGTGTTATTACCATTATACAAGGCACTGGTGAGACCTCAGCTGGAATACTGTGTGCAGTTCTGGTCTCCCATGTTTAAGAAAGATGAATTCAAACTGGAACAGGTGCAGACAGGGCAGGTGCAAGGCTGTTTCGCGCCCTAGGCGAAACTTCCACCTTGCGACCCCCCCCCAGTCCTGCGGCAGCTCCCCGCCCCCCCTCCGCCCTGAGGCGCCCCCCCTGTGGCAGATCCCCGCCCCCCCCTCGCCCTGAGGCACCCCCCCTGCAGCAGCTCCCCACCCCCCCTCCGCCCTGAAGGCGCCTCCCCTGTGGCAGCTCCCCGCCCCCCCCCCTCAGCCCGG
>NW_020665071.1:230252-284673 GCF_002925995.2 Terrapene triunguis
GGCAGCTCCCCGCCCCCCCCCCTCAGCCCGGGGAGCCGTGCGGCAGCTCCCCCCCACTCCGCCCTGAGGCGCCCACCCCCCTGCGGCAGCTCCCCGCCCCAGCTCACCTCTGCTCTGCCTCCTCCCCAAGCACGCCATTGCCGCTCCACTTCTCCCGCCTCCCAGGCTTGCGGCGCCAATCAGCTGTTTGGTGCTGCAAGCCTGGGAGGGAGAGAAGCAGAGTGGGGCGGCGTGCTCAGGGGAGGCGGCGGAGCAAAGGTGAGCTGGGGCGGGGAGCGGTTCCCCTGCACGCCGCCCCCCGACTTGCTGCAGGCGGACCTCCCCGCGCCCCCCTGCCCCAGCTCACCTCCACTTCACCGCCTCCCCGGAGCGCACTTTTGGCCACTTGGCCACTTGGCGGCCGCCTAGTTTGCCTAGTGGTTGCACCAGCCCTGGGTGCAGAGAAGGGCTACTAGGATGATCCAAGGAATGGAGAACTCAGCTTACGAGAGGAGATGCAAAGAGCTTGGCTTATTTAGCCTAACCAAATGAAGGCTGAGGGGAGATATGATTGCTCTCTATAAATACATCAGAGGGATAAGTACCAGAGAGGGAGAGGAGTTATTTAAGTTAAGTACCAATGTGGATCCCAGAACAAATGGATATAAACTGGCCATCAACAAGGTTAGGCTAGAAATTAGATGAAAGTTTCTAACCATCAGAGGACTGAAGTTCTGGAACAGCCTCCCAAGGGGAGCAGTTGGGGCAAAAAAATGAACTGGCTTGATAAGTTTATGGAGGGGATGGTATGATGAGACTGCCTACAATTGCATATAGTCAATCTGCAATTGCTAGCAGCAAATATCTCCAATGGTCAGTGATGGGACACTAGATAGGTTGGGCTCTGACTTACTACAGAGAATTCATTGCCAGGTCTTGCCCACATGCTCAAGATCCAATTGAGTGCCATATTTGGGGTTGGGAAGGGATTTTCCCCATATCAGATTGGCAGAGACCATGGGGTGTTTTTGTCTTCCTCTGCAGCATGGGGCACGGGTCACTTTCAGGTTTAAAATAGTGTAATAATTGTGGAGTCTCTGTAACTTGAAATCTTTAAATCATGATTTGAGGACTTCAGTGACTCAGTGAGAAGTTAGGGGTCTGTTACAGGAGTGGGTGGGTGAGGTTCTGTGGCCTGCGATGTGCAGGAGGTCAGACTAGATGATCATGGTGGTCCCTTCTGACCTTAAAGTCTATGAATCTATAATAACAGCCCATCACAGAGCGAACCTGGCACTACCTCGATGGGGCAGCTGGCACGGAGAGAGGGAGAAGGGCTCCTCTGTCCAGCTGGCAGGTGTCATGGCAAAGCCCAGCTGTCTGTGGGGCAGAAAAGGGCCAGACTAAGGCTAGGGAGGGGGAAATCTGACCTGCCTGCTTCAGAGGGGTTGATGTAGGAAGTGGGGCTGTTGGTGTTTCCCAGCCTAGATTCCCATTAGAACTTCTCTTGATTTACGTACAGCACTGCTGTCAGATAGACATTGTCTGGCTTTAGGCGGGTTTAGCAGAAAAGTAACATTACCGTGTTTTGTCTTAAAGGATCCACCACCCCAGAGAGAAGAGACACCGACATACGCGACCATTGCTCTGCAGCAGGACAGATGTCATTAATGTTCCACTTGCTGAAACGCAGGACTCGTCAGTGCGCAGCCGCATCAAAGAACCTCCCTGGTGCATTTCCACAGCAACTCGAGGCAGCTTTCAACTTTCAGATAATAAAGAAAATGAATTGTGGGGGGAAAAAAGCATCATCTTCTTTGTGATCAGTCTTCTGCTTCAAGTGCATGCAGACGATAACCCACCTCCTTTCCTCCCTCTCAGCTGGCTTTTCTTTAGCTTTGCCACCCCTAGTGCTCAAAAATCACAAGTCAGGCCACCCAAATCATGAGATTGGCTTAAAAAACAAGAGACTTTTAAAAATAATCAGTGTTGGGTTCTTTGTATTTGCCTCCTGGTGCTGGAGCCTTTAAGGTTTTATCTACACAAGGAGACTCAGGAAAATTAAGCTGAATTAACTAAAGGTATGAATTTAAAGTGGGTTAATTAAACTGCATTAAATTCCTGTGTGGACACTCTTACTCAGAATGAAAGCCCTAATTCAACTGGTGCTAAACTCACTTCCAAAGTGAACTAAACTGTGAGTGGGAAAGTGGAGAGGGGTCTGGGGAGATACCAGTTCTGAGCACGGTGACACCATTGGTCATTGCTGCACAATAGGCCCCTGCGGTAACAGCCTTTGCCCAGGTAACTCCTCCAGCCTCCTTCATTCCCCATCCCTTCCCCTGTCAGGGACCCTGTCACTCTGCCCTGCAGCCTGCAGACCTCTGCTCACTCCCAGCCAGGCCAGGGCCACACTGAGCTCTGTTGGATCTTAGCCCTGCTATGAACTGTCCCAGCCGACAGCCCAGCCCAGCTCCTTCCATCTGTACAAATAATCGCTCCTTTGGAGAGACTGTATGGTTATGGGGAAAGGCTGGGCTCATGCTTAAGGCACCAAAGTGTAACTTCAGGGAGATTGGGGTTCAAGTTCCAGCTCTACTACACCATCCTGGGGCCTGTCACTTCATCTCTCTGGGCCTCAGCTCCCCATCTGTGAAATGGGGATAATAATTCTGCCTTGACTCAGGGGAGACTTTCCAAAGCCCCTAAGGGATTTCAGAGCACAAGTGTGTGACTGTGCCCACTGCCTCGTGCTCTTAAATCCTTCAGGTACTTGTGAAAATCCCCCCCTTAGATTGGGAACTCTTACGGACAGGGGCTCTCTCACTAAGGGTTCGTCTGCACAGAGAAATGGATCACTATGATCATCCTGGGATAACTCCCAGAGCGGTTTTGTCAGGGTTAGTTTACACCATTTTCAAAGTGACAAACTAAACTGGATAAAGCCCCTTGTACACTGGAATAAGAGTGTCCCCATGGGGAGTTATCCCGGGATAGCTGTAGTGAGTTAGTAAGACAAGTATAGTTCTCCTTGTCAATTTCCCCCTGCAGTCCAGCCCTTGGTGTCTGTGCAGCACCCAGTGCAAAGGGGGCCCTGACTTTAACTGGGGTCACTGGAGGGTCCTGTTATATAAATAATAGTGTCAAAATCAGCCGGGGCTCAGTGGCAAGGTGCTGGACAAGGAACCAAGGAACAAGATCTCTCTTCCTGCTTCGATATTCTGTACCCTAGCTGGGTATTCTTCTGTCTCCAGTGGAGCCTTGCAATTCAGATGTTAGACTGTGGGTACATCCAGACTACCTGCCGGATCGGCAGGTAGCAATCGATCTATCAGGGATCGATATATCACGTCTAGTCTAGACGTGATATATCGATCCCGGAACACGCTCCCGTCGATTCTGGAACTCCACCAGGGCGAGCGGTGGTAGTGGAGTTGATGGGGGAGCCGCGGCCGTCGATCCCACGCCGTGAGGACAGGAGGTAAGTCAAAATAAGATACGTCGACTTCAGCTACGCTATTCCCGTAGCTGAAGTTGCGTATCTTACATCGAGCGCCCCCCCCAGTGTAGACCAGCCCTGTGAGTGTAACCCACGTGCCTAATAAGGAGATATCTCTGTAAAAGATCTAGAGAGAAGGGGAGTGTGTCGTTATTGACATGAATGTGACCGTATAGTTCATTGTTGCGACCACTGTTATATATTTGTAGCAAATATTGTACAAAGGTTGTCGAGTGAGGTGTCTATGAAAAGGTTATGATTTGCTGTTTATGATTATGCTATCTATATGCATGTATCATTTTTGTATTTGAAGTTATAAGTATTGGCTATGTAAGTGTATCTCAATGTGTTTGATTCTAAGTTGCACCAGTGAATCATTTGGCCAGTTTATTGAGAAGGGATTCTTCAGATTAAGTGCCCAATCAAGAAACACACACACAGATCCAGCCAGAACAGTAACTTGGTTACAATATTTTGGAGATTCACACCATAATTTACAGATTATCATAATTTTAAGTACAAAAGCTATTTTTAAGTGGGCTCCTCACTGTGTGAATCCCATAAAGCCAGACTGCAATTATTATTATTAGCATTGTGGTAGCACCTAGAACCCCAGTCATGGACTAGGATCCCATTGTGCTAGGTGCTGTACAAACCCAGAACATGAAGACAGTCACCCCAATGTAGATCAGCAACATGGCTTGAACCTTAAAGTTTCCAATACTCACTTCAGGCCCTTGTTATCTGAACCACATGAGTAATTGCTGCCTTCTTTTTAGACCAGCTACTGGAGAAGGTTGTGAGAAACCCTTTCTCAACAGGTTACTCAAGTATTCACTTGTCAGCAGTAGAATATGGTTGATCAAGAATCGTGGCTTTTACTCCAGCTCTGGGAGAGGGGTGTGGCTTATGTTGAATAGAAATGTGATAACCCAGCCTGTGTTAGTCACGCTGAAAGATAGTGTGTGTGATGCAGTAAATGACCAGAATGAGGTTTGTCATCTTAGAGACCTGGGTCCTAGGCAGAGCCATAATTAGGACTTATACTGCCTGGGGTGAGTGTGCCCTCCCTCCCCCAATTTTTTGGTTGCGCCTCCCCCCACAACCTAGACAGGCTGGGTGGCCTGCTGAGGTGAGTCAGGGCATGGAGGTGGTGCATCCTCCCCAAGCCCGTCCACGTGGGGTGGCCCAAACAACCCCCAATGAACAGGGCTTTATGTGTCACCTCTGTTCCCACCCCATTTTTCCACCCCAGTGGTTTTGCGCCCTAGGCAGCTGCCCCGCTTGACCCGCCCTGGCTGTAGCCCTAGATCGATATCGATCTCTCTCTCTCTCTCTCTCTCATTTTTTAGTCCTTTTTGCCATGCCACATTTTTTGTCATCAAATTAAAATTTAGTACCTTCAGATTGGCACACAAATTTAACATTGCCTTTTTAAAGTACTTTTTATAGGCCGTGCATTGACCTAAAAATTGGTACTCTTGGAATTCCTGTTATAGAAGAAATGATATATTCAAATGTGGACCACATCTGTGATTGGATCTTTTACTGGAGGAGCATAGAGAAAAGTGAGAGATTTCCCCAGGAAAAGAAATCACTAACACACCCATTTTTCAATAGCTTATCATAAAGTTTTGAGAACTACAAATTGTACAATCAATACGCCAAAGAGTCCATCACTGACTAAACATTACAACCCTGGCTTTGTTTCATTAAAGCTCACTCAAAACACAAAATATTCACCATTCCTTCCACTGTCAAAACACAAATGTCTTTAACACAACCCTAGCTCTGGTGTAACTACCGCTGCACCCTAATCCAGACAGATTCCAGCCCCCGGTTATGTTTTGCTTCCATCGCCAATGGTGTCAGTTCAGTGCACTGACAACATGTGAGACTTTCTATTGCAGAGGGTGGGAAGAAGGGTCATGGGGATAATAGTTTCTAGTCCCAGCTGTGTTACTGGCTCACCATGTGAGCTTTGGTAAGTCCCTTCCTGTCTGGGTGCCTCAGTTTACCCCTCTAAAGCCAGGGCAAATAACATCTGTGTGCTTCATAAGGGTGTTAACAACCAGTGCAAATCTGAAAGGGTTATGGACATGGAAATGACAACACATCAGTATGTGCACAGACGCAGGGTCTGACCCCACAAAGACAACTACAAAATAAACAAGCCCGTGTACAGAAAAAGTAACATCATTGCAAAAAGAAATGTAAACCAGCGCTGACATAGCCAAAGACACATGGGTAAAAACCAATAAAAAATGACTTAATCCAGTGAGCTCACCTCGCTGCCTCTGCTCCTACTTGCTGCATCCTCATGGATCTGGGCTGCCGCTCCTCGACATTCCCTGACATCTCGGGTTCAAGGGCCTCTGCTTCTGCTCCAGGGCACAGATACAGGGATGGGGCGCGGCCTCATTTCCTCCAGCAGCACATTCAGGGTGTGGCCACTGCTGTGACTGCCCCCACTTCCCTCAGTCACATGTCACATTGTGTGTGGGGTAGGGTGACCAGATGTCCTGATTTTATAGGGACAGTCCCAATATTTGGGGCTTTTTCTTATATAGATGCCCATTACCCCCCACCCTCTATCCTGATTTTTCACACTTGATATCTGGTCACCCTAGTGGGGGGGGGGGTCTTAATGTGAGAGGGCACTCACTAGGATTGCTCTTCCCAGCTATGGATGGGTTCAGCTGCTCACTCACTCTGGTCAAGGGGAAACAGGGGAACTCTTTGTGGGGCTGGGCCCAAATCCACAGACCTGCCCTTATCCCAGCACCAGGGTTTCTAAAAGAAACCAACCCTGCAAGTGATGACTTTGGGGGAGACAGGGAGTTTCTGCTTTGGGGCAGAGCTGGGGAAACAAAGCAGAGAAATACAGGGAGATCTCCCCTCAACAGTGAAGTCACCTCCCCTGCCCATAGAACAGCCTCACCCCAGGTGGGAGTTTCACTCTAACCAGGGTGGCGATTTACAAGTGGAAACAACTGTGGATTCTCATTCCACTTCACTGTTGTTATTAACAACAAACCCAGCATTCATAAACAACCCTACAATAGCAATCTAGTGCAACTACAGCACAATCACTCACAAGCAATCTTACAATAACTAACCAGCAGGAGTGGCCTCACAGCTCACAAAAAGACCCTTTGATAACAAACCAATGTGCATATAGCCCCGACATATGAATAGTTTCAATGGACAACCCTACAGTAACAATCCAGTGACCGCAGCACCAGCACTCATAAACAACCCTAAAGCAACAAACCAGCAGGAGTGGTACCCACAACTCATAAAAAGACCCAATGATAACAAACGAGTGTGCATATAGCCCCAACATATGAGTAACCTCAGCACTTATGGACAACCCTCCAATAACAATCTCCCATAGAAAGTGTCCCAGTGCCCATGGATGCACCTACAAAAATAAAAATACAAGCCCAGCAGTCACAAACCTTCAAACAAACTGCTTTGTGGGCAGTCCTGGCACTCACAAACAATCCCACAACAACAAACCATTTGTATTCTCAGAAATAAATCAGGTAGAAAATTTCTACACTAATATTTTTCTTGTAAAAAAATGCAGTTTTGGCCAACGAAAATGAATTTTAGCAGGACAAAGCTTTTAGTACTCTTTTCAGGCCAGCTTCAGAAGTGTGTGTTTGACCCCTAAACACTAGCTAACAATTTGCTATTCCTTGACCGAAGAGCATGAGAGTGGCTCTCCAGCCAGGGGATTAAGGCACTCAGGAGGCAGGAGAAGCTGACTAAAATCTTCTCTCTTCCTCATTCTGAGGAGGGATTTGAATCCCTAGCTCCTACCACCCAGCTGAGCCCCTGAATCCCCAGCCTATAGAGTCATTCTCGCTTGCTCTATGGCCCAATTAATATTTAAGTAGTTATGTGAGGTGGAACAGCTTCAACAGAAGAATGGTCTGTACCCTGGGGGTTAGGTCGCACATGCTGAATTCAAGGCCCTGCTCCAAAGTGGAGGTTCCAAATGTGGGTCTTCCACATCCCAAACAAGTTCCCTCCTCCCCGGAGAAAGGTTGGGAGGAGCAGGCTCTTTTAAGAAGCTGCCCTGAATGAAATGCTTTGTACGACCCAAAACAGACTTTCCAGATTTACTGACAAATTCCAAACTCTTTTGGAACCGACCCGAATACCTGCTCTGAGTTTCCAGTTTGCTGCCAGCCCAAAACATCAGTTATTCACCAAGTGACTCTGCAATAACACACAGATGCAGTGGCATCCCAGAACTTGTAAACCCAGCAGCAACATCCGCACCCATCAGAAATGGATGAAACCCCCAGACGCTGACCCTGGGGCAGACGTTCAGCTCCAGGATGTGCCTTACAGCCTCAGGGTGGGGGTCATTGTTGTGTATTTGGTTGTCATGGTTGTTATTCCTATGGCAACTGAGTTAGATTATTAGGGGATAGCCCAGCCAGCTTTGGCCGGTTAGGTCAGCTCAGTGTCTATAAATAAATGGTTGCTTTGTAAGTTTGCTGCTCTCTGGTCTCAAGTGATTTCTTCCTAAACCGGCTGTCCCCAAGGATATAACAGTCATCTCCTCTGAAGGCAGTGTGGAGTGCGGGTAAGTGGGGGTCTCTGCTGTATGGCTCCCAGTGGCTTCCCCTGGCCTGTCACATGTGTATCCCAGCACATCACATGTGACATGAGGGATCTTCTGACACAGCTGCTACCTCCCTGTCAGCGGATCCCTGCCCCACAATGGGGGGAGCTGGGAAAGATGGAGCTTTAATTATGCTCTAAGGAACAGGGTTCCCTGCCCCATGACGGGCACCTGGGGACAAAAAGGGTGGCTGGCTCCCCTGGGCCCTGTCCGGACTCTCACCCTGCCCAGTCCTGTTTCTATCCTGCTCCTCTCCCCTCCCAAATCCTGTTTCCATCCCCTGTTCTCCTCCCTCCATCTCCGCCCCCTTCCTTTCTCCTTCCCCTTCCCATTTCTACCCCCCTTCCCTCTGCCCAACCCCAATCCCCTCCCTCCTTGAACTGTCCCCCTCTTATCTGAGGGCTTTTCCTGACCCTCCCAGCCTATTGAGATCCTCCCTCAGGTGACAGTTGGGCTTCCCTGTCCATTGCCCCCCTCAGGCAGCGTTTCTGGAACAATTTGTATAGTAGGGGTACTGAGAGCCATTGAAGCAAACTGCTAACCTTGTATATATAGGGTCCAGCACCTATGCCCTCAGGTGACAGTTGGCCGTTCCCCTCCTTGACGGTCCCGTCACTGACTCTGCTCCCCAGGCCCCTCCCCCCGCAGGCATTTCCCAAGTCGCTGCAGGCGGCTCCGGCCCATCCCCCGAGCTCGCCGCACCCAGGCCTGGAGGGTTCGGCCCGTCCCAGCAGGGCCCCACCAGGTTACAGCAAGTCTCCAGCCCACAGAGCAAAGGGCCCACTTAGCCCCTGACTGTTTGCTCCCCAGTGACGTCACTGTGCCCTGAAATGCAAACACGGGGGTTACGCCGGCATTGCTCAGCCGCGGCCAGACACCCGAGCAAGTGTGGGAAGAGACGGGTTCTGCCTGCTGAGGCGCCAGCGCTGGAGAGGCACCAGGAAAAATTCCCACCTTTGTGAGCCGGCCTGGAGTCCAGCTGGCCCAGGGACTTTGGGGCCCCCAGTTTGTTGGGTGTGTCTGGTTTTTATTAGCCAGACAAGGCGGGTGAGGTCAAACTTTCTATTGGACCAACTTCTGCTGGTGAGAGAGACACGATTTTTAGTTACACAGCTCTGCTATCCTGGAACCTACACCAACACTTCAGACAACAATGTTATTTATGGTAAGACATGCTGGGGTAGCGAGGGCCTGAAGAGGAAAGAGTCAGTGGCCACCTCTACCAAAGGAAAGGCTGGCCAGCAACAAAGGTGGGATTCAAACCCACCCAAGCAGAATACACTGGATCAGCTTTAACTACTTAGCCACCTTTTCCCCCTCTGGGATGGTTTTCTCATGATCTCCCATTTAGTCAGACCAGATTGGGCACCCAAGTGAATGTAAAGAAGAAAACATAGGTCTGCCTGCAGGGATACCAGGCCTGTAGCCACATCATGCAAGATGGCTGAGTGGTTAAGACTGTGGATTCATTGTATGCTGCACACATGTGTTTGAACCCCCTTTGGTTATTGGCCATCTGTTCTTCTTTTCATGGGGGCACCCACTGGCTTGTTCTTCCATGCCTCTTCCACGCAGTTGCTGAAAGAAGAAAAGCTCCCCACTAACTGGGTGCCACGACACCATGTAGCACTGAAACATGGGCTGATGAAGGGACAACTGGTGGCAAAGGGGCCACTTTTGGCTGATAAACTGAGTGGCTAAAGTGCTGGATTGTTAATCCATTGCGCTCTGTGTGCCTGGGTTCAGAGGGTACCAAGAGCAGCTCACAGATGTACTTGTTTTTTTCCTTCACGTCCAGAGCACTAGAGGAGGGAAATCATAGCACCTATCTTTTAAAGGGGGGAACAGGACCCAGGGAATTATAGACCAGTCAACCTAACTTGGATGCCTGCAGTGATGCTGGAACAAATTATTAAACAATCAGTTGATAAGCACCTAGAGGATAACAGGGTTATAAGGAATAACCAGCATAGATGTGTCAAGAACAAATCATGCCAAACCAATCTAACTTCCTTCTTTGACAGAGTTACTGGCCTAGTGGATAGTGGGGAAACAGTAGATGGGATCTATCTAGATTTTTTTAAGGCTTTTACCACAGTCCCATATGATACTCTCATAGTAACATGATGGAAATGTGGTGCAGATTAAATAATTTTAAGGTGGGTGCACAACTGGTCGAAAGACCATACTGAACTGGTTGAAAGACCACACTCAGTTATCAGTGGTCAAGCTGAGCGGATCCTGCAGGAGTCTGTCCTGGATGTGGTACTATTCACTATCTTCATTAATGTCTTGGATAATAGAGTGGAACGTATGCTTGTAAAATTTGCAGATGACAAGAAGCTGGGAGGGATTGCCAGCACTTTGAGGACAGGATTAGAATTCAAAATGACCTGGACAAATTGGAGAATTGGTCTGAAACCAAATGAGATAAAATTTAATAAAGACAAGTGCTAAGTACTTCAATTAGAAAGGAAAAATCAAATGCACAACTACAAAATGGGAAATAACTGGCTAGGTGGCAGTACTGCTGGCAAGGATCTGGGGGTCACAGTGGATCATACATTGAGTATAAGTCAATAATGTGATGCAGCTGCAAAAAAAGGCTGATGTCATTCTGTGGTCTATTAACAGCAGTGTTGTATATAAGACCTGGGAGGTCATGGTTCCACTCTCCTGGGAACTGGTGAGGTCTGAGCCAGAGGACTGTGTCCAATTCTGGGTGTCATACTTTAGGAAAGATGTGGACTAATTAGAAAGAATCCACAGGAGAGCAACAAAAATGATCAAAGGTTTAGAAAATCTGACCTATGAAGAAAGATTAAAAAAACTGGGCATTTTTAGTTTTCAGAGAAGAACACGGAGGGAGGACCTGATAACGGTCTCCAGATATGTTAAGAGCTATTGTAAAAAGGGCAGTGATCAATTGCGCTCAGTCACTCTGAAGGTAGGACAAGACATAATGGGCTTAATCTGCAGCAAGGGAGGGTAAAGCTAGATAGAATGAAAATTTTTCTAACAATAAGGGTAGCTAAGCTCCTATAGGCTTCCAAGGGAGGTTCTTTAATCCCCATCATCAGAAGTTAATAAGAACAGGTTGGACAAACCTCTTGTCAGAAATGGTCTAGGTTTATTGTGACCCGCCTCAGTACAGGGGGCTGGACTTAATGATTTCTTGAGTCCCTTCCAGCCCAATATTTCTATGATACTATGATTTCCAGCATTCCCACACCCATCACCCAGTCTGTCAGGCTAATATCCATTAACCTCTAGGAGATCACAGGGGAGTCATGTGGGCACAGGGCAGAACAGAGCACTGGCAGAGTCCACCTGTGAACAGTGAGGATTAAAGATGGTACAGGGGCAGAAAATGGAATTTTTTTTCCTCATGGAAAATTTAGATGAATTTCCATTGAAATTTCCAGCAATAAAACTTTAACTTTTCATCAACTAACTGAAAATCTAAAAACTTGGGGGGAAATATCAGTTTTCACAACTGAAAACTGAAAATTTTCAGCTGAAAACTTGCAAAATCTGAAATATTTTGGAGCTTTTGGTTTTCCAGTGAAAAATAAAAAATGTTCAAAGAAAACAGACTGCCACAGATAAATAAAAAAATAAATTTCTCAAAAATTGGTTTTCTATCAAAACAAGGTGTTGGTGTAAAATTGCCAGCCAGCCCTTGTGCAGTCATCACTATGAATGTGTTGTTTCCTCAGTGCCATTGGTGTGTATGGTGCTGTACAGTCCCATACATCCCTGCTCTGACAACCTGCTGTGGGTTATACGCCTGACTAGAGTGTTAAACCTCCCAGCATCCTTTGACAAAGTCTATTCTGGGGATGTCTGTGGCCTTAACAATCTGCTCAGTCTGTCAGTGTCAGGCCTTGGGTACACACCATATCTTGATGCTCCACTGAGCTTCCTGAAATCTCTGCCAAGACCAACAGCTCCACCTCATCCCTCTTGCCCATTCACCATTAGGTGTCTCAGCCACCCCAGATCGAACATCTTCCCCTCCTCAATCAGGCTCTGAATCATCATATCTGGTACCTGTTGTGTTTCTGGTCTCAGATTGAGAGTCCCCAAACCCAGACTTTGTGGGGAGTTTAGATCCTAACTGTGTGGCCTTGGACTGTCTCTATCATAGGCCCAAACCAGAACCCTGAGTCCACACAACAAAACTCTGGGGAAGGTCAGATTAGGATCCACAGCTGGAGCTAAACCTCAGGGCCCATCTCCAGTTGCTCTGTCCCAGTCCAGCATCTCCCCTCCCCCTGGTCCCCTCTTCACTGATCACCCACAGCCACCTTAGTGTTTAGAAATGTGAGCCAGTTTAGGGTCTTTAAACCGAGATGATTGGGGACGTCTCTTTCTGCAAGACAGGCTCTAGTTCAGCCAGAAGTTAGCAGCTCAATGCAGGGATCCCTGCGGGAGGCTCTCTGGCCTGGGCTGTGCAGACACTCTGACTAGATGGTCCCATTGGTCCTTTCTGGCCTTTAAATATACAACTATGAAAATAAACTGCCCTGGAAACCTCATGAGAACAGAATAAATGGAGAGAGAGAGAATGAGGCAGGTTAATGTGTGAGGACAAAAATAACATTGTGAGAGCGGGTTATTCAATCCCACATCACAGCATGTGATACACCCCCACCCTGCTGGGCTGCTAGCTCGTGGTCAGGCCTAGAGAGAGCTCACTGCTGGGCAGGGGAAGAGGCGTCTGCACAGGAGACTCTGCAGATGCTCAGGGTGTTGACGGCTCATCCTGCTGGTCCCTCCTTGTGTGACTGCACAGAGCAGCTGGATTCTGTGCACAGAGAGTCGCTGAGCAGCAGCTGGTCACTCTCTAGTCCCGCAGCATCTGGCTCCATCAATATCCTCTGCAGGACTGGGGAGATGGATCTAATTCTGCCCTGCCTGCATGGGGTTTGGGCCAGGGGAAGAGAGGCAGGATGTGATCCCAGAAATAATAGGGGGTGGGACTGTCCGTGACATTGATTAAATCCCCTGCGGCAGATTTCCCAACTTGTGTCTCTGATGTTTTCCCATCTCTAAGCACTTCCCCTTTTTGGACAAAATAGCCCAGGCTCATTGGCCTGCCAGGCAGGTACCAGGTCGCTCATTGTCAGCCAAGCTTTTGGGAAGGCAAGGGCAAGGGCTAAGGGGAAGACGGGCCCTGAGTTCAATCCCTGCATTAACTGTGGACTCCTGTGTGCCCTGGGATCAGTCACTGAGTCTGTGTGCCTCAGTTTCCCCATCTGTGAAATAAGGATGTCTTCTCTACCTCTCAGGAATCTGTGCAGATAAACCCCATTAATGATTATATGTGGGGATCAAATACTTCAGTGACAGGGAATGCAGAAGGAGAGAGAGCATTGATAGAAAGAGCATTTTATCCCAGGGCTTCTTCATAGACAGTATAATTTTAAACCATTGATAGTGTAATTCCCTCGGGGACACTCTTATTGTGGAATCAGAGCCTTTGTCAGGTTTAGTCATAGATTCTAAGGCCAGAAGGGACCACTGTGATCACATAGTCTGACCTCCTGTATAACACAGGCCAGAGAACTGCCCCCAAATAATTCCTGTTTGAACAAGAGAGTCTCTTTGAGAAAAACATCCACAATTGATTTAAAAATTGCCAGTGATGGAGAATCCACCACAGATCTTGATAATTTTCCCCATGGTTAATTATCTTCACTGTTGAAAATTTATGCCTTATAGTTTATATTGCGTCTAAAATGACATAAGATAAACCAGAAAAAGGCTCTTATACCAGAACCCGGGTGTGCACAGGGACTTACACTGGTATAACTGGAGCAGTATCAATTCACTCCTTAGCTGATATCAGATAACTTCCTGTGAAGTACTATAGTGGCAGGAGTTGTGTGGTTCATGGGGGGCAGGTGCTGGGTCTAGTCCATCTGCTTTGGGAACATGTCAGGATGCCCACAGCTTTCATACAGTTGCCTCTATTGCCTCAGCAGGAAATAATCAATGTTCACCTCACAGGGAATGCTAGGACAGCTGAGAACTGGACTGGTCGCTCAGCGTCCGCACAGTGTGGTTGTGCCAGAGGAGCTTTATCACAAAATCCCCATCACAACTGGCACTGATCTCCCTTGATTGCAGTCTCACCTGAGGGTCAAGGCTAGAATGGGCCATGGGGACGCAGCCCCTCGCACACCTACAGCTGGTCTCACACACAGATTTGGCACATGTACAATTGGCACACGCACTTATGGCCAAACCTTCCAAAATGGCCAGTGATTTTGGGAGCCCAACTTGTGACACATTAAGGGGTGACAGACAGACTGCACTGAGCTCTCACCTGCTGGAAATCTGCCCCTTTAGAGTATCTTAAATGGGGCCCCCAAAATCACTAAGTGCTTTTGAAAATTTTAGTGTTTATGCTTAACCATGCATGGTATTTAAATGTAATATCGTACCTCTCACTCCTCATATACGTCCTCTATCACTCTATACCTTTATCCCCAAACATAGACATGTATAGATCTCTGTCTCTATTGCCAGCTCTGTGCAGCGGACTCCTTCAAGTCTCTCTTAAAGCACTAACATAGAGAGGAGCCCTGTGGGACATATGATTAAAATATGACCATGTAGATCATTGTTGCTACCACTGTTATACAATCACGATAAATCTTGTACAAAGTATGTCATGTCAGGTGTCAATGGAAAAGTTATGGTTTGCCAAATGTGATTATCCTATTGTATGCATGAATCATTTTTTGTATCTGAAATTATGAATATTGGCTGTATACCTGTACTTCAAATGTGTTTGCTCCTGGGTAACACCCACAAGGTATTTACATCCAGTCTAGCCGGCACATTGTGAAGGGAATATTACGTACACAATGGGGCCATGAAAGAATCTTATACACACCTGAGGGACTTTCCTGATAAAGCCAGACTATTGGTAATGGCTGCTATGACTCATCAAAGCATGCAAGGGCATGTGATTAGACCATATGGTACTGAACTCCATCTTGGGTGCCTGTTCTTTTCCACAAACTGTGCTGAAGGTTTTGCCTGGAACAATGAGTTTCCCTCCACATGGCAGAAGCTATAAAAGGCCCTTGAAACATCTCCATGTTGACTCTTTCCTGCTCTGATCTCTGGACTTGTACTAATGGGAGCATTCTAACCAAGGGACTGAGGACCTTCCAATCATTTGGAAGCAACCAGAGACTTAACAAGCCAGCAGTTTATTCCAACACTGCTTCAAGCCTGATCCAAGAACTTTGCAATTATTGTAAGTATTTGGTTCTTTTAACCAGTTTTAATTCTTATCTCTTTCTTTTATAAATAGTCCTTTAGATATTAGATACTAAAGGATTGGCAACAGCGTGATTATTGGGTAAGATCTGAGTTATATATTGACCTGGGTATGTGGCTGGTCCTCTGGGATCAGAAGAACTGTTGGTTGATGAAATTGGTTTTAAATAACCACTCATCTTTAAGTCTGGTGTCTGGGTGTTGAAACAAGGACTGGAATACCTAAGGAGGTTGCATTTCTGACTTCTTGCTAGTCAGTGTGGTGAGACAGAAGTTTACTTTTGTTGCTGGTTTGATATACCTGACGGAGGAATAATCACCAGTTTTGGGGTGTGTCTGCTCTATTTTCAGCAGTTTGTCCTGAATCTGGTATTCTCAGTTGTGACCCACTGAGGCACAGTGACACCCTGGTCATTTCTTCCCTGTATGGAGCCGTCTCTCTGCTCCTTTCAGGGTCTGTGCAGTGAGGCAGCTGCAGGGTCTGTGCAGCAGGAGGAACTCACTCTGCAGGTGCTCTTGATTCATGTATCAGCTGCGTTTGTAGCACTGGCTGAGGGGGGTGGGGTGAGTTCCCCTTCTTCACATCCCATTTTGCACTGTGCATGATCCTCTCATTAATCTTCCCTTCACTCTCCCAGTGCTTAATTTGTGCCAGGGCTGAGCCCCAGCACCTCTAGGTTTGGCAGTTCATAACCTCGGCACCTCTGAGCTTGTCTCATCAGTTATGAATGTAAACAAATTGCTTGAGCCCCAGCACCTCTTTTATTACAAATTAAGCCCAGCACCCTCTCATGGCGGAGACTTTCCTTGTTCCTGTTCCTGTGGGGGGTCTGGGTTGGAGTCACTCCAAGTGAAAGCTGTGGAGCCATTTCGCTGTCACAACAGAACCGTGACACGGGGGCCTGATCCCAAGACCAGTGAAGTCAATGGAGTCTTTCCATTGACACCAAGGGGCTTTGGATCAGCCCCTTTCTGGGCAGCATTGTCTGAGCTACAAGCAGGTGCCAGGGGATCAGTCTGGGCTAGAGCTCTAAAAAGCACATAGTTTTCAAAGTGAGAGTTTGTCAAACATTTTCATTATTTCCAAAGTTTCCATTTTTACAAAGAAAACATTAACATTTTGGGGGGGGGGGGTTGTAAAAACAAAATTGGAAAATTAAAAGAAAAAAAGATGAACATTTTCATTTTAAACCCCCCATTTTTAAGAGATTTTTAAAAGTTTTCGGGTTTGGGGATTTCCCCTCCCTCCATTTTTATCATTTTGCCACCACAAGAGGGGGGGAAAAGGGGGGGAAATGTTTTTTACAGAAGGTTTTGAAACAATGATTTAAGAAAACTGCAAAAAATATTTACCCTTTTCCACCCTGCTGTCCTCTGGGCTCTGCTTATGACAGGTACTCTCACCGTGTGCTCCTAGGACCAGCCCCATAGGATCTGAGCTCTGCTGACCATCCTCCATGCATCTGAGCTCCACCCGAACGTCCCCTGTCCAGCTGCTCTGCAGAACTGACTCCATCCCAGGGGTGAAATGTGCCCAGCCACCATCCCAGGACAATCCACTTCTGTATCAATTACTCTGCAAAGTTGCTCTGCTAAAGGGCTCTGCCTTGTGCTCCTGACAGATTTCCCTTGAGGACCTCGGCTGTTTGGCTTCCCACAGAGGTGCTAACATCTATTCAAAGATTTTCTTTCTTTCCCAAATATTTCTTTGGCCTTTTCTCCTGGTTTCCCCACTTGCTTAGTCACACTGATTCCAGCTCCCCACCTGCTCAGAGGTCACTTCTGGATGCTTTATATCCACTGCCTTGTGTTCTTCACCATCCGGCAGTACCCTGGTACCCGTCTCTCAGCAGGGACAGCAAAATGAGCAGGGATGCAGAAGGGACCAGGAAGGGACCTTGTTCCCATCTATCAGCAGGGACAACAGACTCCTCAGGAGCCCAGAATGGGGAGAGGGGGCAGTCAGCGCAGGATGGGTAGAAGTGACTGGATCTGAGTTTCGAGGATGAGGCAAAGGCCGTTAAGCAAGTTGGGAGCCAGCACCGTCCCGTGGTAGCTATTTGGGGGGGAAAGGGGGAATTCACCCATGTGCAGTGGGTCCCACTTGAGGCCCAGACCCCATTTATGTCCTCCTTAAGCCCAGAGAGTGAATTTCTCTTGGGGGAGCTGGGTCCTTCTCAGCAAGGACGTGACACCAAGTTGGAGGCAAAAGGTTCAGTCTCATCCAACATCCAGATCCCTCAATCACCCAGTGACATTTCATCCTGGCCCAGCTGTGCCTTTAGCCAGGAAACTGTCTCGGTCCTCAGGCAGTGAGATGGGATGGAGGGTGTTTCCTCAGTGATATGTTTAGACTCAAACAAGCAAACCAGGCCCCTTTGGTTCTCAATTTTGCAGCCCAAAATAGAGAGGCTGTGGCCGGGGCGGGGAAAAGGAGGTGGTGCGGAACAGGAAACGGGTAGATGTGACAAATATCAGACCCAATGAGGGGACAGAGCTGGTCAGAGAGAGGCTATGATGTCTCTGCTGCCTGAGCCCTGCAAACCCCAGGGGGCTGGAAGCAGAGAAAGGGGCTGGCTGGAACATCCAGCCCTGGGGAGCAGCAGACACCGCTGGGCTGTTTCCATCCTGATCGGTTCCCCCCACTGCCCCGATGATCCTGTCTCTGTGCCTCTTGCTTAGCGGTGAGTATGCAGGACCCCAGTGCTAAGTCATAGCAGGTTGGGAGGAAACAGAACGAAGAACAGCACCTGGCCCAGACTGTCGGCAAATCCTCTTTAGTGGGAGGGAAAGGAGAACCAGTAGAAACGCTGAGTATGAGAGCTGGGCCAGATCCCCGCCTGGTGTAAATCAGTGTAGCTCCATTGGAATCAATGCCAGTTTACGCCAGCTGAGGATCTGGCCCTCTAGAGAGCTGAAGGGAAAGGAGGTCCCAGCTCAGCCAAGGTCTGTGTGTGTGAGGAATCTGCCCTGCCCCAGATCTAACGTCCTGCCTGGTTTGCTTCTTCACCAAAACACGAATCAGGATTTTTTTTTTCATATCTACTTGTAGTGAGGCAGTGTGGCTCCCCGCTGCCCCGCATAGGGTCAAGCCCCGGCAAATCCTTGTACACTACTAAAGACAATTTTTTTGTCCCTCAAGAGGGACATCAGAAAAGGGGGAGACTTTATCTCCAGCACTAACCACACGGCACCTTTCTGTTCCCAGCGCTGAGTCCCAGCAGCCAGGAGATCTGCTCAGCTCCTGGTGAGTCTGTCTGTCAGTCTGTCCCCAGAAAAATTTATCTATCTATCTATCTATCTAATAACGCCAGAGAGGAATATACTAATAAAAAGTCCAGCAACAGATTATTATTAATTACTATTATTACTGGGACCCCAGATGCCCCTCTCAAGGATCAGGGCCCCATCACGCCACGTGCTGCACCCCCCCATGTGAGGCTCTGGTCCCTTCCCCCGAAGAGCTGACAGTCTCAGATCTGACATTATCCCCCCGTTACCCAGCTGTGCTGAAATAAGAGCCTGCTCCAGAGACATTGCGCAGACCCCACAGCCCTTCAGCAGGGGGAGTACGTCTACTCTGCAATTAGAGGCCCACGGCTGGCCTGTGCCGTGTCAATAGCCCTGTAGCCTGAGCCCCATAAGCCTTAGTCAGCTGGTTTTGATTGCAGGGTAGTCGTGCCCTTAGTAGCTGCGAGCTGCTTCCACAGTAACCAACCTCCTTTGGCAAACTGCTCCCTGGGCTCCCCTGAAACAGGCCCCACTTATGGCCCCACTGACAGCTCTGACCCATTCCCCTTCCCAGGTGCTCTCCGTGCCCCCACCCTCAACCTGAGCCAGACGTCCACGTCCGTGCGGCTCCAGTGCTCCGTGTTCTCACGGGCCCGGGCCACCCGTGTCGTCTTCTGTAAGGACGGGGAAGAGCTTTTGTCTCAGACGGGCTCAGTGGAGAAGCTCACCTACAACTATGACCATGTGGTGTCTAGGGGGAGCTCTGGGAGTTACTCCTGCGGGTATGAGATCAAGGACAGCGACAACCAGGTGAACAGATCCCAGCTCAGCCCTGCCCAGCACCTCAGTATCACCGGTAAGGGGAGTGAATTTCAGAGCGAGTACAATCATCCATGCAATGGCAGAGATAGAATCCAGATGTAGATAGCTCAGTGACAGGGTACTGGGCAGAAGAAATAGGTTTTTATCCTCTGTGTCCACCAGCCCCTACTGGCAGATATAATATTTGCTTTGTCGGTGGATCACATGAGTGTTAGTGAGACAGGAGTAGGTTGTTGGTTCCCAGGATTTCTGGGGTCATTTCAAGGCTCTGGGAGTGTTAGAGGCAACATAGTCAACCACATAACTCTGGCACATTCCCTCTTAAAGGCAGCGAGACAAAGTGGCTGAATCTGGTGTTTGCTGTGTTAGAACCCTCCCCTCTGTTCCCAGCTCTGCCTCAAGTGACCTTGTGCAACCCTTCGTTATATGTAGCAAGGGAAAATGACAGGTGTCACCAATACTTTAGGGGTATGAGCACTTGGCTAGTAGCTTGGCTGTGAAGTGCACAGAGAAGTTAATAAGACTCAGTGGAAGAGCTGGGGCTAGAGCACGGGGTCTCCTGGCTTGTAGCTGAGGGCCACCCCAGGCTCCAGGACACCACGTGGGGAATGCATGCCCACACCCACAAGTTCTACACAGGAGGACAGAGCTGCTCAATGAAAGGAACGTGTAACACTTGGCAGATCTGACGGAGCCACTCAGTGAGGCTACCATTTGGGGAGGTTTCATTCAGGGAACAGTCCTGGCCCATTTGTCTGGTGTAGGGAGCTGGGTGCAGCCATTGCAGCTGCATTTCTCACACACTGAGTGTCCCCTGGAGGCACAGATGGGCCCAGATTCTCCTTGTCCCCATTGCACAGGCCAGGTGAGCAGCAGTGGAGAGGAGTCAGACCCCACAGCTCACGGAGACGCTCTTGGGTCAGACCCTGGGGATCTGAGCCCAGCTCTGTCCTCCCAGCTCTCCCCTCACTGCATAGAGACTTTGGAGCAAACTCACCCCTGGGGAAACTCCTCTGCTTGCAGCACTTACACCAGGGGGAGACCCAGTTCTCTGCAGTGAAACCCAGCCTGTGCAGAGGGGCCAGCCCCAGGGCCAGACAGCACTTAACTCCCCTGAACCCTCAGCACTGGGCGTGAGCAGGGCCTAGGCCTGGTGCTGCCCCAGGCACAGGGTGGCTGGGGAATGTTGCCCATGCACACAGCCTATCATACAACCCGCTCTGCCCACCAGGCGAGCCCTGGGCTGTCTGAAGGGTGCAGGGGTCTCCCGCACATTCAGATCCCCGAGGGGGCTCCACAGCAAGAGCATCTGACTGGGGGGGGCAGGGAAATCCTGGCTCAGGGCTTCCTGGAGCATTTTCACCCCTGCGGAGCTTCGACCTCAGTGACAGGTGTCAGGGATCAATGAAACGATGGTTTGTTAAATGGACAGTGACGTCCTCGCTGAGTCTGCAGTGGGGAAACTCAGTGTGACACTCAGAGCAAGGGAGAGAGAGTCCAGGGACCGGCTCCTCGGCTGCTGTAATCTGTCAAGAGCCCTGTGGACTCCAGTGGAGAGATGCCGATTTACACCCGCTGGGGATCTGGCCCCAGTGACTCCTGCAGAGTGATGCTGATTTACACCCGCTGGGAAGTGCGTTCCTGCAGAGGCTGCAGGCGTCTCTCCCACACGGTGTGATTCTCTTTGCCCTTGTCCCACAGGCAGCACGAACAGCAGTGGAGGAGGGGAGGAGCTGACTCACACAGGTAACGGGCTATTGCTCTGTCATACCCTGATTGTCAGAGCCCAGCTCTGTGCCCCCAGCCAGGCCAGCTCCAGCATTGGCCTAAGCCACTGCCCCCCACACCCCCACTGAGCCACCAGCCCCCCAGCACTGGGCCGGCCCCAACGCCTGGTCGAGCCACCTCACTCCCCCGCCAGACCCTCCCGCCGCTGACTTGCCATCGCTGCTCACTCCCCCTCCCAAGAGGAGGAGGGACGTGGTGAACAGCGGGGGGTCATGGTGGCATGGAGGACTTACTGGCAGGCAGCAGGCTGTGGGGGCCTCGGGGAAGGGGCAGGGCCACTGTGGCACAAGTGTTGGGTGGTGGGTCGGCGGCAGCTGCGCCAGGGAATGTGCCTACCTGCAGCATGATCCCCCCCTTAGATCTAGACCTCCGGGAGCTGATATGGGTTCCTCATTACACAGCAGCTGCTCTGTGTCTAGTGCTGGCACTGCAGTCTCACACGCTGCTTTGCAGATGGCTGTCACCATGTCCCTTTCCATGTTGCAGGGCCGGTCATGTCCCTCGCCATCTGGGTCACCCGCTGCACCCTGGTCCTGCTCCTCCTGGTGTCTGTGCCCATCATCACCTTCTTTCTGGAGAAATGGGAACTGCCCTAGCCTGCGGGCTGGAAGAGTCTCATGAGGGAAGTAACAGTGTCATGGAAGGAAGTAGGATTGCCAGGCGTCCGGTTTTCGACCGGAATACCCGGTCAAAAAGGGACCCTGGCAGCTCTGGTCAGCACTGCTGTCCAGACTATTAAAAGTCCTTTTGGCAGCATGGCAGGGCTGGCAGGCTCCTTGGCTGGCTCCACACGGCTCCCAGGAAGCAGCCAGCATGTCCAGCTCCTAAGTGAAGGTGAAGGTCAGGGGATCCCTCGCGCTACCCCCACCCATAGGCCCTGCTCCACGTGCCGGCTGTGCATCTCCCATTGGCCAGGAAGCACGGCCAATGGGAGCTGTGGGGGCGGTACCTGGGGATGGGGGCAGCGTGCAGAGCCTAGGAGCGAGGGACATGTCACCGCTTCGCAGGAGCTGCCTGAGGTCAGCACCACCTGGAGCTCACACCCCGCATCCCTCCTGTACCCCAACTCCCTGCTCCAGCCCTGAACCCCCTCTTGCACTCTGAGCCCATCATCCCCAGCCCTAACCCAGAGCCTGCACCCACAGCCAAGAGCCCGTACTCCATCTGAAACAAAAACCCCTTCCTGCACCCAAACTCCCTCCCTGAGCCCATACCCTGCACCCCCTTCTTCACCCCAACACCCTTCCCAAGCCCTGAGTCCCCTCTCACACTCCAAACCCCTCGGCCGCAGCCTGCAGTCCTCTCCCAAATCCCAGCCATCACTGAGAACAGCCTAGCTCCATCCTCTTTGGAACCTGCCTTCAGGTAGCTGAAGGCTGCTATCAAATCCCCCCTCACTCTTCTCTTCTGCAGACTAAATAAGCCCAGTTCCCTCAGCCTCTCCTCATAAGTCATGTGCCCCAACCCCCTAATCACTTTCGTTGCCCTCCGCTGGACTCTCTCCAATTTATCCACATCCTTCTTGTAGTGTGGGGCCCAAAACTGGATGCAATACTCCAGATGTAGCCTCACTAGTGCCGAATAAGGGGGAATAATCACTTCCCTCGATCTGCTGGCAATGCTCCTACTAATACAGCCCAATATGATGTTAGCCTTCTTGGCAACAAGGGAACACTGTTGACTCATATCTAGCTTCTCATCCACTGTAATCCCCAGGTCCTTTTCTGCAGAAATGCCGCTCAGCCAGTCGGTCCCCAGCCTGTAGCAGTACATGGGATTCTTCCGTCCTAAGTGCAGGACTCTGCACTTGTCCTTGTTGAACCTCATTAAATTTCTTTTGTCCCAATCCTCCAATTTGTCTAGGTCACTCTGGACCCTATCCCTACCCTCCAACATATCTTCCTCTCCCCCTAGCTTAATGTCATCTGCAAACTTGCTAAGGGTGCAATCCATCCCATCATCCAGATCATTAATGAAGATGTTGAACAAAAGTGGCCCCAGGACCGACCCCTGGGGCACTCCACTTGACACTGGCTGCCAGCTAGACATGGAGCCATTGATATCTATCCATTGAGCCCAGTGATCTAGCCAGCTTTCTATCCACCTTATAGTCCATTCATCCAGTCCATAATTTTTTAACTTGCTGGCAAGAATACTGTGAAGAAGAATACAAGAATCATCAGTCGGGGTGCAAAATTGCTAATTAAAATCCTATCTAGTTTGCATAAAATTTAGTTTGTGGCTCTTCTGGTTCCAGAGATGTTGGTGCCTGCCAGAGTGAAAGGTGCTGACTTTTGCAGTACCGAGGCAGAGGAGTGCTTTGGCTCAGAACGCACTCTACTCTGAACCCCATGCCTGGCTGTCTTCAGTGCCAGGGATGACCCCCTTTTGGCCTGCTGTTTCTTATGCCTGTTTCTAGGCACTGGGGATGGTGATTGGTGCTGGGACTCCGGTACATAGCAGCACTCCTTACCGACGCCGACCAGCCTGGCTCAGATACAGGTCTCAGTGCCACCTCCATGAGCAGGAACTTGAGCCTGGTCTCCCAATCCTTCTTTGTGCAAGGCTTAAAGTCCTTGCAGATCTGTCAATGGTGCCTGTGATAAATGAAGGGGGTGGTAGCTCCCTTTTATGGACACCCAGCCAGCCAGTTAGCTATAAAATTCCTATTAGTAGCTGTTCTCTGCTTGCTTTGCCTGTAAAGGGTTAACAAAATCCCCAGGTAAAGGAAAAGGAGTGGGCACCTGACCAAAAGAGCCATTGGGAGGGCTAGAAATTTTTAAAATTGGGAAAAAACTTCCCTTGGCTGTGTGGTGGTGTTCTCCGGGAGTGAGTGGAGAGACAGAGCAGCAATGCTGTAAGCAGCTTTAAGCCTGGTTTGATTATAGATCATCAATTCATACCTTGAATCTACTTATCTGAAGTCTCAGATATGTAAGTAAATTAGAATGTCTAGAAAGACGTGATTAGGGTTATTTCTTATTGGCTTGTGGACTCCTCTGTACTAACCCCAGATGCTTTTGTTTTGCTTGTAACCTAAGCTGAACCTCAAGAGAGCTATCTTGATGCTTAATTTTTATAACTGTTTCCTTTAAGATCTAGCAAAAAGCTTAAGTTCCAAATGTATTTCCTTTCTTTTTGAGTTTAATAAAATTTACCTTTTTTAAGAACAGGATTGGATTTTTGTGTCCCTAGGAGGTTTGTGCATATGTTGTTTAATAAGCTGGTGACAACAGCTGATTGCCTTTGTTTTTTTCTCAGCTCTTCCCGGGAAGGGGGGTGAAAGGGCTTGAGGGTACCCACAGGAAGGAATTCCCAAGTGTTTCTTCCTGGGTTCTCAAAAGGGTGTGGGGGGGTTCACTTGGGTGGTGGTAGCATCTACCCATCCAAGGTCAGAGAGAAGCTGTGACTTTGGGAGTTTAATACCAGCCTAGAGTGGCCAGTATTGTTTTTTTTTAGAACCCTTGCGGATCCTCATCGTCTGCAATCGAAGTGCCAGAGTGGGGAATCAGCCTTGACATGGTGGCAGAGCAGTGGGATCATTTTGAACCAGAAGCACAGACCTCAGGATTTTAAAAGGACACATTTTTCCTTTTCGCTGCTTGAAAGCCAGGAAGGTTCTTTTCTTTTCTTTTCTGCCTGAGGGGGGAAAGGTACACAAAAGGTTCAACCTGCAAAGCCAGGGAGTCCAATAAGCAGTTTATTTTTTTTCTAGCTTCATGGCAATGAAATAACTAGGCTAGAGTAGGGCAGCCTGTGCATGAGGTTGAGGTCAGGCACCGAAACCCTAGAAAAAACAGTCTTCCCAAAGCAGCACGCCATGGGGAAGATAGACTCAGCTCAAGACCAGACATCCAGCTCCATGATGGAAATGCAGGGAAGGGATGGGGGGTCTGGGAACATCCCAGAAGGGAAGGGTCAGCCCTCCCCAACCTGAGATCCAGGTGCCAAAATGGAGGGATGCCCAATACCCTTCCCAAGCTCTGAGTCCCCTCTCACACTCCAAACCCCTCGGCCGCAGCCTGCAGTCCCCTCCCAAATCCCAGCCATCACTGAGAACAGCCTAGCTCCATCCTCTTTGGAACCTGGTGTTCTAACTGTGAAAGACAGGAATTCCTTCCTAGAGATGAAGCGCTTGGAGGCAGAAGTGGAGGCAAAGCGCTTGGAAGCAGAGGAGATGCATTTGGAGGTGGAAGCAAAGCACTTAGAGCTGGAAAAGGCTAAGCTGAATCCACCGGTAACCCTGTCATAAACATACAGATAAGGGTAGCATAAAATCCCTCCTGGGCAGCTGTACTGAATCTTTACCTGTAAGGGGTTAAGAAGCTCAAATAACCTGGTTGGCACATGACCAAAAGGACCAATAAGGAAAGAAGATACTTTCAAATCTGAATTGGGAGGGGGGAGTTGTTTGTGCTGTCTTTGTTCCCTCTCCGGATGGAGAGAAAAGCCAAGCAGGGACAACATCTCCTGAAAACATACCTGGAATAATCCATCTAAGAATTACAGAAATTGTAAGTGAGGCGAAGAAATGCACTAGGTTATCTTTTGTTTTAGCTTGTGAATTTTTACTATGCTAAAGAGGTAGTTTCATTCCTGTTCTGTAACTGTGAAGTTGAGCCAGAGGGGAATCCTTTGTGTTTTAAATCTTTTTATTTAACTTGTAAAGTTACCGTCCATCCTGATTTTGCAGGTGTGATTCTTTCACTTTTTCTTTATAAATAAAATTCTTCTTTTAAGAACCTGATTGATTTTCAATGTCCTAAAACAAAAGGTTTGGTCTGTGCTCACATTTCTAACCAAATTGGCTGGTATATTATTCTCATGCCTCCCCAGGAAAGGGGGTGAAGGGGCTTGGGGGAATAGGGACTCCAAGTGACCCTTTCCTGAAATTTTGTGTAAATCACTTGGTGGTGGCAGCAATACCGTCCAAGAACAAGGAAAGGAATTTGTGTCTTAGAGAAGTTTTTAACCTAAGCTGGTAGAATATAAGCTCAGGGGGTCTTTAATGTGGGTCCCCACATCTGTACCCCAGAGTTCAGAGTGTGGCGGGGAACCCTGACAAACCCTAACAGTCCTTCTCCAGGTACTGCTCCCCATTCCAAGAAATTCCCCACATACAAGGTAGGCAATAATACAGAGGCCTTCTTAAAAAAAATTGAAAGGGCCTGCCTTGGGTACAGTACCGCTGCAGACCAGTATATGGTGAAGCTGAGGCCACAATTCAGTGGACCCTTAGCAGAGGTGGCAGCTGAAATGCCTAAAGAACACATGAACGAATATGAACTTTTTTTTAAAAAAAAGGCCAGAATTAGGATGGGGCAAACACCCGAGCATGCCTGTCAGCGATTCAGAGCCCTGAGGTGGAAACCAGAAATGACATTTTCCCGGCATGCCTGCCACATTGTAAAAAATTGGGATGCCTGGATATCAGGAGCATATGTTAAATCTCTGGAACATCTATCTCTCCTAATACAAATGGAGCAGTTCTCTCCAACCACCCACCTCGCCCCAGCCCACAGTCAGCTGGGCGATGCTTTAAATGTAATGATCTGGGGCACGTAAAGGCCAACTGCCCCAAAAGTACCAGCCAACTGCAACTCATCATCCCAGAGTCCCACCAAGAGCCGTCAGGCCCAGATGTCTCACATACCCCCAGAGCGAAGGGAAACTGTGAGTGTGGGCAGAAGGAATATTACTGCATGGAGAGACGCTGGCACACAGGTGTCAGCTATCCACCAATCTCTGGTGGACCCCAAATTCATCGACACAGAGGCCCAAGTGATGGTGCAAGCCTTTAAGGGCTGGTCAGGAATATGGACTTTTGCAGTCTATGATGATTATCCCATTCCATGCTGCTGGGAGAAGACTTGTCTTAGCCAACCCTGTGAGGCTAACAAAATGGGTGGGGGTGGTCACCCGCAGCCAGGCTCAACAGACCTCTACACCTAACTCCATTCCTGAGTATCCTAAAGGAACCCAGACAGAGGTGGTGGAACGAGACTCCAGACCAGAGTCTATGGCAGCAGTTGTAAATCTAGTTCCTGGGACCCAGCCAGAACCAGCCCAAGGATGGGAACTGGCGGAGCAGTCAGCACCAGAGCCCGTGCTCACAACCTCACCAGAGTCAGGGGAGCCAGCACAAACACAAATCTAATGCACAAACACAAATTATACTATTACCCTTATTCTAATAACTCACAGATCTACCTCTCTACTCCAGAACTGTCTCCTGCCAAAATTGAAATAGTACCTCTCTCTGATTTTTCATTTTGTATGTCCATATGTCCGATTAAACTCAACAGGGCCAAAATAGAGCTTTTAGTCTGTCCCCACAATCCCTTTTCACTCCATCCTTTCTCCATCACTGTGGACAAAACAACCATCCTGCCCATAATTCTGGCCCATAATGTGGGCATCATCTTCCACCTGTCCCTCTCCGTAGATCCCCATATCCAGGCTACATATAAATCTTTCTGCTTCTTTCTTCAGAATATTTCTATGAAATAGCCTTTCCTCTCTGTCCACACAGCTAATATTCTTGTCCAGGCCGTCATCATCTTGTATCTTGACTACTGCAACATCCTTCTCCCCAACCCCAACAAATCCCATCTTGCTGTGCTCATATCCATTCAGAGTGCTGCTGTAATGATTGTTTTCATAACTTGTTTCTTTGGCTATATAGTCTCTCCCTTTGCATCCCTCCACTGGCTCAGCATAGCATCATACAGAAGCTATTTGAATTCATGGCCTTTCCCCACACAGTCTATTAATCCTTATTCACTATATAGATGTTGACTCTCACCTCCAGTCAGCTCATGATGCCAGAAATCCTTGTGCACTTCTGAAAATTTCAATTAAGCACCTTGGTACTTTCTCCCACACTGCTCCTTACCCTTGGGGAAAGCTCCCTGTAAACATCTGCAGTATCCTCCTTCAAAACCCTCCTTAAAACTTTTTTGCAATGGCTACAAAACACTTGACAACATTTAAGCAGCTCATGTGCTGAGAGTGAGGCCACTGTTTATTATGCTGACCAATTTTGTCTCATTGTTTCCTTGTGTCCTCATGTCTGTATTCCCTTGTTACCTCCTGCCTTATATTTAGACTGTAAGATGTTTGGGTCAGGGACAGTCATTTTGTTCTGGGTTTGTACAGCACTTAGCACAATAGGGGCCTTGTCCATGATGGAGGCTTCTAGGTACGACTGCAGGACACATGCTAAATCATTAAATAATAAGAATCACTGCTTTTGAGGCTACATTGCCTCATACTGTCAATACGGTCGCTGCACTTTGATCCTAGATGTGCAGCCTTGTTATTTCAATACACCCAGTTTTTCAAGCAATCTATATCACTCTCTATATAAGTGCCCTTTCCTTATTTGTATTTACTATCATACCAAACTTTGGTAAACTTTGGTAAACTTTGTCATCAATGATTTTGAATTTTCTCCCAGATAATTTGAAAAATGTATTGACCTGTGTTAGGCTGGGACTCAGTCCCTTGGAGACTGTTCAGCAAACCAGTTTATGATCATTCCTCATTTACAAATATGTTTTGGGATTTGTCAATTAGTCAGGTTTTAATCAATTCAGTATGTGCCACATTAATTTTGGGAAGTGCTACTTTAAAAATATCATATTAACATAAGTCACCAGCCTTGCAGGTGTCTAAGTACAGTATATCAACACTGTTATCTTTATCGCCCTAATTTGTAATATCATCAAAAAACAATATTTTTTTAATTTGATAAATCCTAGTTCTCAAAAGCCATGTTTATTAGTATTGATTTCCATTCCTTAATTCTTTGTTAATTGAATCTCATAACATTTTTTCCCGATCGTTTTCCCTGGAATTGGTGTCAGGCAAAGAAGGTTTATAATTATCCATTTAGCCTTTTAAAATATTGGCATGATATTAGCTTTTCTTCTAGTCCTCTGGAACTTCCCCAGAATTTGAAGATTTATTTAAAAATTAAAATCGATGCCCACAAAGCTCCTTGGTCTTCTCTTTTAAAATTCTTGGGTGGATGTTATCCAGACCTGCTGATTTTAAAATATTTAACAATATCATAAGCTGTTTAACATCCACCTTAGTTACTGTTGGAATAGAAAGAAATTTACTGTTAATGTATGATATGAATATGTCATGCAACTTCTTTGCAAACAGAGTATATTAAATACTCATTCTGGGTCTGTATCATGATGACAATTTTACCAGTTGCTAGGCTTGCTTTTGTTCCTAATATATTTTTTAGATTCCTATTTATTGTCCTCAATCCTGCTGCACAGAGATGTTCACTTATACTTCTAGTTTGCCTTATCAATTGTCTATATTTCTTAATTTCTACTTCACTATTGAAGGTAATCTGATTATACATAAACATTTTCAGTATAGAAATCTGACCTTATATAATACTAAACTTACTCAAAATTTATCAGAAATAATCCTTGCTAATTCATCCTCTTCCTATGAAATGATCTAGACATCAGGCATTTCACTTCACATTTTGCTTACTATTCAATGGGCAATAAACATATTATGGAGAGGATAGGTAAATCAGTAAGATATCACTTCAAGAGTATTATTCTGCTTGAGTATAAGCAGTATTTCCCCTGCCTCTTCCCCAAAAACTATGTTGAATTAGAGTTAAGAATGAAAGTAGATATATCAGTGGTTTAACACATTACAGGAATGCCATAATCCCCAAAATAAGCACTGCTAACCCAAGAAATAAAGAGTTTAGGTTTAATTTAAGAGAAATCCAAACATTGTAAGGGATGAAAATGCACAGTTAAGACAACCAAAAACCTTAACTCCATCCTGTAGTGATGCTATGGAATACCCATACATGTCTACAGTTTTACAGTAGTGTTTGCAGTCCCAGATTAAATCAAACTGATCAGTAACAAAGTAGCTGAATCCCTGCTTTAGGTACAAAATTCAAGTCAGTCCTTGCTATGGAACCAGAGCAGAGCAGAACTTTTAGAACAAAACATCCTCTCTTGGTTTAAAAGTAGCCAAAGATGGATAATCCAGCATGACCCTTGGTAAATTATTCCAACGGTTAACTGATTTTTCTCTATTCATAGAATCATAGAAGATTAGGGTAGGAAGAGACCTCAGGAGGTCATCTAGTCCAACCCCCTGCTCAAAGAAGGACCAATCCCCAACTAAATCATCCCAGCTGGGCCTTAAAAACCTCTAAGGATGGAGATTCCACCACCTCCCTAGGTAACCCATTCCAGTGCTTCACCACCCTCCTAGTAAAATAGTTTTTCCTAATATCCAACCTAGACCTTCCCCACTGCAACTTGAGACCATTGCTCCTTGTTCTGTCATCTGCTACCACTGAGAACAGCCTAGCTCCATCCTCTTTGGAACCCCCCTTCAGGTAGTTGAAGGCTGCTATCAAATCCCCCCTCACTCTTCTCTTCTGCAGACTAATTAACCCCAGTTCCCTCAGCCTCTCCTCACAAGTCATGTGCCCCAGCCCCCTAATAATTTTCATTGCCCTCCAATGGACTCTCTCCAATTTGTCCACATCCCTTCTGTAGTGGGAGTCCAAAACTGGACACAATACTCCAGATGTGGCCTCACCAGTGCTGAATAAAGAGGAATAATCACTTCCCTCGATCTGCTGGCAATGCTCCTACTAATGCAGCCCAATATGCCTTTAGCCTTCTTGGCAACAAGGGCACACTGCTGACTCATAACCAGCTTCTCTTCCACTGTAATCCCCTGGTCCTTTTCTGCAGAAATGCCGCTCAGCCAGTCGGTCCCCAGCCTGTAGCAGTGCATGGGATTCTTCCATACTAAGTGCAGGACTCTGCACTTGTCCTTGTTGAACCTCATCAAATTTCTTTTGCCCCAATCCTCCAATTTGTCTAGGCCACTCTGGACCCTATCCCTACTCTCCAGCATATCTACCTCTCCCCCCAGTTTAGTGTCATCCGCGAGCTTGCTGAGGGTGTAATCCAGCCCATCATCCAGATCATTAATGAAGATGTTGAACAAAACTGTCCCCAGGACCAACCCCTGGGGCACTCCACTTCATACTGGCTGCCAACTAGACACTGAGCCGTTGATCACTACCCTTTGAGCCCGGCGATCTAACCAGCTTTCTATCCACCTTATAGTCCATTCATGCAATTCATACTGTGACGGGTTGGATCACAGAAACCCCCTTGGGAGCTGCCACCTAATGTGCCAAGCCTACTTTTATTCCTGTTTTCCCTGCCAGCTCAGGACTCCAGCACCCTGTCTTGCTGGGCCAGACACTCCCGTCTGCTCCAACACAGACCCAGGGTCTGAATCACTTGTCCCAAAGCTGCAAGTTTACCCGAAAACAGCTCACAAAAGTCTGCTTGTCTTTAGCACTCAGATGCCCAACTCCCAATAGGGTCTAAACCCAGATAAATCTGTTTTACCCTGCATAATGCTTATGCAGGGCAAACTCATAAATTGTTCGCCCTCTATAACACTGATAGAGAGATATGCACAGTTGTTTGCTCCCCCAGGTATTAATACATACTCTGAATAAATTAATAAGTAAAAAGTGATTTTATTAAATACAGAAAATAGGATTTAAGTAGTTCCAAGTAGTAACAGACAGAACAAAGTAAGTCACAAGCAAAATAAAATAAAATGCACAAATCTATGTCTAATTAAACTGAATACAGATAATCTCACCCTCAGAGATGGTTCAGTAAGTTTTTTCTCAGACTGGACACCTTCCAGGCCTGGGCATAATTCTTTCCCCTGGTACAGCTCTTGTTCCAGCTCAGGCGATAGCTAGGGAATTCTTCATGATGGCTCCTCTCTTCCTTTGTTCTCTTCCACCCCTTTATATATCTTTTGCATAAGGCGGGAACCCTTTGTCCCTCTGGGTTTCCACCCCCCATCACTGGAAAAGCACCAGGTTAAAGATGGATTCCAGTTCAGGTGACATGTTCACATGTCACTGCAAGACTTCATTGCCCACTTGCCAGCACACACATATACAGGAAGACTAACAGGTAAACACAGCCATCTGCAGACAATGGTCCTTGTTAATGGGAGTCATCAAGATTCCAAACCATCATTAATGTCCCACACTTTACATAGTTACAATAGGCCCTCAGAGTTATATTTTATATTTCTAGTTTTAGATACAAGAGTGGTACATTTATACAAATAGGATGATCACACTCAGTAGATTATAAGCTTTGTAATGATACCTTACAAGAGACCTTTTGCATGAAGCATATCCCAGTTGCATTATATTCAGTTATTATCATATCTTTATAAAACTATCCCAGTTACATTATATTCACTTATCATGTTTTTATAAAAACCATATAGACTGCACAACGTCACACATACTTCTTTAACTTGCTGTGGGAGACTGCATCGAACGCGTTGCTAAAGTCAGTGTATATCATGTATCAGAGGGGTAGCCATGTTAGTCTGGATCTGTAAAAGCAGCAAAGAGTCCTGTGGCACCTTATAGACCAGAGGTCGGCAACGTTCGGCACACGGCTCACCAGGGTAAGCACCCTGGCGGGCTGGGCCAGTTTATTTACCTGCTGACGTGGCAGGTTCGGCCGATCGCAGCCCCCACTGGCCGCGGTTCACCGTCCCGGGCCAATGGGGGCGGCGGGAAGCGGCACGGGCCAAGGGATGTGCTGGCGCCAGCTTCCCGCCACCCCCATTGGCCCGGGACGGCGAACCGTGGCCAGTGGGGGCCGCAATCGGCCGAACCTGCCGCGTCAGCAGGTAAATAAACTGGCCCGGCCCGCCAGGGTGCTTACCCTGGTGAGCCGTGTGCCGAACGTTGCTGACCCCTGTTATAGACTAACAGACGTATTGGAGCATGAGCTTTCGTGGGTGAATACACACTTCGTCGGATGCATGTAGTGGAAATTTCCAGAGGCAGGTATAAATATGCAAGCCAGAGTGAGTCAGGCTAGAGATAACGAGGTTAGTTCAATCAGGGAGGATGAGGCCCTCTTCTAGCATTTGAGGTGTGAACACCAAGGGAGGAGAAACTGCTTTTGTAGTTGGGTAGCCATTCACAGTCTTTGTTTAATCCTGAGCTGATGGTGTCAAAGTTGCAGATGAACTGAAGCTCAGCAGTTTCTCTTTGAAGTCAGGTCCTGAAGTTTTTTTGCTGCAGGATGGCTACCTTTAAATCTGCTATTGTGTGTCCAGGGAGATTGAAGCGTTCTCGTACAGGTTTTTGTATATTTGCCATTCCTAATAACTGATTTGTGTCCATTTATCCTTTTACGTAGGGACTGTCCAGTTTGGCTGATGTACATAGCAGAGGGGCATTGCTGGCATATGATGGTGTATATTACATTGGTGTAGGTGCAGGTGAATGAACTGGTGATGGTGTGGCTGATCTGGTTAGGTCCTGTGATGATGTCGCTGGTGTAGATATGTGGGCAGAGTTGGCATCGAGGTTTGTTGCATGGATTGGATCCCGAGTTAGAGTTACTACAGTGTATATCGTGTCCACCCCATATCCACAGAGCCAGTTATCTCATCATAGAAGGCAATCAGATTGGTCAGGCATGACTTGCCCTTTGTGAATCTGTGTTGACTGTTCCTGATCACCTTCCTCTCCTCCAAGTGCTTCAAAATGGATTCCCTGAGAACCTGCTCCATGATTTTTCCCTCTCCTTCAGTTTGCCTTCTATCTAACAGACTCTGGAATTAACACAATATCATTAACATGGATGTGCAGGACTATTTGCCCTTGTACACACTGGAAAAATGTATCATGTTAATAACTATATGATGCCACTAGTGCACTCGTATGACACATCACATCCAGCTATATGCTCCACATGGTTTCTGCACATCAAATACCATCTAGATTTGCTTTGCTTTAAGGAAAGCTAAATACTGTTTTAATCATAAGCATTTAAGTTGCAGCGTGTATGGCACTACAATGGTTCAGAGTGAAATAGTTCAGATAGTTCTCCTTGGACACAGTGCAAAACTAGCCATTCATAATCTCTCAGATTGCTTATTGCAAGTGTTTTGGGAACTGTATGACAGGTGACAAGAGAGAATTGCAACTGAAATGATTTAAAACAGAGCTGGTATGGTATGAACATGTGGCAAACCTGTAATGATTCATTAGGAAAAATTACCTGTAATTCTGATTGTTCTTTTTAAGCAGTGTAGAGGGAAAACGGCAGAAAGCAGACATAACTCTTCAGCCTGAGAGCATCACAGAAACATATCACAGGGAAGAAATGAGAGTGGCCAACAGAAGTAATGGAAATCTTAAGAACAATTAAAAAAACTTCTTTGAGTGAGGGACATCTGAGGAGGAAGAAAACCTTAAAGATCTTAATGTTCTCAGAAAGGGTCACCAGATAATTTCCATCACAGAATACTGAAAGAACTGGTAAATGAGATTGCCAGACCAGTAGTAAGGAGTTTTTTTTAAAAAAAATCTATTTGGAGGTAGTACCATATGACTGGAGAATAACTAATGTCATACTTATATTTAAGAAAGGTAGAAAAAAGTGATCCAGGCAATTACAGACCTGCCAGTCTGCCCCAGCTAGTATGCTAGGCTTTAGAATAAATTGTGAAGGAAAGAATAATTAAATTCATGGAGATAAATGGTGTTAGAGGGCACCCTTCACCCTCTCCCCTGGTTCTTGTCATGCAGACAGAAAGCAGAAGACCAGAAGTCCAAAATGCAGGCAATGTGATTATGTACTTATGTACTTATTGCTGTTAGTTTCCAGGAAGCATGTGTCCCATAACTGTGATGCCGGAGAGCCTTGTTTCCCAGCGTCACTTTCCAGCTCTGATGCCACAGAACCTTGTTTCCCAATGTCCCATCCCCACCTATGCAGCAGGCCTAATATACCTGAAATGCACACCCACAGTCCCACCCCTTACAACTTATGATCATGTTCCGTTTCAGGGGGTCGTGAGTCTGGGGTCTTCATCCCATCTCTTTTGTACCCCATGGGAGGGGTGAGGAGTGAGGTTGTGCTACAGTCAGGGACAGGCATTTCTTTGGCCTTTTAGTCCCCCCAGCCTCCCTTTGCCCCTCCCCACTGGTTGCTTGACCTTGCCTTGAGATAGGAGTTCAGGCAGTCTTAAAGTGTATGCTCTAGTAACACCTTAACTGCTCTTATCTGTTCCCATTATACTAACAAACCCATCTGGCTAGGCAGAAGCAATATACACAATGACTTTGTCCTTTGTTTGCACATATTAGTAAGGGCTCCTTTGTTCACATATATTAATCAAACAGGTAAGCAAGACCCAAAATTCTATCTCAGACGAAAATACAGGCCGGAATCCTACATTGTCACTAGTACTCCTACCATATGGAAAAGTGGATGCAATTCAATATGGATTTATTAAAGGTAGATCATGCCAGACTAAACTGATTTCCTTGTTTGAGAAAATAACTGATTTTTTTAAAATAAAAGAAGTGAAGTAGCTCTATACTTGGACTTCAGTAAAATGTTTGACAAGATGCCACATGGGCAAGTATTAGGCAAATTAGAGAAGATAGGAGTTAGTACAAGAATTGTAAGTGGATATGAAACTGGCTAAAGGGGAGAAGGTAATGGGTTGTGCTGAAAGGTGAACTATCCGACTGCAGAGAGATTACTAGTGGTGTTCCTCAAGGATTGGTCTTGGGGCCAAGCTTATTTGATATTTTTGAATGACCTTGGCACAAAAAGTAAGAGTGTGCTTATGAAATTTGCTGATGATACAAAGTTGGGAGACATCATCAATAAACAGGAGGATTGCAATATTTGTAACTCTCTCTGCATATTATTGCTTTGCAATCCAGATCCAGAGTGATGGGAACTGGGGAGAGAAACCAGAATAGACCCCTGGTTAGTAAGGGCACTCAGTGTAGATTCATAGATTCATAGATTCTAGGACTGGAAGAGACCTCGAGAGGTCATCGAGTCCAGTCCCCTGCCCTCATGGCAGGACCAAATACTGTCTAGACCATCCCTGATAGACATTTATCTAACCTACTCTTAAATATCTCCAGAGATGAAGATTCCACAACCTCCCTAGGCAATTTATTCCAGTGTTTAACCACACTGACAGTTAGGAACTTTTTCCTAATGTCCAACCTAAACGTCGCTTGCTGCAGTTTAAGCCCATTGCTTCTTGTTCTATCCTTAGAGGCTAAGGTGAACAAGTTTTCTCCCTCCTCCTTATGACACCCTTTTAGATACCTGAAAACTGCTATCAGGCTGGGGAAGACGCTTAAGGAAATCGAGGCACAGGTGATCTTCAGTGGGATTCTGCCTGTTCCTAGAGAAGGGCAACAAAGGTGTGACAAGATTATGGTGATCAACAGATGGCTCTGGCAGTGGTGCTATAAGGAGAGCTTTGGTATGTATGGCCACTGGGAAGCATTCATAGACAGAGGATTGTTCTCTCAGGATGGACTTCACCTAAGTAAGGAGGGAAATAGAGTTCTAGGATGGAGACTGGCGCAACTGATTAAGAGAGCTTTAAACTAGGAATTTGAGGGAGATGGTTGGGAGATGTCCAGGTAATCTCCATGCCGGAATTTAACATTGAGAAGGAAGAAAACAAAGTAAGAAAGGATACAGCTGTGGGTATGAGAATGGACGTAAGGAGGAAGGGTTGTGTACATACCAGTCTAATAGGTGATACTGGTGGTAGAATGTCTGTGCCTAATCAGGTAAAGAATGTCAGTGAAGCCAAACGGCAAAAATTAAGATGTTTGTACACTAATGCGAGGAGCCTAGGTAACAAAATGGAGGAACTAGAGCTACTGGTGCAGGAAGTGAAATCGGATATTATAGGGATAACAGAAACATGGTGGAATAGTAGTCATGACTTGAGTACAGGTATTGAAGTCTATGTGCTGTTTAGGAAAGACAGAAACAAAGGCAAAGGTTGTGGAGTAGCATTGTATATCAATGATGAGGTAGACTGTAAAGAAATAAGAAGTGATGGAATGGAGAAGACAGAGTCTGTCTGGGCAAAAATCACATTGGGGAAGAAAGCTACTAGAGCCTCCCCTGAGATAGTGCTTGGGGTGTGCTACAGACCGCCGGGATCTGATTTGGATATGGATGGAGACCGCTTTAATCTTTTTAATGAAGTAAACACTGATAGGAATTGTGTGATCATGGGAGACTTTAACTTCCCAGATATAGCCTGGAGGACAAGTGCTAGTAATAATAATAGGGCTCAGATTTTCCTAGATGCGATAGGATTCCTTCACCAAGTAGTTGAAGAACCAACAAGAGGGGATGCCATTTTAGATTTGGGTTTGGTGAGTAGTGAGGACCTCATAGAAGAAATGGTTGTAGGGGACAACCTTGGTTCGAGTGATCATGAGCTCATTCAGTTCAAACTAGATGGAAGATTAAACAAAAATAGATCTGGGACTAAGGTTTTTTATTTTAAAAGGGCTAACTTTAAAGAATTAAGGAAATTAGTTAAGGAAGTGGATTGGATTGAAGAACTTGTGGATCTAAAGGCAGAGGAGGCCTGGAATTACTTCAAGTCAAAGTTACAGAAACTATCAGAAGCCTGCATCCCAAGAAAGGGGAAAAAATTCATAGGCAGGAGTTGTAGACCAAGCTGGATGAGCAAGCATCTCAGAGAGGTGATTAAGAAAAAGCAGAAAGCCTACAAGGAGTGGAAGATGGGAGTGATTAGCAAGGAAAGCTACCTTATTGAGGTTAGAACATGTAGGGATAAAGTGAGAAAGGCCAAAAGCCATATAGAGTTGGACCTTGCAAAGGGAATTAAAACCAATAGTAAAAGGTTCTATAGCCATATAAATAAGAAGAAAACAAAGAAAGATGAAGTGGGACCGCTAAACAATGAGGATAGAGAGGAGGTTAAGGATAATCTAGGCATGGACCAATATCTAAACAAATACTTTGCCTCAGTCTTTAATAAGGGTCTTAGAGATAATGGTAGGATGACAAATGAGGATATCGAGGTAGATATTACCGCATCCGAGGTAGAAGCCAAACTTGAACAGCTTAATGGGACTAAATCGGGGGGCCCAGATAATCTTCATCCAAGAATATTAAAGGAACTGGCACACAAAATTGCAAGCCCATTAGCAAGAATTTGTAATGAATCAGTAAACTCAGGGGTTGTACCGTACAACAGGAGAATTGCTAACATAGTTCCTATTTTTAAGAAGGGGAAAAAAGGTGATCCGAGTAACTATAGGCCTCTTAGTTTGACATCTGTAGTATGCAAGGTCTTGGAAAAAATTTTGAAGGAGAAAGTAGTTAAGGACATTGAGGTCAATGGTAATTGGGACAAAATAAAAACATGGTTTTACAAAAGATAGATCATGTCAAACCAACCTGATCTCCTTCTTTGAGAAAGTAACAGATTTTTTAGACAAAGGAAATGCAGAGGATCTAATTTACCTCGATTTCAGTAAGGCATTTGATACGGTTCCACATTGGGAATTATTAGCAAAATTGGAAAAGATGGGGATCAATATGAAAACTGAAAGGTGGATAAGGAACTGGTTAAAGGGGAGACTACAACGGGTCATACTGAAAGGTGAACTGTCAGGCTGGAAGGAGGTTACTAGTGGAGTTCCTCAGGGATCGGTTTTGGGACCAATCTTATTTAATCTTTTTATTACTGACCTTGGCACAAAAAGTGGGAATGTGCTAATAAAGTTTGCGGATGACACAAAGCTGGGAGGTATTGCTAATACAGAGAAGGACCGGGATATCATACAGGAAGATCTGGAGTAATAGTAATAGGATGAAATTTAATAGTGAAAAGTGCAAGGTCATGCATTTAGGGATTAATAACAAGAATTTTGGTTATAAATTGGGGACACATCAGTTGGAAGTAACAGAGGAGGAGAAGGACCTCGGAGTATTGGTTGATCACAGGATGACTATGAGCCGCCAATGTGATATGGCCATTAAAAAAGCTAATGCGGTCTTGGGATGCATCAGGCGAGGTATTTCCAGTAAAGATAAGGAGGTGTTAGTACCGTTATATAAGGCACTGGTGAGACCTCATCTGGAATATTGTGTGCAGTTCTGGTCTCCCATGTTTAAGAAGGACGAATTCAAACTGGAACAGGTACAGAGAAGGGCTACTAGGATGATCCGAGGAATGGAAAACCTGTCTTATGAAAGGAGACTCAAAGAGCTTGGCTTGTTTAGCCTAAACAAAAGAAGGCTGAGAGGAGATATGATTGCTCTTTATAAATATATCAGAGGGATAAATTTCAGGGAGGGAGAGGAATTATTTAAGCTTAGTACCAATGTGGACACAAGAACAAATGGATATAAACTGGACATTAGGAAGTTTAAACTTGAAATTAGATGAAGGTTTCTAACCATTAGAGGAGTGAAGTTCTGGAACAGCCTTCCAAGGGGAGTAGTGGGGCAAAAGACATATCTGGCTTCAGGACTAAGCTTGATAAGTTTATGAAGGGGATGGTATGATGGGATAGCCTAATTTTGGCAATTAATTGATCTTTGATTATTAGCAGGTAAATATGCCCAATGGTCTGTCATGGGATGTTAGATGGGGTGGGATCTGAGTTTCTACAGAGAATTCTTTCCTGGGTGCTGGCTGGTGAGTCTTGCCCACATGCTCAGGGTTTAACTGATCGCCATATTTGGGGTCGGGAAGGAATTTTCCTCCAGGGCAGATTGGCAGAGGGCCTGGAGGTTTTTCGCGTTCCTCTGCAGCGTGGGGCACGAGTCACTTGCTGGAGGATTCTCTGCACCTTGAGGTCTTTAAACCAGTATTTGAGGACTTCAATAATTCAGGCATAGGTTAGGGATTTGTTACAGGAGTGGGTGGGTGAGATTCTGTGGCCTGCCTTTTGCAGGAGGTCAGACAAGATGATCATAATGGTCCCTTCTGACCTTAAAGTCTATGAGTCTATGTCCCCTCTCAGTCTTCTCTTTTCCAAACTAAACAAACCCAATTCTTTCAGCCTTCCTTCATAGGTCATGTTTTCAAGACCTTTAATGATTCTTGTTGCTCTTCTCTGGACCCTCTCCAATTTCTCTACATCTTTCTTGAAATGCGGTGCCCAGAACTGAACACAATACTCCAGTTGAGGCCTAACCAGCGCAGAGTAGAGCGGAAGAATGACTTCTCATGTCTTGCTCACAACACACCTGTTGATACATCCCAGAATCATGTTTGCTTTTTTTGCAACAGCATCACACTGTTGACTCATATTTAGCTTGTGGTCCACTATAACCCCTAGATCCCTTTCTGCCGTACTCCTTCCTAGACAGTCTCTTCCCATTCTGTATGTGTGAAACTGATTTTTCCTTCCTAAGTGGAGCACTTTGCATTTATCTTTGTGAAACTTCATCCTGTTTACCTCAGACCATTTCTCCAATTTGTCCAGATCATTTTGAATTATGACCCTGTCCTCCAAAGCAGTTGCAATCCCTCCCAGTTTGGTATCATCCGCAAACTTAATAAGTGTACTTTCTATGCCAATATCTAAGTGGTTAATGAAGATATTGAACAGAGCCGGTCCCAAAACACACCCCATGCGGAACCCCACTTGTTATGCCTTTCCAGCAGGATTGGGAACCATTAATAACAACCCTCTGAGTACGGTTATCCAGCCAGTTATGCACCCACCTTATGCCCCATCTAAATTGTATTTGCCTAGTTTATCGATAATGATACCATGCGAGACCGTATCAAATGCCTTACTAAAGTCTAGGTATACCACATCCACAGCTTCTCCCTTATCCACAAGACTCATTATCCTATCAAAGAAAGCTATCAGATTGGTTTGACATGATTTGTTCTTTACAAATCCATGCTGGCTATTCCCTATCACCTTACCACCTTCCACGTGTTTGCAGATGATTTCCTTAATTACTTGCTCCATTATCTTCCCTGGCACAGAAGTTAAACTAACTGGTCTGTAATTTCTTGGGTTGTTTTTAGTTTCCTTTTTATAGATGGGCACTATATTTGCCCTTTTCCAGTCTTCTGGAATCTCTCCCGTCTCCCATGATTTTCCAAAGATAATAGCTAGAGGCTCAGATACCTCCTCTATTAGCTCCTTGAGTATTCTAGGATGCATTTCATCAGGCCCTGGTGACTTGCAGGCATCTAACTTTTCTAAGTGATTTTTAAACTTGTTCTTTTTTTATTTTATCTGCTAAACCTATCCCCTTCCCATTAGTATTCACTATGTTAGGCATTCCTTCAGACTTCTCGGTGAAGACCGAAACAAAGAAGTCATTAAGCATCTCTGCCATTTCCAAGTTTTCTGTTACTGTTTCTCCCTCCTCACTGAGCAGTGGGCCTACCCTGTCTTTGGTCTTCCTCTTGCTTCTAATGTATTGATAAAAAGTCTTCTTGTTTCCCTTTATTCCTGTAGCTAGTTTGAGCTCATTTTGTGCCTTTGCCTTTCTAATCTTGCCCCTGCATTCCTGTGTTGTTTGCCTATATTCATCCTTTGTAATCTGTCCTAGTTTCCATTTTTTATATGACTCCTTTTTATTTTTTAGATCATGCAAGATCTCGTGATTAAGCCAAGTTGGTCTTTTGCCACATTTTCTATCTTTCCTAACCAGAGGAATAGCTTGCTTTTGGGCCCTTAATAGTGTCCCTTTGAAAAACTGCCAACTCTCCTCAGTTGTTTTTCCCCTCAGTCTTGATTCCCATGGGACCTTACCTATCAGCTCTCTGAACTTACCAAAATCCGCCTTCCTGAAATCCATTGTCTCTATTTTGCTGTACTCCCTTCTACCCTTTCTTAGAATTGCAAAACTCTATGATTTCATGATCACTTTCACCCAAGCTGCCTTCTACTTTCAAATTCTCAACGAGTTCCTCCCTATTTGTTAAAATCAAGTCTAGAACATCTTCCCCCCAGTAACTTTTTCAACCTTCTGAAATAAAAAGTTGTCTGCAATGCAGTCCAAGAATTTGTTGGATAGTCTGTGCCCCGCTGTGTTATTTTCCCAACATATATTTGGATAGTTGAAGTCCCCCATCACCACCAAATCTTGGGCTTTGGATGATTTTGTTAGTTGTTTAAAAAAAGCCTCATCCACCTCTTCCACCTGGTTAGGTGGCCTGTAGTAGAGTCCTAGCATGACATCACCCTTGTTTTTTACCCCTTTTAGCCTAACCCAGAGACTCTCAACACTTCCGTCTCCTATGTCCATCTCCACCGCAGTCCAAGTGTGTACATTTTTAATATATAAGGCAACACCTCCTCCCTTTTTCCCCTGTCTATCCTTCCTGAGCAAGCTGTACCCATCCACACCAACATTCCAATCGTGTATTATCCCACCAAGTTTCAGTGATGCCAACAATGTCATAGTTGTATTTATTTATTAGCACTTCCAGTTCTTCCTGCTTATTACCCATACTTCTCACATTTGTATATAGGCATCTAAGATACTGGTTCGATCTTGCCTCCCAGTTTTGCCCTGACCCTCCTTTCTCTCTGCCATTATAGCCCACACTCCCTCTTGTTTCTGACCCATCTCCCAGGTCTCCATGTTCCCCACTTACCTGTGGGCTTTGCTCACCTGGAGTAACAAGAAGAGGCAGGGAATAAACCAGGGGAGAAATGAATTTTAAAATGTTAAATTCATATAAACATCAACATAAGTGGTAGCATATGACAGTGATTTACACACTCTGCAGGCAAAGTCCAGCCCTGGGGCAGGGAGGGGGCATGGGGAGCTCTTCCCACTCTTGCACTCCTCCACTGGAGTAAGACAGCAGGGACATTGGCTAAGGCTAAGGCCTGGTCTATACTACAGAGTTAGGTCAAAGAAAGCTGCATTAAGTTGACCCATTAATGTATGGGTCTATACTACTGGGTGGGTCCTTTATGCCAACCCAAGTCATCTCTAATGTTGACTTCTGTAATCCATCTCTGTGAGAGGCGAAGTGCTTAATTCGATTTTCATGGGTTGACTGCGAGGTGGTGCAGACGCAGTGTTGTGTAATTCGACTTAATTGGCCTCCAGGTGGTGTCCCACAATGCTCATCTGTGACTGCTCTGGAGATCGTTCTCAACTCTGCTGCACTGCAGCAAGGTACACAGGAAACAGCCCCTCCCCTGCTAAAGCCTCGGGAACTTTTGAATGTCAATGCAATGTTCCCATTCTCCCCTGAGGCAATGTTTTGGTCCCATGAGGCATTGCACAAACTTCCCAAAGCACACTGCGGCAAGATGCACTTTGGGATAGCTACCCATGATGCACCACTTTGTGCATTGATGCAGGTGCTGCTAGTGAGGATGCACTCCATCGAGACAATGAGCATGGTGTGGCCACACAAAATCTACTTCATTAATTTGGGGACTCAAGGTCAAATTAGATAAAGTCCACTTAATTTTGTAATGTAGACAAGCCCTGAGTGTGAGTGTGTTGAGGGGAGGATTTGAGGGGGTTATGGACAGGCAGGAAACAAGTTTCTTCACTGGTTCTCATGCAATTTTTATTTTACTCTAACCACATCCTGTGGTTTTTGTGACCACATCTCTGCATGTGGATTATTATGAAATAAATTGTGTTCATAGTTAGACATAATTACAGCATTACATCATCTTAAGCTCAGCTCATACCTATTTACTGTTGTGTGCTTTACAACGAGACAAAAATATCCCTCAAGCAAATCATCCCAACAGCAACGGTTCTTGTCTGTGTGGTCAGGCCAGCGAGGAGAATGTTCAGTGTCTCATAATGTGGAAGTCAATGTAGCCACCCCTGAAAGTTCAAGAATCAGACCTAAAGTGTTCATGAGAGTGGCCCAAAAATCATGAGATGTTTTGTAAAGAGATTAAATTGTGATTTGGAGGATGTCTTCAGATTTTTTTAAATTCCCTCTTCTCACCCCCAATGCTCATGTGACTACTGCAATGTTGCCAACTTTCACAAATGTATAGAGCAGGGGTCGGCAACCTTTCAGAAGTGGTGTGCCGAGTCTTCATTTATTCACTCTAATTTAAGGTTTTGCGTGCCGGTCATACATTTTAATGTTTTTAGGAGGTCTCTTTCTATAAGTCTATAATATATAAGTAACCTATTGTTGTATGTAAAGTAAATAAGGTTTTTAAAATGTTTAAGAAGCTTCATTTAAAATTAAATTAAAATGCAGAGCCCCCCGGACCAGTGGCCAGGACCCGGGCAGTGTGAGTGCCACTGAAAATCAGCTTGCGTGCTAGCTTTGGCACGCGTGCCATAGGTTGCCTACCCCTGCTATAGAGTAAAACTGTTTTCGTCCCTTGTACAGGAGCTCTCGGTAGAGGATCCAACTGAGATAAAAGGCACACATTTGCACAAAGTACTGAATGCTAGTGCACAGAATTCTGCTTCTCCCCAACCCCCCCACCCCAATATCAATTAATTAATTTTGTTCCCCCCCCAGCCACGTCAATTAATTTCCTTCCCACTGCTCCCACATCTGCCTCAGACTCACATGAGTTCTGCACCCACACACGCTCCTTGCCCCCCAGGCCCAGGTCTGTTCTTGCTGCACCTGTGAAGTCTCTACTGCTCCCTTTCCAAACTTGGGGGAGGGGCAGCTCCAGGGTCTCTGCACCCCCTCCCAGGCCTAATGTTGTGGAATAGAGAAGAGGGAGGGGGAGAGGGAGAAGTGAGTAGAGCTTCCCTGAGCTGCTGGGCATCTTCTGCTCCTTCCTCCCCTCATCCTCCTGTGGGAACAGTTTTGGATGCACAATCTCCACCATCCCCTACTCAAAAAGTCCTCTAGCTCCTGGCGGAAGGAGAGCTCTGCCAAGATGTGGGGAAGTGAGAGGGGTTTTTCCCATGGCAGGTGTCATAGCATTGGATTTCTTATAAGAGACAACCTGGGCCGGCTCCAGGCACCAGCTAAAGAAGCAGGTGCTTGGGGCGGCCAATAGGAAGGGGCGGCACTTCGGCCGGTATTGGGGCGGCACGTCCGGGGTCTTCGGCGGGAATTTGGCGGCGGGTCCCTCAGTCCCTCTGGGAGCGAAGGACCTACTGCAGAATTGCTGCCGAAGAGTGGAGCAGCGCGATCGCGCTGCTGTGGCTTTTTTTTGCCACTTGGGGCGGCAGTAAACCTACAGCCAGCCCTGGAGACAACGTTCTCACATAGCGACTGAGGCTGAAGCCTGCAAGAGATGATGGGCTAAGAAAGTCCTGGGGGAGGTCTCTCTGTAGATTCCCTGGGGTCTGGAATAGCAGTGGCTGATTTCCCCTGCTTGAAGAGAACTGGGGAGCTGAGAGACAGCTGGGGCCTTATGCCATGGTATGAGGGTGGTTGAGGGAACCCTGAGGGAAGGAGGATGAGTATTTCTACAAGGCTGTAGACACACAGAATACTGTGAATGGGTGTGCAAGTTGTTGGCACTTGAGCTTCCTTAGGGACCCTGTCTGGGATTTCCAGTGACCAGAGAGGATGTCCCCCATTATTTTCCTGTGGCAACAGAGCAAATGGCTGAACAGGTTAAGTGCACAGCTGGCCTGATAGGCCTGAATGTGACTGAAAATCAGGGACAGGGCCACAGCAGTGGCAGTTTTGTTGCCAGAGGGATGACGATGGGGTGAGGAGAGAGGTTGACGGTCTTGGTGGGGTGACCACATGGAAACGGAATTTTCCATTAGGCCATTCTGGCTACACAAAGGACCTTCAAGTGGTTAAGAATATCCCCCCCCCCACCCCGAGATATCCCGTTCTGTAGGGGGCATCCCTGGACCTGGTACCAATGAGAATGCTTCAGGCCACCCTAACAGCCTCATAATACAGAGGGCACTTTGCCCCCTGCCCTTCCACTCCTGCCCCCAAGCACAAGCACAGAGTAACTGGGATATTGACCATCTTCCTCACACAGACGGACTTTGCTGCTTAAAAGAGATTTATAAGTGAAGATTTTTTTTGGTGCCCTGGCTAAAATATTTTGTTTGGTATTTTCCTCTCACTTTTCAGACCATACTGAAGGAATCCTTGGCCCTAATTCCTTGTACACTGAGATAGGACAAGGGCTGATTGAAAATTCTCTGTAAAAATGATTTTTGGTAGAAAATTGGATGTTCAGCAAAAGAGGGGGGTTTTCCGCATAGTATCTGCTTTCTCTGGAAAATTTTGATGTTTTGTCAAAATACGGAAAACTGAAATATTTTTATTCCAAATGGTGCTGTGGTGCCTCATGGGAATTGTAGTCTTTGTGCATCCCCCATCCCTTTCCTCTATGGACCAGGCTCCTTTTGAGACTAAATCTCCCGAGAAGCACCATGGTCTCCGCTCTTGGTGAGGGAAAGTGTTTGATCATAGGAGTCCCTGTTGCATCATTGGAGATGTAGTGTGAACAGAGAGTCCAGCCACAGAGGAGAATAGGAGTATAATGTATTCAGAGGGTAACTCGCATGAGACATCAGAGCTCTGTTTGGAATAAAAATATTTTAGTTTTTGTCTATTAAATCAACTCTATTTATTTTGCCCCAAGAAACTTGAGTCTCACACACCATACATATGCAATTATCACTTAGAATACAGTAAATTGCAATACATATTAATCCTGTAAACATGATCTTCCTGACCTATGAAAATGGCTGCTTCTGGCTTCCTGACTCAAGGCCCAATGCTGTACCCACTGAAGTCAATGACAAAACTTCCTTTGACTTCACTGAGAGCAGGAACTCTTTGTCAAACTCTAGTCCTTCTTCTTGGGCTCCTAATCTAATAAATGAATGCCTTCTTCATGGATAAGTTGCTAATACACACGTTTAGTTTACAAAATTAAGAAACAAAATTCATGGAAATTTTAGTCATGCTTTCAATTCAATAGCCTTATCTGACAGCAATATATAAAAAAAACAAAACAGAAAATGTCATATGGCCATAAAAGTATTTTAAAATAGGGCCAAACTATCCAACAGCCAGTTCTGATCCAATGCTCATTGAAGTCAATGGAAGTCTTTGTCAAACACTTTTGTTTGATATGATATATACTCAAGAGACCAAACAACCAATGTCAGTCAAGTTTATTGCTAAAAGTAAATAACAGCACAGTACAGGAAGAAAAACTCAATACAATACCAGTTTCTGGGGAGCTGTCTCATGGAATGTTGTACATTCACCTTTCACAGAAGGCGTGCTTACAAAGTTACACATTTCAGCTGGTAGTATTTATTGGATGATTTTACAAGTTACAAAAATCTGTACACATCACTAAAATCAAACCCAGCAGTTCACCCCTTAACCCTTCACCCCTCCTTAACTTCTTATTCTGTATCTTTCCTTATCTTTGTTTTGGATACTAGCATTCCAGGTACTGGTCCATGAAAGTACCTCCCCAGCTTGTACCAGGGCACAACATTAATGTACTTTGACAAATTTTCTGTTTTCTAATGGTAAGGATGCATTAAATGTAGATAGATAGATATACATACACAATGTAGTGATGTTATATTGATATTGTGTGCTTATTAATATATTTGGTGTGAATAATACATATTGATAATGTGATATATCAATGTATTAGCTTGTCATATGTTGATCATCATTTCTCAGCCCCTCTGGACTATCTTTTAAGTCTCTTTGGCTCTGGGACAGAGCCCTGACTCCCAGACTCCTTCCCACAGCCTCACCCCACTTCCAGCCCCTCATCCAGCCCCTACGTGAAGACCCCAACCTTGTTCCCTGGAGTTCCTCCTGTAAACTGGGTTTTCTCAACCCTTTTCCAAGGCCCAGGCATTCCAGGCTGTTACCTGACCTCAATTAACCATGTCCTCTCTGGCTAAGATGCAGTTAATTATGGCACAAGTGGGGCTGATTGAACATGTCTGGCTAACCCCAGGCCTCTTGGCCCTTAAGGGGAAGGCTACTCTGTTACACAAACATAAGGAATTACAGAGGGGGAATGAACCTGCCTGAGATAACAGCAATTCTGTGGCAGAGCTGGGAATAGAGTTCTGGAGACCTGGCTTCTGGCCCTGTTGTCTTAACTAAATAACCATCCTACCTCTTCCTCCTGAAGGCTGGATGGGTCTTCTTTAGTTATTCCATCACTGCCCTTCTGTAACTGGCTAAAGGGATTGCTGTGAAGCAGTGTGAGACACTTTGTGTGGTGCAGGACTGGGCATGTGGCTTCCACCGAGCTCTCAGTCCCCACTTTGCCAGGCTGAGGAGCCACTGACTGGCCCCAGAAGTCCACTCTAGGCGGCCAGCGTGGCCATGAGTAACGCTGATACAGCACTGCTCGTACCCAGTCTCCTGGCTCCTGCACTGTGGCTGGGAGAGGGAAGTGTTGTTATCTAACCTGTACAAGTATGTAGTACAAAGCATGACAGAGAATGTGGCTAACTCTTTTCTCTTTCCTATTCCAGAGGCTCAGAAGAAGGAGTTGGAATCAGGTATTTTGATAAATCCCCTGGCAAAATTGTGTCTGTGCTTTCACATTATAATTAGATAGACAATTTCCCTCCTCTGCGCGTATGATCTTTAATCATCTCTATGTGCATTTCCTGCTCCCTCAGAAATAAGAATATACAGCAGAACAAGCAGCAGCTAAGTCTTCTGTGACATTTCTCAGCAATGAGGAGTGAGTGTACAGGTCTGTCGCATCTTACGTGCATTTAACATGCACGATTTTAACTTTACGCGGTCGGCAAAAACAAAAAACAAAAAACAAAAAAGAGAAAAATAACAATTTTAATACTATACCTGCAGTGCGGGTGATTCCGCCCGCCATTGAACTCAATGGAATTTTGATTATATGCGGTTTTCGCTTTACGCTCTAACCGCAGAATGGAACCCCCGCATAAGATGAGACCGACCTGTAGTGTTTATGGGAAGGAGGGATGTACAGCATTAGCTAAAGTCACACACGGGGCAGGCTAGGGCTGCACAAGCTTCTTCCATGATGGTCTATGAATACACCTCAGTCCTGATGCAGTGTTATTCCTTTTTTGGACACCCCTCCCATCTCTACAAATGCACCTCACTCCTGTTCAGCAAGGTGGTGTGCTGAAAACTGTGTTAAAACTGGGATTTATCGCTTTAAATTCTCAGAGAGTTTCCTCAGCCTGCTTACAGGCAGTGGGCTCTGTCGGGTTTGGGAAGTGTGTGATCTGGATATTTCAGCACTCAGTGTGCAGACAGACAGCTAGAACAAGGTGGGGTGAGTTGGGCCTCTCTGTCATAAGGAGCATCCTGCTTTCTCTCTCTCTCTCTCTCTCTGGTTTTGTGTGTGATTCTGAATTGTAAGAAATAAGGTAGTGTTAACTGGAAGCAGGAGTATTTTATGTTTATCTATCTTCTCTGTTTGTATGCGGTAAAACATGGCAGAGAAACTGATCCCATTCTCATCACCAGTTTTCTCCTGTGTGCAGGCAGGCCCATGAAAACCCCATAGAATTTAAAGTGATAGATCACAATTTTAACGGGATTTTAAATGCATCACAAACAACATTCTCTGTTAGTTCATTCCTGGGCTCCCTTCCCTCCCTCCCAGCTCTACCAAGGAACCCTACCCCCGATCTCTGATGTCTCCAGGCCCAGAGCACTTAACAGAGACTACGAATCATACCAAACTGTGCATTGACTTTTGTGAAATGCTCTATGCAGAGATGAACTACTGTCACTTTTCACACGAGAATCAAGACATTCAATGTGAAACCTAAAGGCGAAAGATAAGTTCAGGAACCCACAGAAGCACTCAATAGCCAAGCTCCTTCAAACAGGTCCTTGTAGTTTCACAATGTTTCAGTGTTGTTGTAGCCATGTTGGTTCTACGGTATGAGAAAGACAAGGCGGGTGAGGTGATATCTTTTAGAGATTTGTGGGCTTGAAAGCTTGTGTCTGTCACCCACAGAAGTTGGTCCAAGAACAATATTTCCTTACCCACCTTGTCTCTCTCACAATGTTACAGATCAGGCCCATAAAGGACATACAGCACTTTGCAGACATACGGAGCACTTTCTGCATGTTACATGCCGTGCCTCTGCTCTTGGTCATTAACAACAACAAGTGGGATTCACAAAGTTATTTAGGTGTCTAACTCTTATTGATTTCAATGGGAGCGAGGCATCTATATACCTCTGTGGACCTCACCCAGTGTGCCTTTGGTTCTGAGATACATGGCTCTGGGGTTCAAATTGCTCTACTCAAAATTCCACACACTGAGTTTGTGATGTTTTTCTTTCTTCTCTTCCTAGAACAGCAGGGTTAGATGGAGAAGAGCTGGGATCCTCCAAGTAAGCAGCTTTTGCTAATGGAGTCTATCCTCTGGCCAGCCAGAGATGGGACAGCTAGCACTCCATAATCGTCACTTAGCTCATGGCCTATTCAGAATTATATAAGAATAATTATTGAATACATTGACTTGATATTCTATGATTCTATGATTCTCAGTCCCATGATCAGCACACAAAGCTTGTAGCATAGACATTTCTGTAGCTGCTCAGCACCACATGCTACAGGTAACTTCTGCTCAGTGACTCTTTAATGGGGCAACAGATGCACTTACCAATCCTCTTGGTATATGTATACTTAAATGCACTTAAATGCATATACTGTGGGTAGTATTATCAGCATAATATATATGTATGCTAGCCAGCATATATTAGTCTATGCCGTGTAATGTACAAAATATGTAGCTTGTCATTAGAGTTTGTGATGGAGATGAATTGATGGCCAGAACTACCCACTCCCAAAATAGTAGGCACCCGATAGTCCAGATTTTAAAATACAACATATATTCCAAAATTAGCTATGGACAGGCAAGCCGCATGGGCACCACTGTAGGGTCAGGCTGGGGAGTGTGCACATACTCTACTTGCGCAACATTGATGACATCTTCATCATATGGACCCACGGAAAGGAGGCCCTTGAAGAATTCCACCTGGATTTCAACAATTTCCACCCCACCATCAACCTCAGCCTGGACCAGTCCACACAAGAGATCCACTTCCTGGACACTACAGTTCAAATAAGTGATGGTCACATAAACACCACCCTATACCGGAAACCTACTGACCACTATACTTACCTACTTGCCTCCAGCTTCCATCCAGGACACATCACACAATCCATTGTCTACAGCCAAGCCCTAAGATACAATCGAATTTGCTCCAACCCCTTAGACAGAGACAAATACCTACAAGATCTTTATCAAGCATTCTTAAAACTACAATACCCACCTGGGGAAGAGAAGAAACAGATTGACAGAGCAAGACAGGTACCCAGAAATCACCTACTACAGGACAGGCCCAACAAGGAAAATAACAGAACACCACTGGCCATCACATACAGCCCCCAGCTAAAACCTCTCCAGCGCATCATCAACGATCTACAACCTATCCTGAAAAATGATCCCTCACTCTCACAGACCTTGGGAGGCAGGCCAGTCCTCGCTTACAGACAACCCCAGAATCTGAAGCAAATACTCACCAGCAACTACACACCACACCACACCACAGAAACACCAACCCAGGAACCAATCCCTGTAGCAAACCTCATTGCCTATTCTGTCACAATATCTACTCTGGCGACACCATCAGAGGACCCAACCACATCAGCCACACCATCAAGGGCTCATTCACCTGCACATCTACTAATGTTATATCTGCCATCATGTGCCAACAATGCCCCTCTGCCATGTACATTGGCCAAACTGGACAGTCCCTACGTAAAAGAATAAATGGACACAAATCGGATATCAGGAATGGTAACATACAAAAGCCACAGAGGGTCCTGTGGCACCTTTGAGACTAACAGAAGTATTGGGAGCATAAGCTTTCGTGGGTAAGAACCTCACTTCTTCAGATGCAAGAAGACTTGCTTTTTACAGATTCAGACTAACACGGCTACCCCTCTGATACTTGATACAAAAGCCAGTAGGTGAACACTTCAATCTCCCCGGTCATTCTATTACGGATTTAAAAGTCACTGTTATTGAACAAAAAAACTTCAGAAACAGACTTCAAAGAGAAACAGCAGAACTAAACTTCATTTGCAAATTTAACACCATTAATCTGGGCTTGAATAGGGACTGGGAGTGGCTGGCTCATTACAGAAGCAGCTTTGCCTCTCCTGGAATTGACACCTCCTCATCAATTATTGGGAGTGGACTACATCCACCCTGATTGAATTGGCCCTGTCAACACTGGTTCTCCACTTGTGAGGTACTCCCTTCTCTTCATGTGTCATTATATAATGCCTGCATCTGTAACTTTCACTCCATGCATCTGATGAAGTGAGGTTTTTACCCACGAAAGCTTATGCCCAAATATATCTGTTAGTCTTTAAGGTGCTGTTGCCTGCCTAAAAGGCTTCGAGATATGGCAAACAGGGTCCGTCGCCCGGTGTGCTTGGCACCAATAAAGACACCGAGGGGAGAAAGCAAGCCAAGTTTATTTCAGAGCTCTGAAATGGCACTAGGAGACCAGCATGTCTCAAATCCAGTGCAGCAAATACAAACAACTTTTACCTTTTATACTCCAAGCTGTTTCTGTGTAAGCCTTTGTCTGTTACTCCCTCTTACCCCTCCCACCCCTCCCTTCTGTAGCAGTTACAGTTAGAAAAATTCCCATTCGTCTACTTATCTTTTGGCCTTGCAAGGCCTGTTTACAGCAGTCTGAGCAAAACAGCAGCTGTATGCTAGAGAAAAGCTGACCCTTACATTTCTGCTTCAGCATGTAAGCAGTTAGCATAGAAGTAGGTGAGAGTTCACAAAATGGAGTCTTGTGGCTTAGGTAGGCCCAGAGCAGAAGAGCTTCATCGGCTCTTTGGCCTTCTACTCCCCTGAGTTACCTGGTAGCTATGCCTAGTGACACCAACAATGCCACCAGACTCCTTGTTGTTTTTGTAGATACAGACTTCCACAACTACCCCCGATAATTGCAAGAATAAGACAGAAGTCTCATGAATGGTCTGTCCTCCACTAAGTCTGATTAGGAGATACTTTTGCCCTGGTGATAGAGGACTGAATTCTCCATTGCAATGTATTGACTTTGCCACAGATACCATTATAATTCGAATTCATTTAAACCACTTTAAATGCTGTGTGGCAGAGGCGGCCTGTGATACAGAGGTCAGACTGGATGATCTGGTGGTCCCTTCTCACTTCCTCACACAATTCACTGGGCCAGACACAATCTATCTGCCCTTAAACTCTATCACTTTAGTGGTACAGATAGAGCTGGGTGAAAAAAATTGGTAAATTTGCCAGAAAAACAACAACATTTTTCAGCACACTAAAACCAGGGCCGGCTCTAGGTTTTTTGCCGCCCCAAGCAAAAAAAATTTTGGCTGCCCCCCGTCCCAGCCCTGGGCTCCTCGCCGCACTCCCCTGCCGCCCCAGCCCTGGGCTCTCACCCCCCCACCTGCACCCCCCTGCCACCCCAGCCCTGGGCTCTCACCCCCACACACACACACACCCTGCCGCCCCAGCTCTGGGTTCCCCCTACCCCCCCACCATTGCCCCCCACACACATCTCCTGCCGCCCCAGCCCTGGGCTCACCCCCCCCAACCTGCACCCTCCTTCCACCGCAGCCCTGGGTCACTAGTAACTCGCTCCAAGGGCAGGTCATTCAGCAGGAATTTTAGATGTGCACAGAACACAGACAGGATTGGTTCCCATGTGGTTACAGAACTGCAGTAAAGTGGAACAATTTTCAGCTTGTGTGATTGGAGGATATCTGGATGCATATTATAAGACTGTCCTACATAAATGAGGAAAAGTTGAGGTGCCTTTATTATTCTTTTGTTCCACTCTTTCTTTCTATGGGGAATTTGCCAATGCAATATCACTGTCTTCCTTTTAAACAAACAAACAATGGCCGTTGAAAATAGCAATTCCAGTCCTAATAACCACTGGGAAGCATTTCTTGCTCAATTTTATCCTACTTTTTCTACAGCAAGTTACAGTGGATCAGTATATTTGATTTGGGAGAAATGAAGTAACAGCTGCCCAAACTGAGCTTGAGCACTCCTGAATTTTGAGGTGTTCAAATCTGGAAGGCAGGTGCTGGGGGGGCAGGGGTCTGTGGCTCCGCAGGGGAGCACGACAGCATGTATGCAGCAGCGTGTCTGGTGCTGCGCGAAGCCGGACACGCTGGTCTGAGTGGCACGGTAAGAGGGCTGGGGGGTTGGAGAAGGGGTAGGGGGTTCCGGGGGGGGGGCAGTCAAGGGACAGGGAGCA